>NC_133545.1:6666666-6969696 GCF_048773025.1 Camelus bactrianus
AACTTCCAAGCACAGCGTCTCAAATGTATACTTCCTGTCATGAAATAGGTCTACTTTATTATGACTTTGTACTACTACAATTTACAGCAACAGCACAAATAGTTACTTTGAAAAAAGTAAAAAGAGGGCTCAGATTTTACTTTCTAAAATGAAAATTAAAATGAATACTGCCAGCCTGAAAACACAGGCTATCTGTTTAGTACCAATGAATGCACAGTGACATGATGAGCAGTAAGTATTGATGTTCTTCTAAATCCACATCTGTAATACATTCCTAATGGGGCATGACACCAAGGACCCTGAATATAATTACCCTTTTACTTCTCACACGGACTGGGAGAATCTTCTCAGCTTTAGTATTGCATTCCTCACCGTTTTCAAAAAGAGAATTACTCCATCGTAGTCTACTTGTTTCAAGGGTTTTTAGGCTTTATGTCATCTGGTCTCACTTAATCCAGGAAATACCTCAAAATATGGAGCGAATTTCCATTTAGCTTTCGTTAAATATTCTCAATGTTGGAAAGTCCACTACCTGAAAATCATGGCCACTTGTTTTTAATAGCTCTCATTATTCGGAAGTTCTTTCTTACGGGGAACTGAAAATTTCCTCGCACTGGCCTACTTTGGTCCCACTGAGTAAAACTCTACAAAGCATAACCCTTCTTTCATGGAGCAGTTGTCCAAGATTGAAACGGATTCTTTCACTTCTCTTATAATATCTTCTTTTGTATAAACACCCTCCGGGATTTTGATTTTTCCTCTAGGGGTCCTTTGTCTATCTGGTCTCCTCAGAAGGTTAAAATGAGGTTCTGAGGTCTGACTGTACTCTTCGCTCTGGACATGACTCTCCTATTAACATAGCTCAGTATTTTACTTGTTTAAAAATCAGTCGCCACATAATGCCAGCTCATAGCAAACCGTCCATGAAGCCAACCTCGTCAGTCCTTTCCGTGATACCAGAAGTTCCATCCTCTACTCACGTGCTTTCTTTTTTTTTTCTTTTGGTCTAAGTGCAGAAATTGAGTTTATCTCCATTATATTTCACCTGATTATTTTTATCCTATCTTTCTAGCCTGTCAAAATGCTTCTGAAGTGCTTTTTATCATCCAGCTTATAAACCATCCCTCTCAGCTTTGTGTCACTGGCAAACTTAATAAACATTCTATTTGTGTCTTTACCCAAGGCATTGATAGAAATGTTGGAGAGAAACATAATGTAAAACAGAAGACTCTTTTTCAGGCTTCCAACTGATTCTCTTGAAAGACTATTAAATCTGTCGCTGAAAATCAGATATATAAAATCTATGACATCACTCAGCTAGTGATAAAAAACAGACGTAACTAGGTCTGGTGAAATTTCTACTTTGTGAAGCTTTGTTCATTGCTAGTGCTCCTGACTTCCTTCTTGGAGGACTCAGAAACACGGCAACTCATCCCCAAATTTTGATGCTGGTTGACAGTTTCATTTCTAGAATATATTTCCTCCATTCCTTTAGAAGTCACACTCGTCCTTCACTAGGTATCCTTTCTTTCACCCTTTTTATGTGTCCTTTTTAAAGCAGTGAAACATCAAAGGGCTCCCTGGGAAGTCGTATTATTTATTTAGATCCATCTCCTTTTCCTTCTTTTATGGGATCAGTTTCTGATTAGGAGCTGAATCAGCTAAGCAACAGCTCGGGGCACGGCTCTCTAGGGGGTGTCAGACCCTCACTGGAGTGCAGGAGACATCCGTCTGAAGTTCAGTCTGTCTTTACAGATGAGTATTTACATGGCTGGTGAATGCACATTGGTTGTTTCTCACAGATGCATGTGTCAATTTCAAAGGGAAATTTAAGAATGCTTCTCACCAATCCTGTCCCTACTAAATGACCACGTTTTAAAAGAAACATTGGCTTGAGGAGGTGGCCAGTGATTAACCTCCCCAGGCACCCACATGCCTGTTTTGGTTCTCACTCTGACTCCTTTGATTATGTTAACAGAATTCATCTTCAGAGCACCAGATCTCTTCTTGGCTTCTTCATCCTTCTGAACGATGCAGGCGTTATCAGGAGGCAGTGCCTAGCTCTTGGTGTCACACATCTCTTCCAAATGTGACCTCTACCAAGACTAGCTGGGGACTTGAAGCCAGTGGTTCTCGGTTGGTGGTGACTCTGCCCTTAGTGGGGCAGGGTGGGGACTTGGCTGTCACAGCTTGGGGGTGCTACCTGACTCCAGCTGATAGAGGGCAGGGATGCTGCTAGAACCCCCACAGAGCACAAGTCAGCCCCACCATGAGGCTAGTGTATCTGACCCAAACGGCACTAGTGCTGCTGCTGGGGAACCTGCTCTAAGAAAAAACTTAGCTTTTCTGAGCCTGGGTCCCTTTTCCATACAATGAGGGTGACAGTGGTCTGGGCGGTGTCGTGAGGATTACAGGGAGCACTGTACTAAAACACACGCCATAATGACTGGCACAGGGCCAGCATCAAAAAAAGGTAATTATTTTCTTCATTATTACAGGTATTATGTTGGATACTTCCTTAGATGTTATTAGCTTAATACTAAAAAGGTTTTTATTCCGTTTGCTCCACAAAATTTTTTTTGAGCACTTTTGATACACTAGGTACTGATCTGGTTGCTGCAAATCGATTCGTTAAAAAGGAAAAAAGACAATATTCACCACCTTCCAGACACTACCAACTGCAAACAGGCACTGTATTCTTATTTTGTAACTGAGAGAACCCGGGCCTTGGGAGGTTCAAGTAAGTACCCAAGGGTTCAGTGCTGATGTGGTGCAGAGCCTGGATTCGATACCACCAGCTGCTACCAAGTATTTCTATCTCCCCAAAGTCACAGGCTGACATCCCAAGCCACAGTGTGCTGACTTCAGGAGGTGGAGCCATGATTCGATCATGAAGGTGGGCCCCTCGTGAATGAGATTAGTGCCCCTAGAAGAAGAGCCAGGGGAGAGCTTGCTTCTGTCTCCATCATGTGAGGATACGAGAAGATGGCTGTCTACAAACTAGGAAGCGGGCCCTCACCAGACCCCTGGTCTGCTGGTACCCTGATCTGGAACTTCCCAGCCTCCAGAACCACGAGAAATAAATGTCTGTGCTTAAGCCGCCTCCTCTGAGGTGTTTTATGGCCACCTGCATTGACTGAGACACCAGCTCTGCCTGATTCCATAACCCACAAGCTTTCTGCTCCATTCTTCTCAAATACAAGCTTATAGGAAAGCCAGATGCAGGGAGTGTGAGAATTCCAGATCTCACCTCTGTGCTAGTTTCACAGACTGCAGTGGCATCTTCGTCCATGCCCTCCCACTCCGCAGTATGCTTCTGTGATGAGGTGCGTTTTGTTTCTTTTCCCTTTTATTCATTATTAATTCAACACATACTTCTGGAGCACTAGTTCCTTGTTAGGACACAGCGGAGGGTGGAGACACTGCCTTGGTTGTCAGAGAGCTCCAGGGCTCGTGTGGATGGGGGCCAGTCTCTGCTAGAAGTCGTGTGTGAGACCTGCCTGCAGCAGCACCTCAACCGGCCCTCCGTGCATGAGGCCACGAGGCCACCTCCACCCCTGGACTGCGGGCTTCCCTACAGGTGTTTGTTTCTTTACAGGACTCATCACCGCATGCACAGTTAGTTTACATGTGCAGCAAAACTTTCCCTTGGTGAACAGAAAGCTCTGGGTGTGACACTCCTACATCTGAGGTTTGTGTTGCACTTCTAGCTGCGCACGGATTTATAGCAAAGTAAATTCTCAGTTGTAGAGGATTTGCCTTTATGATGTTGTTTGTTCACGACCTTGAAGGTCTGTGCCTCACTGCAATACAGTGAGAATTTAATTCCATGACCTGAAATATGGATGAGTCGGAGAGGGAACTTAGCAATCACCCCAACATTCCTGTCAAAACTTGACTGTGAATTCCATGAAAGCAATAAAGCCCATTGTTTCAGGCATGGTCATGGGTGATGTTACCTTGGGAATATCATAGTGTCACGGTGTAGAATTTGTTTTGATGGAATCATTACACCCTGAAGGAACACTTAGACTTTCCAGCAATCACGACTGAATGGTGGGAATGCATATGGCGGCATTTGGACGCTCACCAATGACTCAGGGTCCATCCCTTATGGATGCCAAGGCTCTGCTCCACTAAATATACTGGCCTATGTACATAAACGATAATGGCATCGCTAGACTTTCAGCGCATTCCTTCTGGACCTTGGCCCTTAATGACAAGTTCTTTTGATCTGTGTAGCCGTGGACTCTCATTAAAGAGAGCTGGTTTCAAAACTTGATCCACCTACTAGTTGAGTGGCCTCCCTCAGCTTCAGTTTCCTCATCGGTAAAACGAGGATTATAATCATAGGTCTTGTTTCCCCGGATTGTGGTGACATTAAGTTGTCACACTGACACATGTAAGGAGTTTAGCGCGATGCCTAAAGCAGCAGATGGGCCGTGAGTCTGAGCCCCCATTCCTTCTCCACTTCCATCCACCCACTGAGCTACTGCCACCACCTCCTGCCTTTTTGCTGACGACATGGCCCTTTCCTCCAGGGCCTTACGTCTGCCCGCTCTCTCACCTGGTTCTAGGGCCCGAAATACCTTTTGCTCTTGGCCAGTTTCTAACATAAAATGTAGGGCTTATCCCTCAACTGGTCAACCTCTGCTGCACAAATCTTCTTCTGTCTCTCTTTTTATTCCTAAGTCAGCCAACACAGAGCTTCCTGCACAGTAGTTAGGGACAGAGACCCAGGCATCTGACTGCCTGGGCCTAAGTTTTGATTCTACTACTTATTAAGTAGGTCACCTTGGGCACGTTATTTAACCTCTCGGTGCCTCAGTTTTCTCATCTGTGAAACGGAGATGATCACCTTGATTATCTCATGGAATTGCTATGAAGATTAAGTGGGTTCAGGTATCTGAAGTCCCTAAAATGGAGCTTGGCCCAGAGAAAGTCCTACATGAGTGGATATTCTTGCTGTTCTCTATGAAGGTTGGGTCTCCTTTTCTCCTTATTATCTGAGGCTCCCACCCCACCTTTTAAATGAGTGCTTTTAATCACTTTTAATGATGAGTGACATTCTCATCACCACCACCCACTGGACACAGTCATCTCCTCCTTGACCCGCATGTTATCCACCATCTTACTCCTTACATTTTGGGTTCACAATATACATTCTCTTAGAAAAAAAATGATTGGCTTTACAATGATCACTTAGAAATGTTTAACCAGTCAGACCCACACTTAATCTAGACAGCATCAATCTGCAGTCACAAGAAAGGCCAGGGTGACTCAGATTCATGATCACACAGACGGGAGGATGTTCTGTCATAGTTCTCCAATTCCTATTAGCCTTCTAATTTGCAAATCATATCAGGTGTCTTTCTCAAGAGTGAGAGGAAGAGAGAATCATGTTGATATGCTGAGAACAGGAGAAAGTTAAATTAAATGTTGTCAGTAGGTAGACATCGTTAATAAACCAAGGAACAGATTTTATGTAAGGAAGCTGAAGGCAGATACCTGGCTTCGCATGTGTTTTAGTTCGTCACACACCAAATAACAGGGGTTTCACTGCCGTCCTTGACTCAGAAGCCCCAACCACCAGTCACAATGTGTTTCAAAGGCAAATTAGTAGTTGTAGAAAAGATTACATGAGAAATTTTATCCCAAATTCTTACCTATAACTTTTCCCAGAAAGAGCGACTTGGGAGAGTTGAACAGTGTGTCCGATGAACTCGGCAGATGGTAACTCACAGAAGGATAATGATCAAGCTGCGGGAAGAAAACAAGACACACTTTTAGAAGAATGTCACCGTCCTGCGCTGGACACAAATATTCCACTTGAGGGGGATGACGTCACCCTCAGAACCTCAGTTTCTGGATCTTATTTCATCAGTGCCGACTGAAACACAGCCTGAGGAAACGGGACGTCCGGCCACTCCTTTGCCGGGGTTGTTGGAAAATCACTTGAGCTTGGTAAGAGAAGACCCTTTGTGAGATGCTCCTCAGCTTACGCGCACTTTCTGTGGATAATTTGCCTGTTAAGACCCTTGTTCATTTTAATAGAGTAAAATCCGCTTGATCCAATCTCTAGAACTGACCTCTGAGACAGAAAATGCTGCGTCTATAGCAATTAAGTTTCTTTAGGACCGTCTAGCTACACTGTTTCCAGTGCCATTTGGCACTATCTACTTACAGACCAATACTGATCTTCAGTAAGTGCTGGACAGGGTGTGGGGAAAACACACCCTCCTCAGCTGCTCATGGGGATGTAATTTTGTGCAGCCACTATGGAAAACAGTATGGAGTGTCCTTAAAAATCTAAAACTACAGTTACCATATGATCCAGCAATCCCACTCCTGGGCATATATCCAGAGAAAACTCCAACTTGAAAAGATACATGCACCCCAATATTCATAGCAGCACTATTTACAGTAGTCAAGGCATGGAAGCAACCTAAATGTTCAACAGATGACTGGATAAACAAATTGTAGTATGTATTTATACAATGGAATACTACTCAGTCATAAAAAATAATGAAATCATGCCATTTGCAGCAACATGGATGGACCCAGAGATGATCATACTAACTGAAGTCAGTCAGACAGAGAAAGACAAATATCATACGATATCATTTACATGGGGAATCTAAAGAAAAATGTCACAAATAAACTTATTTACAAAACAGAAAGAGACTCACAGACATAGAAAACAAATTTATGGTTACCAAAGGGAAAAGAGGTGGGGGAGGGATAAATTAGGAGTTTGGGATTTGCAGATACAAACTACTATGTATAAAGCAGATAAACAATAAGGTCCTACTGTATGCTGCAGGGAACTATATTCAATGGCTTATAATATGCTATAATGAAAAAGAATATGAAAAAAAGTATGCCTGAATCACTATGCTGTACACCAGAAACTAACACAACACTGTAAATCAACTACACTTCAATAAAAATTGATCTTCAGAATATACATGTTCAAATATGAATACATATTGAATGTATGCATATGTGCACTCAAATGCTGAGATTCAGATTCAGAGTTTTTTTGCTTATTAAAATGAGGGCGATTTCTCCTTCCAGCCACAAGGCAGGGACATCAGGCCTGGAGGGCACGCCTTTGCTCTAGTGGAGTTGTCTTTTCGTAGTGGAACTGAATTGGCAGCAGAGGGAAGAAATAAATGAAGCAGAGGGAAACAGCTTACAGGTAACAGCTGTCGGAGCAACGCACATTTCTGATTATCCTTCCCACAAAAAAGTGCAAATGGTGGTGTCCCAGAATCAGACGCTCTTGTCCTTTGTGTCCCTAAGTGTCTTTTTTTGTTTCAGCTTAATTTTTACAATGATACAGTCTAGATATGTTTCCCCAACTGCAAGTTCCTAGAACTTTCTGTGCTTCTTTGTATCCACCTGGGAAAAACCTCTTTTGTAACCTTTTGTTTTACTGAAGTGAGTTTAATACCTGCTCAGGTAAGCGTATGGCCAGGCATGGGTCAGAGGCAAACACTGCATCACTCTCTGGCAGGGCCCTCCCGTGGGAACTGCGTACAGGAAGCTACTTGCTGGAGGCAGCAGCACGGACTCCAGGAACTAGATCCACTCCCCGACTCCCGCGTCCTGCCCAGTGACCGGCCAAGATGCGCCAAGCTGCAGGCAGGAAGCTGACCTGCTCTCCGGGAGCGTAGGGGAGTGAGCTGCTTTGAGGAATGATGGCTAATTAGTAATGACTACCTACGCTGGAATCTTGAAACTGCTTACTAGAAACCTACAGGTTATTGAATACTCAGGGTTAAGAGTCAAAGAGTCATAGCTCAGGCATTTTGGAAGTTTTAACTTGCAGAACTGGTCCTGTAAGTTTTTGTGCGTGTGTGCCTGGGTATCTGGTAGCAATGTAATACAAGTCCAAAAATCACAATTAAAGCAAACATTGGCATGTTCGACTGTACTCTTGAAAAGCTTTCTGTAATTTCAAGTGCATCATTAACAAAACACTTATTCTGGCCAGAAAATCTTAAATATTTTACATCTTATAAAGTTGTTTCTCTGGAGCAAAGGCAACTCTTTCTGCTGCTGAATATTAGCTAGCTGCTTTGGCGCCATCTGGTGGCAAATGTGGGTAACTGGCGCCGTTCCTCCATCCACTTCAACTACCTGTTGCCAAAAGGTTAACTGTAAATTGCCAGTATTATTAGTAAGCTACCTTACTATGCTTCATGGTGATCGCTCCCCCTAAGTACTTCTAACAATTTAATCTATTTAATCTAAAGAACTTAAAAATGGACACAAACAATATATGTTCATTACAGAGAAAATAATAGATTTGCAGGGAAAAAACATGAATGTTAATTTTTTATTCTTTCAATTTTTTAACAGAAATTTGATGGAATCGAACTACCCATACTGCCTTGCATTTACTTTTCATTACCTGACAGTGTAACATGAAACTTTTCAGGTGTCAGTAAATATACAAGTAAATCACCGCTTGTAATGAACGACTGGTACACCATTTCATGGATATATGGTACGCAATCTTTAAAAAGCATCAAATTTCTATGTTTAGACTGTTATATTTCTTGCATCTTGGAGCCCAGTACAGTGCTGAGCACACTGCAGCTCCTCAGTAAAAACGGGCTGACATTTGTTAATGCAACTCTTCAAGCAGTGGGCACGAGGTGATATCAGTCCACAGATCCACACGATGGAATTACCTTTCTTTACCTAAACTGTTTCAAGGGACCCAGACCAGACAGACTTGGCTTTCTGGCACACTTTACATTATTTGTACTGAGCTTATGTGAATTAAAATTTCTAGTTTGTCTCACAGGCTACTTTAAACTCTTCCCTTTCCTAATATATATGCAGTTGATGAACCAAAAGCTAAATTTTACATTTATTTATATTAAAATTGACTTATTTTGTTTTGTAGCTTAGTAACAGCCTACTCAAAAGGGTCAGAACCTTGGTTCTGTCATCAGGGATGCTGCCTAGCTTCGATTTCTCTGTAAATGTCACAAACACTCCTATGTCTTAATTCATTAATGAAGTCATTCATGAAAACATGTTGGACAGGAATCTAAACGTGCAATGACGTGGAATTCTAACCCAAGTAACTTGCTCAGTTAGGAGACTTCTATAACAACTAAAATGGAAAATACGACAAACGCTGAAGATGTACAGGAAGGCTTTAACGTTCACGAAGATTAATCCCCCGTGTCTGTGGCAGTTCTGTAATAGAAGAGGAGAGGAGAGGAGAGAGGGGTCTGGCTCACCTTCTCCCTCTCGCTTGCTCACTCACACTCCTTCCTGCTCTGTGCGCAGAAGGAGGCAGAGGTCGGGCTGTGGGGAAAGGATGCAGTGAAGCGGAGAGGATGGTGGGAAAGGGGACAGCAGCTCTGGGATCCTGAAGATATGACTAAATTAAGGATCCTGGACCATCTGAGCCATGAAATGCAGGCGACTTAGGGAAGTTGAAAAAAACAAGGAAACGGAGTCTCCTCTGGGTGCCTCCAGGGCTGGGGGTGAGGGTGAGGGTGAGGGGGAACCAGCCCAGCCAGCACGTTGGGCATCAGCTCAGATTCTAACATTGAATGTCTGGCCTCCAGAACCGGAAAATAATAAATCGGTGTTGTTTTCAGCCCTGAAACTTGAGTTGTTAAGCAGCAAAACAAAACTAATACAAGGAAAAAAAAAAAAAAAAAAAGAGCTCGTGAAACCACGACCATGACTGAACATCCCCCTCTCCCGGCTCGTTTCTCAAATAACAACTATAGTCCAGCTCCATTCCTCCTGCCTCCCAGACAAAAATTGTTACAATGATGCCCGATTACTGAACCGCCCCTGCTTTTGGAGAGCCCGCAGTCCTGCCTTCTGCAATCCTCCCGGCACAAGCCCAGCGCCTAAAACAAGCTCTTCCAGACGCCCAGTGACACCCGCATTGCTGCCCCTGGGATGCGAGTCTCTTTGCGTCAATAGTCAGTTCATCGCCTCCCGGCTCCAAGTGCACCCTTCAACACGGGCTCTGTGATGGGCAACAGTTCCTTTAATCAAGTGAACTTGACGTTAAACTTTCTCAGGAGAGGGCGCTGCAGGGAAGAAGGGGCTCCCGGACAGTGCTGCCGGCTGGGGGGCAGGGAGGGAGCAGAGGGTCTGCTGAGGGTGTGAGGTCGGCCCGAGCCACAGGCCCCGAGCGTGCTCCCTCTGTGACTGCCCAGCCCGGACACCATCCCTCTTCTCCAGCGAGGTCTGGGGCCCCCGTGCTGGCCCTTCTGTGGGTCCGCTCTCAGCCCTGGTGCCTCTAGGAAACTCTACAGGGGTTTCCTTGTATCTCAAGTTTCCCTTTATTGCAGTTAATTCTATCAGACACCCCAAGTCTACCCTCCTGTGTGGTTTCTGTCCGCTGACTGGACCCCAACAGCTACTCCAGGAAGAGGGGGCCACACGTGCTGAGCGGCTCCTGTCTGCCAGGCTTTCACATCTCGCCTACCTTACAGGGAGTGAGCGGCAGGGCAGAACTAAGCCAGCGGCACCTGGCTACAAAGACAGGTAGCTGGGAGCAGCCGTCTCCGAACTAGCCCAGCTGGCTCGACCTCGGAGGGAAGAGGTCAGGTACCTCTTAAATACTTACATCGAAAAGAGAAAAAGCATTAAATCAGACCAGGCGAGGGAAGCTCCGCTGCGGAGCCTCAGGGCGCCCGTCCCAGCACGGCACTTACATCCCCAGGGGCCACCTCGCTTCGCAGGGACCCCGGGGCATCTGTCACGGTCAAGTGTAACCATTTCAAGGTGATTTCGTTGGGGTCCAAGTGAGCCATTTTTTCTGTACATTTCAGCTGGTGGCCATTTCGCTGGCAGGTGGGAGGCAGTAAGAGATCGTGTAATGGAGGCTCATTAAAGTTAAAGACCGTGACCCCAGGCGCCCCAGGCCACCCCTGGGGGACACTCGTTTGCTCTCCATTTACCGCTTCCCTGACTCAGCCTGGCGCTCGCGCCTCACACGCTGAGTTCAGAGCTTTAATGTCGTTCAGGTGTGATTTTGAGATTTTCCGTCTTAAGCCACAGCTCGTCTTGGCAGTGTCTGAAGCGATTCCGTCAGCCTGTTTATGATGAAATGGAGAAGGTGGGGAAGGAGCAGGGGGATAGCCCGGGGCAGGGTGATTCCCTCTCGGGGACAAAGGGACAGGAAACACTGCCCGGAGGATGCGTTTCTGGGGCTCTGGACAAGGGCCTGGGATTTCTTGCCTCCTTTCCGAATCCCTAATTTGGGGTAACCCTTGGGAATTAGCTTAGAGCTACTGAGTTCGGAACATACCATCTCGATGGATGTTTTCTTCCGCATTGAAGCGAAAGGCTCAACACGGGTCGAGGCCACTGCAAGTGGAAACGAGGGATGAGGAACAGATGTCAGCTTGTCTCACCTGTCACCCACCCCAACCCACCCCTGCCAGCCCGAAGCTCCGAGGGGCTTCACCGGAGAGAGAGTTTGAAGAGCAGGGACCGTGTCTCTCCCTCCCACCTAATTCTCCATCCCATCCGAGGGTCTGCAGAGGGGGTCCTGCAAGCCCCAGGCCATTCACAGCTGAGAATGGGAAGGAGCAGGACCTGGCCCGGGAGCAGGGGTGAGTTCATGTAAGTGTTTTCCACGTCTTTGTGACTCCATGTCACATGGTTCTCATTTACGGACAGGACACAGGAAACACAGATGTGAACGGGAGACAAAACAGTAGAGTTAATTGTGGATCTGCCTCCCACTCCAGGGTGACAGCCCGTCCCTTCCCATCCCTGCCTCGACAGTGACCCTTCGAGGACCGGGGCCACGCCCCATTCACCGCTCCTCCTCCCAGAGCTAGCACAGGGCCCCCGGCACACACGCTGGTGAGACTTTGAGCAGCGGGCTGAGAGCAGGCAGAGGAGAGACACCCGGGTGTCGGACCCCAGGGGATGTTGTCACCTTACTTCTGGGCTTTGGGCTGTTTTTTTTCCTGCAGGATTATCTAGCAAATCTCCTGGTCCCTTCACGACACACATGAAATGGGCCTGTGTCATCTTAGGAAACATTTATTGAATGAGCCTCGTTGTCGTGTGTGTGTGTGTGTGTGTGTGTGTGTGTTTGTGTGTGCGTGTGCGTGTGTGTGTGTGTGTGTGTACTGAAGATAGGGGAACCCAAGTATTTACTTCCATTAGAACTCCTGCTCTTAGAGGAGAAGAGCTCTGTGCATGATGCACCTGCCTGGAGCCCTCACAGAACCTCGCGGCTGTCAGGCTTGCTGAGTGAGCCCGACTCCCTCCTGGAAGACTGCGTCCAAGGAGACGGGCTGATGACTAACCTGGGATCTGGATTTGCTGTGGGAGACTCCACTTCTCCAGGAGCTGTGAGTTCAGCACAGCCCTCTCCTGGGACCACACGGCTGAGAGCCGCAAGTGCGCCCCCGCGGGGCCAGCACGCCAGCCTCTCGCCACCTGTTTTGCCAGGACATGGGACCATCCCTGAAATTCCCAGAGCAGCCAAGGATGCAGATGGGAGGCGGCCTCCTGGAAGGTCTGGTGACTTCTACCTTAATTTGCTTTTGGCCTGAATTGCTCAGAAGCCCTGCTGTTTTCTAGATACTTAAAGAGAGGAAAGAGGCCAAGACACACTCTCCCTGGTAACAGAACCGCGGAACGAATGAGAACCAGCTCAGCCTTCATACTTGGGACAGCGATGAGCACCTGTGATGGAGGGGCGCGGACGTGCCCGGTGGTGCCCCTCTGCCAAAGGATGGTCCCTCAGTGACCTGCAGACAGACAAGCCAGGGAGACTCTGCCGCTTCGGGGGAGGTGACATGGCCCTGAGGTGACTGGAGCGGGGGCTGGCGTCTTCCTAGATGGGGGGGGGGGGGCAGAGAAAAGGGCAGAGCTCTCCCGCTCTCTTGCTCTGTGTTGACCGGATTCAACCTCTCTGAGCCCTTGGCCCCACTACCTCCTCGCGGATGTGCTGCAGGGCTCCCTTTGCGCTGTGCCCTTTGTCTGGAGGCTTTCTTGCTCTCCCGTTTTGGTCCTGGGAATTTTATTTAACCCTCTTACTTTCTCGCTGGGCCAGGCCTCCTCACAGCCCCCGATGAGCTGGGCTCAACCCCGCGGAGGGCTTCCATCTCACTAGTTAACTTCCGGCAAGGCTAGGGGTGTGCAGCCTAGAATCTAAGCAGACGGCCCACCTCCTGGGCCCCCTTCTCCTCAGCCCGGCCTGGGTCGGGGATCCTTCCACTTTAAGACCAAGGGAAGGTGACTTGGCCTCTGCATCCAGCAAAGACCCAGCTGAATCCAGCGGCCTTGAGCCTTTGTAGAATGGAGAGCACCGTGCTAAGGGGAGCTGGGGGCTCTCTTCCAATCCAGACCACCTGGCCAGGAGAACGCAAACAGGCAGAAAAGTGGCGGCTGCTTTTCCTTGTCCACCCTCAGAAGACCCGGTTCCACAGGACCTCGCTTCCCTTCTTTGGAGGATGGGAATCTTCTTGTTCCCCTTGCCAGGGTCACCAGGGAACTTGCCTAGACTTCCAGCCTAAGACAGAGGGTGGTCCGGGCGAGTGCGGACGGGTGGGGATACTGGTCCTGGCTCTGCTGCCGAACAGCTGGGTGATGACAAGTCATGAAAATTCCCTGGACCTGTTTCCTCATTTGTAAAACAAGGAAACCAGGAAATACTTAAGGTTTCTTTGATAGAAAATGTTTTGCTACCATGGGCCTAAGGAATAGTATTCTCCCAAGTGCCTGGAGCTGTGAGCAGAATCTTCTGCTATGACTCAGGTCCAGGGCGTCACCTTGTAAAGTGTTCCTTCATTGGGTGGTTCCCCTGCAGCCAAGCCTAGTGACGGTCGGAGGGCAGGAGAGGGGCACCACCCTGTAAGGGGAGGCAGAGTTCTCTCACATCCAGTTCTAAGACCCAGGCCGTGGACCAGAGCTGTCTCTGCCGTGATGAGCATACACATCTCAGCAGATGTGCTTCCAACATGCACCCTGGCGACGTGTTAATATAAAAGGCAGGTTCATCAGGATGTTCCAGCAGGGAGAGGCCTTAGAAAGAGCTAGTTGATCACCTTTCCCCTCACAAATGCAGAGCAGGAAGCAGGACACCAGGGGGCGTTGGTGATCTGCCCTAGTGACAGTGTCAGCCTGGAACTAGAGCCAAACCCATAAGGATGCTCATTTCCAAAAATGGTTAAAGCTTGAGCAATAAAGGATTTAAGAGACAGATCCGTCTTTCCTGTACATGTGCATAATTTCCCTTTCAGAGATGTCAGGAGCTTTCATTTATGGCTTGATAAGCAATTTCAAAATGAGAGGTATTATAGGTCCTTATTACTACTGTCACGATGCCTTCATTATTACGGTGATGTAATCAGCACAATATATTTTGCCTCATAGTGTAATCGAAATCCTGCGGTATTGATGCAATTATAAGAATTAGTGGGCCCAGGAGGTGATTTATGTTTATATAAAAACTTTCTCAGAACAGTAAAAAGAAAAAAAATCAGCTTGCAAATGTTAATCTACTTTCCCTAGTTTAAGACTCCACCTACTGGAAAAACACTGGATACCATTTAAAGCATGAAACGTCTGAAAAAGAAAACTGACTTTGTATCAATAAATCTGTATAACGTTTATAGATGTCAAAGAAGCAGAGGAGAAACTCTCGTTTCATAGCTGATAGAGCATTTTAAAAATACAGTTAATTTCGAAGACTTTTCTAATAGGAAGGGCCCAAATGATACGTATCTTTTTCAGAGAATCTGGCCAGAACATACTTAGGGTTTTCAGGTCTGTCTTTCGACTTGTACGTGACAATTCAGAAGACGATTATAAAGCATCAAAAACCAACATCTGAGCCAGCATCTAGCGACTATACTTCCAGTTTCCTCCTTACAAAGCTAGTGTGAGGATAGCTCATGGTTTTTATACGCTTTTACATTTAAAATCGCTTTAATAACCATCAAATTTAATGATTACACATAGTGGGTGGTTTAGATAATAATGAACACAATTAGTGTCAATTAAATTCATTCCATATGTCGTATTTTCCTGAAAAGCTCAAGGCAAAGCACATTTTCATAAAATGTGTAAAATGACTTTCCAGGACTGAGGAAAAACAAATCAATGGGTGGGAAAAGGGAGGAGGAAGACAAAGAAGAGAAGTTAAAAAAAATTAGAAATGATCAATTTTGAAAATAGGTGTTAACACATGTTGCTAAAATTACAGAATGTGACCGCTAAATTGTTTTATTAATTAAATGACAAGAATGAAGAACTATGAATGAGAACAATGATCAGAAACAGTGTCAAGATGATAAATCTGACTGAGACCTTTTCTATTTCAGTCTTCATTGGCTTCTGTAATCTTGGTTTGTCAAGCATGTGTTTTCAGGGGTTGGCTGTTTAAGTTTGGTTCCAGGCAAGTTCCTGGGGGAGTAGTATGGGGGAAGTTTTAATAGAGCCGTCAGCAAAAATGATGTATAGGACCGTCTGTCTAGTGAGTCTCCGAACAGGGAAGCCACTGTTGCTGGCGTGTGTGACGTTACTGATGCTCTGCTGTTTATCTGCGGAGGCTGGGACTGGTTGGTGTCAAAGTGGGTGGCTACTCTGATTGCCAAGTGTTCAGCGTGCGGCCCTGGCTGTCTCTGGTCCAGATACGAGGACTTTATTTGAAGAAGAGCCTCTCCCAGAGGTATACGGCCAGTCACATCTTCGGAAGTGCGCAGGTTGGCTGCACCACCTGGATGCATGTGCTGGCATGTGCTCCTGAGGAGGTGACACCTGCCCATCCCCCAGGCCACCTGGGCACAGGCAGATGATTGTCAGGGGCGACCCGACTGCTGAGGGGAATTCCCTGCGGGAAGGAGGAGACCTTGGCATCGGACTCAAACTACCCGCCTGCCTATATCTCCTCCTAGGCATGTATTTAATAAATGACTTGATGCCTAACACCTCCCCACACCACACAAAGGCTTTTGGGCCACTCTGCTGTCCAGCCACCTTGTGGTTCGGAGTGAAGCTGAAGATGTGCGGAAGGAGATGCTCCCAGATGGGCTCAAGGCGCTCAGACTCTCATCTTGGAAATAAGACTTATAACACAATTAGGGAATAATGTTATAAAACAATATATGAAAATCAAAGGTAAAGTCATGCTCCGAATTCTAAATCGCATGATACGGAGGATACCCGCCATTAGGCTTGGTACTTAGCTTGGCAGGTGGAGGCACTTTGAAAGAGGAATACGTACAACAATTCTCTGTAGAGGGGCTGAGATGACAGCCTCGTTGGTCCTTAGTGTGTGTTCTGGAGAGAAATGACAGTCGGCAATGGCAGGTTATAAAGGATACAGATGGCGGAGGGGTTGAATGCCGGGGGTAAGGTTTGGACTTGATCCAGTCACGGCTGGGGTCACATTTTCTGTTGTTACTCTGGTGTAGCACCCCTCTCAACTTGTTGGTGTTTGTAACTGCAATTTTTTTTAACAGGAAGGGCAGATTCAAGTTTTATGTCTGCTGAGAACCTGATTGCTCTGGGCTTAAAAGTTTGGATCCTGTTTTAGGAAGAGTCAAGCTCATATTGCACATCAGAGTGGGGAGACCTGGAGGCAGGTGAGGAAGGAGGTGGGAGCCCAGGAGAAGGACTCAGGGAGCAAGCAGAAAGCCTGGCACTGCCTGGGGCGAGGGCTGTGGGAAACCTCTACAGAGGGATGGGTAAGGTGACAGTGGAGGACACAGATCTCCAACGTGTGACATTCAGCCGCTTGTCGTCGAAGAGTTCAACGTGCTGTGTACTCCTCCCCATGACCATGAGATGTTCAACAAAGGCTGCTGTTCAGTGAACGCCTGTAGTGTTTATGTGCTTGCACACCAAAGAAGCTGGCGGGTTTCATGCTGTGTGGACACACTGGATGGAGAGAGTAACCACAGAAGAAAGAGCCTAGAAACAGAGAGGACCCCTGAAATCCTGGGAAGGGGGTGAATTTCTACCAGAGAGAAGACTGGTGAACACTGTGGCTCAAGGTGATCTGATCAAGAGTTGGAGATTGAGTTGGACCTCATAGCCAATGAATGAATCAATCATGCCTGTAGAACAAAAGCCAAAAGACCCGCGGATGCAGGACTTCCCTGGTCTGCATGACTGTTACACATCAAGGTGCCGGGATGGTGACATGTCCTGAGGACAAGGAAGCTTTGCTGTTGGGACCTTCCCAAATCTCACCCTCTGTGTCTCTCCCTTTGGATGGTCCTGATTTGCATCCTTTGTAATAAGACTGTAATTGTAAGTATAGCACCTCCCTGAGTTCTGTGAGTCATTCTGCTAAATTATCAAGACTGAGAGGTCAGTGGGAACCCCTGAATTTCCAGCAAGCTGGTCAGAAGTGGGAACCCCTGAATTTCCAGCAAGCTGGTCAGAAGTGAGGGTGGTCTGGGACCCCTGAACTTGTGGCTGTTCGGAAGCAAGGGCAGTGTCATGGAGGACTGTGTTCTCAAGCTGTGCATTTTGGCCTAACTCTGGGCAAACGGTTCTAAAAGTCTTTGCAGAGTGAGCTGATAACAGAACACAGTTTTAAAATGAATATAGTTTAGAGGCTATGGCTGAACCAGATAAGACGCCTTTAAAAAGAATCTTCACAGGGCTGCATATAGGTTCCAAACAAGCATGGGGTGTCAGTTGGGGTCATGGCAGGAAACAGATGGCTCACCCAGACACTGTTGAATAGATGAGCGTTTTACGGAGAGTCTTTTGGAAAGTGAGAAGTGCTAAGGCAGCCCACAGCTGATGCTGGAAGTCTGGGGCATCTAGATTAAAATTTAAAGCCATGACATTGGGTGAGATCACCAGGGAAGTTGATAAAAACAGAAAAGAGAAAAGGACTAAAACCAGCCCAGAAGTACACCATCTGAAGGTCAGGAAAAGGAGACTGAGCAGAAGGGCCAACAAGGTTAAGAGGAAGCAAGGAGAGGGTGATGGCCTCAAAGTCAAGGGGTTGCCTGTATCAAATACTGCCTTTAAGTGGAATAATACAAGAACCAAAAATCAGGCACTGGATTTAGTAGTGAAGAGGTCATGGATGGTCTTGATGAGAAGCGCTTCACAGGAGAGGGCAAAAGCATGACTGGAAATGGGTATAAGAGAAAATGGAGAAGATTCGCAGTGCATGCATTTGGCAACAGAATCATTTCCAGAATATGTAAAGAACTCTTGTAACTCTGTAATATGAAGGCAAACAGTCCAATAAAAAAGGGCCAAGGACTTGAACACTTTACAAAAGATTTACCAATGGTCAAAAAGCATATAAAAAGTTGCTCAACCTCACTAGTCATCAGGGAAAAGAAAATTAAAACCAAGATGAGACACCACTACAAACCCACTTGAATGGCTCTAATTAAAAACAGTGACAACATCGTGTTGGTGAGTATGTGGAGCAACTGGAACATTCCAGCTTTGCTGGAGGGAACATTACATAGAAAATAACTTCTTATAAATTTAAACATATGCTTACCACTCAAGCCATCAATTCCATCCTCAGACATTTACTCAAGAGAAATGAAAAAAGTACGTCCACAATATACAGATGTAGGCAGATGTTCATAACAGGTTTGTTCACAGTAACTCGAAACTGGAAGTGATCCATATGTCCATCAAAAAGGGAGTGAACGAACAAACACTGGTACAGCTGACCTTTAAACAACACGGGGTGAAGGATGCCAACCCTCTGCACTGTCGAAAATTCAAGTATAACTCTGTAGTTGGCCCTCTGTATCCTCGGTTCTGCATCCTTGGACTCAACTAATCTCAGGTTGTTTTACTACTGAAAATAATCTGCATAAGTAGATTCGTGCAGTTCAAATCCAAGGGCTGTTCAAGGGTCAGCTGTACATTCATGAATGCAACACTACTCAGCAATTAAAATACAACTACACACACACACACAACAGCAACAAGGATTCATCTCAGGACCACTACACAGAGCAAAAGGAGCCAGACATGAAAGGCTGCATGCTCCGTGAGTCCATTTCTATGAAGTTATGGGACACGTAAAACCACCTGTGGTTTTACAGAAACAGTAATTTAAAGAGTGGCTTTAAAGGGGACCCACAAGCAAACTTAATTTTCTTCTCTGTTCTTTTCTGAACTTTCCACAGTCAATATATTTAATTTTATAATTTGAAAATCAATAAATGGTATTTTAGAAGGAAAAGCATGTTTTGGGGAGGGAGGGATAAATTAGGAGTTTGGGATTAACAGATACACACTACTACGTATAAAACAGATAAACAATGAGGACCTACTGTACAGCACAGGGAACTATATTCAATATCTTATAATAACATAATGGAAAATAATCTGAAAAAGAATATATATATACATACACACACACACATATAATGTGTATAACTGAATCACTCTGCTATACACCTGAAACTAACACAACATTGTAAACCAACTATACTTCAATAAAAGAGCAAAAAAGAATAGCACATTTCTCTTACCTGGTGATGTCAGGCAGGAACTGGTGGTAATTTTAAGTTGGGTCAGAGGTTGGACTCAATGTCCTCTAAGGACCATTCTGATTCTATAATTATTCCAAGCAAATTTTACGACTCAAGTTTGCAATCTGCGTTATAGTGTATAAGGAAGAACGTGAAGTGGTTTGTGACCATCATCTTTGTTCTCATACCCCGGGAAGGGAGTTAGAAAAGGATATTGTTCTACCCAGATCTGGGGAAATTGAGCACCAAGAGGCTTGTGTCTGATCCAAGTCCACAGAATCAGTGGAAGCGTTTCAATTTAACACACGTTATTATGTGCAAGATACCAGGCTGAGCGTGGCTGGAAGGAGTACCTCCCAGCTCCTGCAACCCTAGGACTCCCTGTCACTAGAGCCTAAGCCGGTGTTTGCTATTTTTAAAGAAATGAACCTGCACTTTCTACCACTGTCATTCTAGTGAGCGAATGGCTTTCCTAAGTAAATGGCATTCATTCCTCCCCAGTGATTTTAAAATACTGAGAAAAAATTTAAATGCTGTAAGTCTAATCAGACTAAAGTTAGAGACATTACAGTTCCAAACCTATTTAATGAAACAGAATTTTCCTCCTCATTGGCTGGTCTTCTAGGTTTACACGTTTGCTCAAATCCTGATTGTGGAATGAGTCTCATATGTGGGGTGTTTAGGTAAAGCAACCCCAGGTGCTCTTACTTTATTGATTTTTTAAGGCACTTGCTTCAATATTTAAAAGAGTTTAAGTTTGTTTCTTTAACGATCTTTCAATAAAATGTACATTGACCCAGTTCCTTCTGCAATCGTGACACTGTAATGGCAGAGAAAGACTAATAATAAAAATGAATTCATTTTGTGTGGCTGAAAAGGTTACAGTTCAATGGATTTTAAATGTAATATAGTTAAAGCCCTTAATATCAAAAAAAAAAAAAACTCAGCAAATACATTCTTTTTAGTACAGAGGCTCTATTGGCATTACTTTGCCAGTAGGTTTTGGCGGCATAACAATAATCAAGATGAAGTCTAAAAACTGTCATTATCAGAGCAATGATAATCGCATCACTTAGATTCTGCTCCAGGTGAAAGCATAAAGGTGTATCAGGAAAATCATTATCCACAGAGTGACTTCAGAATACGGGGTAAATGCCATGGGTCTGAAGGCTCAATTTGGTGACCAGTTCTGCTTTACAGAAGCAGATTTACAGAAGCAGGAGAGCTCTGCTCCCTGGAAATGCTGAAGTTTTTTTAAGGCTACATTTGGAGCCCATTCCAAGAAGTGGAATGTGGGGAGGGTGGAAGAGTTTAGTAGAGGTGATGAGGAGTGGGAAACAGGAAAGATGAGGAGAAATGAGGTAAGTGATCTAAGGAAAGCATTCACTTCTCCTGTGACCCAGCATGTCCTGTGTGTGTGTGTGTGTGTGTGAGAGAGAGAGAGAGAGAGAGAGAGAGAGAGAGAGAGACAGACAGACAGACAGACAGACAGACAGACAGAGAGAGAGAAAGCTGTAACAAAATGGACCTAGATAACTCTCAGCCTGGAAGCCTATTAGATTTAGCTTTGGACTTGGAGGCTGTGTTCAAATCCACTCTGGAAAAGGCTTGGGGGAGTCTCTTTTGAACCTCATGGTGTCCCCAGACCCACTCTGTACTTCGCCCAAATCCCAGCTCTTAATTAATCAATTTTCTAGAGAAGGCTTGGTGCCTGCCATTCTGCCTGGATTCCCTTGGCTGTCTTGGGAAGAAAGGATATGCTACTGAAAGGATTTGGGAGGAGGAAAAGGGCAGAGAGCATCCCCCCAAAGTTTGGTCGTCTTCTTTCACCTCAATATCTCATCATTATCATCATCATCATCAGTGCAGCATCCAACATTTCTTGAGAGTCAACTCCAGGTCAGATCCCACCTTTGGTACTTTACACATATTATTTCAAAAAATCTGCAAACAACCCCTTGGGGACATACTTTTTATTCATCCCATTTCACAGCTAAGGAAACTGAGGCACCAGATGAAGTTACATTGCCTAAAAGGACACACAGCTCCTGAGAGGTAAAGCCCAGCAGTCTGTGTGCCTGCAAAATCTGAGCTCCCCCACCTCGTCTGCCCGGGTCCTATGCCGCTGCCAAGCTAGGCTGGTATGATGCCCACAGCAAGTGCACCAAATACTGGGAATGGTTGGAGAGCAAGGCGCCCCAGTGTCGCCTCCGCCTGGTGTCCTCCTTGCCCCCATTTTGCTACCTCTCCTTTTACAGATCTTCTGATTTGCACGACCCCATCCCTCTTTACATCCATCTCTGGTAGCAAGATGGATTTTCAGAGATGATCTGAACGTCGGAGGTCAGAGGCTACCAAAACCTGTCAGCCACTCCGCACCCCTGTGCACTTGTGAAGCACAGATAGATGCTATGGGATTGGTCATCCAGATCCTCCCAGGTGTCATTCTCCCAGGGAATCAGGAGTCAGGCTGGGCTGGGGGGGCTCATTTCTGTCTGTTCTGCTGGTGGCTGGGGTGACAATATAGGGAGGGATGCCTGAGCGGGTGGCAGTGTTTACTCAACTGTTATATTTACACCTGTTTGACCTCCACTTCCTTTTTTTCTAAACTGAAATACAGTCAGTTACACTGTGTCAGTTTCTGTTGTCCGGCACAATGTCCCAGTCATGCATATACATCCATCCATCCACTTCCTTTCTGATGCTCTTCCTTCATCTTCACTTTTGAACCACCAGCTCAGACCCTCGTTTTGACCCACAAAGGTTTTCTTTTTTCATTACCATCCCCTCCAGCATTTGGATCATATTCCCTCATCTCAAAGCTGTTAGAGTAGGGCCAATGCTTTTAGGTCACTAAGCGATGACAGGGAAGCATGCAAATCAAGTGCACCTGAGAAAGCACCAAGAACCCATGCATTCTCACAGGCAGCAAGTGTGCGCAGAATCCACTATTTATGAACATGTTTCATTCATTTATTCAGTCACTCAGCAAACACTTCCTGATGCTCTCTGGTGCCCAGGGCTCAGGGACAGAGCTGTGAGAAGCACAAGTGGGAGAAAATTCCTGGGCTGAACCTTCAAAGGCACGGCAAGCTCCCATTTGTACAAGCAACACTAAATCCCATTGCCACCCCAGCATTTCATATTAGATGCAAAAGACCCACGCTCTACGCGTGACCCTGGGCTGGACGGGAGTTTGTAGAAACCTCACCTACACTAGCTTCCCTTGGAAGTTTTCCTGCCTCCACGCTCAGTGCCGGTTATGGCTAACGACCACTAGAGGGCATTTTAACACTAGCTCAGGACCAGCTCCAGGCCACCCGGTCCATCAAAATTCTCTCACTCAGCCTCCGCGCAGACTTCTCCCTCTGCCAAGCAGAAGGGCAGAGTGTAACCCTTCAGAACCTCAGACTGCATGTGGAGATACATTTATTTTTCCAAGAGAAGATACACTTCTGTGAGATAGGAACCTGCTTTCAGTTACCCGTGCATGAGAAACAACCGTTCTGCCTATTGTACTAAAAAAAATAGCTTTGAGAATTACCATCTTTGAGAGTGATTTTAGCGCACTGTAGATGGATGTAACGGCATCGTGCCTCCCAGATTGGACTTCAGTTTTCATGCCAGACAAAATAGAAATCCAGGAACCTTATCTTCTTTCTCGGGAGATGATTTATGGATTTAATGTGTTTGGGGGGAAAAATGAACTCTCTGAGCTTGGGCTGCATTCTAGAGGAAGAAAGAGAACTGACATCTCAAACCCTAAGCTGGATCAGAAATTGCATTGCAGCCGCCTTCCCACTGAGCTGTAAGAAATGTAAAGTGAAGTGAACACATTTTTCTGCAGTACAGGAATGGAGGTCCTGTCCAGCCCTGCAGCGCAAAATTCATTTGCAGACGAAATTGCTTTAGAAAAGAAATGGAAAACTTGGAAGTGTTGACATATTCATTACGAGCCCTTTTCTGTTTCAGATCAGATGAGTTTCATCAGTTGAGCTTCTTTTTTCTTTGGTTCCTCTATATAATTTTTATGAATTGCAGAAGAGCAAATATTGGATCCCTGTGGTAAAAAAATTAAGTAAGATAACGTGGGCCTCCCGCCCCTTGTGGAAATGTTAAGGAATAGCTCAAATGCCTAAGTCTTCTCCGAGCCAGTCCTCCCACCCCCAGGATGATTAAGATCCCCCCTTTTCTGTGCTTTCTCAGCACAAGTATAAACACACTTAGGCGGGCCCTCAGTTCACGTCTGCGGGCTTGACGGTCTCTTCTGCTGGACTGTGGCTCCCGGGGGCACCAGTCACGCTGCCCGCTGTGAACACACAAGGTGCCGAGGATGTGCCCCGTGGGCTGAGCTGCAAACTGGTGGAACAGAAACCTTGGTCCTGCAGGCCCTGCTGAAAACGACCTGAGAGCTGCGCTATTACTTTTTGCTTTAAAAAAAGAGTAGGGAATTGGGAAGGGAGGAAGGGAAGTAGCCTTTGTGGGGCGACAGACCATGCTAGATGTTTTCATGTATATTTTAATTTAACACACACACACACATTAAAACAGGTGGCCTTATTCCCATTCTACAAATAAGCAAGCAGAGAATCTGGTAACTTGCCAGAGAACAGAGTTAGAAGGTGGAAGAAGAGACTGTCAATAAGGATGCTTAAAAATGTATGTTTTAGGAACAACTTCTGAATCTAACCATCCCAACCCATGGGGGTCTCTGTTTAGACTCTGACCATCCTCAAAGGGAACTCTTCCTTCGGGCACTGTGGCCTCATTTCCAGCCCAGATGCTAACACTCTATTCTGTCTCCCCCGTCTGTAATTGACACGCTGATATGGAGACCGGCTTGTTAAAGTCTCTTCTGGAGGAGAATCAGGTGGATGAGCTTCTCCTATCTGAAGAAATGTATATCGAGTGTGTATACAGCTTTTCTCTCCTCCCAGAATATAAACTCCTTGAGGGCAAAAGAGACATCTCATTCATTCTCCCTGCCCCACCAACTCACCATCATCTACCTGGATTTCGTCCACGTAACAGGTACACAGCACATATTTGTTATCCTCAAATTTATCTTATTTAAAATAATTTTTTTTACTGAAGTGTACTTGATTTACAATGTTAGTTTCAGGTGTACAGCCAAGTGATTCAGTCATACATATACATACATTAATATTTTTTTCTTTTCAGATTCTTTTCCATTATAGGTTATTAAAAGAAATTGAATTGAATATAGCTCCCTGTGCTACACAGTAGGTCCTGGTTGTTTATCTATTTTATATATAGTAGTGTGTGTCTGTTGATCCCTAACCCAAAATTTATCCCTCCCTGCCCTTTCCCTTTTGGTAACCATAGTTTGTTTTCTATGTCAGTGAATCTGTTTTGGGTTTGTAAATAGAATTTGTATCATCTTTTTAAGGTTGCACATATAAGTGATATCATATGATATTTGTCTCTCTCTGACTTACTTCACTCAATATGAAAATCTCTAGGCCCATGTGTTGCTGCAAATGGCATTATTTCATTCTTTTTCATGGCTGAGTAATATTCCACTGTGTGTGTGTGTGTGTGTGTGTGTGTGTGTGTGTGTGTGTGTGTGTGTGTGTGTGTGTGCGTGCGCACACATACACATATGACATCTTTTTTATCCAGTCATCTAATGATGGACATTTAGGTTGTTTCCATGTCTTGGCTGTTGTAAATAGTGCTGCTATGAACACTGGGGTGCATGTGTCTTTTCAAATTAGAGTTTTCTCCAGATATATGCCCAAGAGTGGGATTGCTGAATCATAGGGTAAGTCTATTTTTGTTTTTCTAAGGAACCTCCACACTGTCCCTCATAGTGGCTGCACTAAATTACATTCCCACCAACAGTCTAGGAGGGTTCCTTTTTCTCCACACCCTCTCCAGCATTTATTGTTTGTAGACTTTTAATGATGGCCATTCTGACTGGTGTGAGGTATACCTCTATTCTCCTCAAATTTATACTGAAGGAAGTTGAGTTCATTTTAACTGCACTTCCCAAGCAGCCTTATGGAATGGCATTGATGACCACCTGACTTTACCCAAGTCAGGCTTAAGGAATGGTTGCTGTTTGGGATTTCCCATCACGCGCTGGACATGGCTAAGAGATAACGTCAACAGATGTCATCGAGTTAAATTCTTAGTGCTCTTCATATGATTTTAATATAAGAAAAGTGCACTGTTAATGGAACAGCCCAGACCATCTTAAGAACGTTTCATCTTAAGCAGGGTTTTCATCACACTCTCCACTGCACACCTAGGAACTGTGTCCTCAGATACTCGGTGCCCAGACTGCTAAGTACAGAGGTGGTCTCAGTTTAAAGCTGCAGGTTGATTTGAAGGCACAGCAGGGGAGGAACCCTTGGCACTGATAGTTGTGTATCCTGTTCTTCTGTTTTAGAGACACTTCATCCAATAGTCCTGCTTTCTGTTCAGAGTTAAATAAGGAAAACTTGCTAAAATATCCTTCCATGGGCCAAGGGCCCAGAACTCAACCTAAAGACAAATTACACAAAGCTAATGAGGTCGTGAAGCTTTTGATGTGTGTCTCAGTGGTGAGCAGGCTTCCCTGGATACGTGGAAATGCTGACAACAAAACAAAACAAACTCTGACTCATGTACAGACCAAATTAGTGGGCAAGTTTCCAGTCCACGCATCCCTCTCTCTTCTCCTTCCAGGTAGCTTCTATGGAATTAAACCACTATCACGACATAAGAAAAATAACACTGACCAATGCCCTCCGCAGAATGATGTATGTGTCAGCCTCCCGTTACAGCAGAAGGTGAAGCGGTAACACACCTGCTGAGAAGCCCAGCGGAGGGCGAGTGAATGGGAGGGAGGGATTTGGCGATTCCACAGACCTCATCACCACGCCTGCCATCACCTCCCTTCTGTCAAACACACTTGTAGTGCACAACCAAGGCTGAGCTCATCACCCAGAGAAGACAAACATTAACTCAGCCAAAGGGAAGGAGTTACGGTAACTGTAAGTTCAGAGCAGGGCCTTGGCTAGCGAGGTCAACTTCCTTTATTTGTTTTGACACCCCTAAAAAGATTTAATGCTTCCTGACAGTGTTATTTTCTTTAATAAAGGCTTGAACAACCTCAGATAATAAAGTTTTCAGGAGTGTTCACATCTGTATGCTTTTTTAGTTTTGTTTTTTTACTGGCAGAAAGTTCAAGGGTAATAAAGGCCTATGGTTTTAAATAGTGCATCTGAGCTTCGGCATTTAATTTCAGGCCAGGCTCCCCGCTAGCACAGAAGAGAAGGATGCTGAAATGCAAAGACAGGTTACAGCTCTGCTTCCTGGAGAACAGACAGGGAACTTCTCGTGTCACACGAACACTGGCCTGAACGTTGGCCTGCGCACTTCTCTTCCACTTAGAAAAGGCGTGCTTTTATGACCTCCAGCAAATCTCAATAGGCATTTCTTTTAAAAAATGTGTTCTCTCGCCCCATCACATGAAGTTATTCTTTCTCTAAGGAGATGATCATCTATTTTGGTATTTCAACAATGAGTCTAATTTTTGATAAATCGCAGTAGGTTACATATCTAGTCTCTTGTTGAGCGTAAACGCTCCTCATGGTTCACGTTAAAGGCCATAGGTCACTGATTTCACAACACTGAGATCACCCGGCGTACACTTTTCTACACCTTTCGTTTATTATCTAACAATACAGGCTAGAAATTGTGCTGAGTCAGTTTTCTGATTTAGTGAGGTGGACACGTTGGCCTCTTTGAGGAAGGTCCTCTATTGCCTCTGACCAGACCACCTGATCCATCGTCAATTTAAACACCACTTAAATCACAGTGTTTGGAGTCTGGACTTGGGAATCAGGCAGATGTGGGTTTGGACCTCAACTCTACCCCTTACTGACCTCTCTACATCTGATTCATCTGTAAAATGGGAATAATGCTATTCATCCCACAGGAGCACGATTTACAGAGAGCGCTAAGGAGACTGGTGCACGGGACACTCAAGAAATCTTGGTTGTTTTTACTACTACTATTATTATTATTATTGTTGTTGTTGTTGTTGTTATTATTATTATTATTATTATTGCCTTTATAGAGTTTTCCTGTGTTGGGTCGGGGTGGGATTCCTGGCCTCTTCATTAATATTCTTAAGAAAAAACGTTTAAACCAAATAATCTATATGAGCAAAACTAACAATTTTTAAAAAGCTTGCTCCTTCAACCTCTTTTCCTAAAGAGACTTTAACACGCACGTGTCACAGACTCACAGACGTAGAAAACAGACTTGTGTTACCAGAGGGGAAGAGAGGTGGGGGGGGGGATAAACTAGGAGTTTGGGATTAGCGGATACAAACTACTGTATACAAAATAGATAAACAACAGGGTCCGACTGTGGAGCACAGGCAACTATATTCAATACCTTGTGATAACCTATAATGAAAAAGAATATGAGTATGTGTGTGTATAACTGAGTCACTGTGCTGTATACTAGAAACTAACCCAACATTGTAAACTTCAATGTATACTTCAAGTGTACTTCAGTAAAAAACAGCATGCACGTTTCACCCTCTGGCGGCAGGTGGCATTCTCTGAGCCATGGAGAAGGCTGTCTTGACACCTTCTGGGCTGCTTTCTCCCCATCTCAGTCTCTAAGCATAACACAGGTCCAAACAGTTTATCAGAGAAGCACTACCTCCCACTCCTACCTTGATTGACTTCAAACACAAACTTTCCCCCAAAACTTACTTTTATTTAAAGGTCCTAAACACATCAAAAGTTTATCAGGTGAACTGGCAGGGGTGAGCCTGGTTCTCTTGATGGCTCCCAAAGGCGACAAAGAGGCAACGAGTGACCCTGGAGGAGGGGTCTAGATAAGAGTCTGTCTCTCGTGAGCACTGGGACCTTGTTCATCACCTGGACACCCTCAGTCTCTCTCTTCTCAGCTGTCTCGTGGGGCTAACAGCACCAGCTTCCCCCAACTCATGAGGCTGAGCATGTCAAACGAGGATGTGTATGAATGTTTTGAGCACCACGTGGCATGATTATCCAGGCCCTTCCGGCACAGAGACAGCTTCTCCTGGCTTGAGGATGTTACCTGAAATGCCTCACAAGTGAACGTCCCTCCACATACCGAGAGCGGCACCCCCTGCCTGCCAGTGTTTCCTGCCAATTAACACACATCGCAGCCCTGTGAGTCCGTGATTGAATTACTTTTCATTTCACTGCTAATAAAATTCCTCCCACAATTTTTCATTGTTGCCATCTGTTTTATTTATTTTTGACCTACAGAAAGCTGTGCATAATTAAGGTACACAACTTGATGAGTTTGGAGTTAATTATATACCCATGAAGCCATCACCACAATCTATGACATTTTTGTTACAGCAGCTAATATAACCCCACCTGATACATAAATGAGTACCTTGAAGCAGAGCACTGCTGCAGTGGGAACTAAAATTTGCAGCATTGGTCCTGTATGGATTATAGAGGCTGAAAAGATGGTATGCAGGCAAATGTTTTGTAGAACTGTTGCCTCACATCACCCAGAGGGCAGACTGAGTGCCTGGGGACTTGTGGCTTTACAGAAAGTACTTTGAAAGAGCCAGAGTGGTCCCAGGTATTAGTGGCTTCCTGCTGCCCATGTTAAGGAAGAGATGAGTTCAGAAAAGAGCTGGCCAGTTTCCAAACATCAACGAATGGGAATAAAGCCCAAAAATTCCGAGCCTCACACGAGAGTAAGAAGAAAGACCGCAAAAAGCTTTGACCAACGAAGGCACATTAAAATTTCTCAGCTCAGCAAACAGACTTAGCCTCATGCGCCAAGTTAAAATGAAGGGTCTTTACTCCCCACCTAAACCTTTTGTTTCAGATGGCCTCAAGGTAGCTGCCATGACCTTGAGAGAGAGCATGGGTACTTGGAAGTGAATAATGATGCAGAGCCAAGAGTCATGTCTAGGAAAGGATTTAAGGGGTGTCCACTGGTACATGAAGCTGACTGGAAGCAAACAGATCAGAGCCAACTCAGGCTTTGAAGGAACTGTAATGGCAAAGAAATCACAGGTCTGCAAAGGCTTGTGAGTGTAAAACAATCCTCAGGGCAACCGACACCTGCAGGAAACGGTCCCTGAAAGTTGCACAGCTTCAAGGAAGGCATTATCACCCACGCGCAGTTCAGAGGAGAGCCGTGGGGAGCCCTGCAAACCCTGGACAGGAATTTGGTCTGATCCAGGAACTACTCCCACTGCCAAGGGTGGCAGCGGTCGGTCCTCAGAGATCACACCCAGCATGATTTCATCCCTGCTATGCACCACAGGACTTCCATTGTTTTAAATTGTAAACTTAAAAAAAATAAAGAACTACAGATGATTTACAATGCTGTATTAGTTTCTGGTGTACAGCACAGTGATTCAGTTATACATATATATATATATATATATATATATATATATATTCTTTTTCATTATAGGTTATTACAAGGTATTGAATATAGTTCTCTGTGCTATACAGTTTCTTATTTATTCTGTACATAAAGTATCTGCCAATCCTTCTACCCACCCCCTCCATTGCCCCCGGTAACCACAACTTTGTTTTCTATGTCTGGGAATCTCTTTCTGTTTTGTAAATAAGTTCATTTGTGTCTTTTCTTTTTTTAAGATTCCACATAGAGGTGATATCATATTATATTTGTCGTTCTCTGTCTGACTTACTTCACTTAGCATGATAATCTCTAGATGGACTTTCCTTTTAAAAATATACCTGATATGACAGACTTTTATTGGGTTAACCCCTGACTTTTTAGGGTTAATTTGTCACAGCAACTGGTGTCATCCCAGCCTCTGTGTCTTTTTCTCGATTCCTGGCATTTAATGCACTGCTCCCTGCTATTGTTGGTAATACCTCTGTGAGCATTTTTAGGATTCAGAGTCAGTATATAACTCAATGAGCAATTGATGTAGTTGTTTTTATACAGTTTGGTTGAAATTCTTATCAACAGCAGGTAAGAAATTATCATCTTTATTTTAAGAGACAGAATTCAGTGATTTGGCGGAACATCTGTTTTGAAAATTCCTGTTGAAAACAATCAAAGTCATGCTGTTTCTAATATAAAAATTGGGGGACATAATTATTATTTGTTCCTGAGGACCTGGAATTATTTTTTTAAGAAAGTTAGCATTTTGCTTGCTGGAAATCTGTATGAGCTGCTTCTTGGCAAAGATGGGATGACCCTCCAGTTAGATGAAAGCCAAAATGATACATCTTTACCATCTGTTCATTTGATTTTTAGAGAATATGGATTCTGAGTATCTGTGCCAGAGAATATAGCCCCAAACCCTCCATTATCATCTTCCATAAACCCCCCAAATATGTGATAGCTCTTCAAAGAGCATGTAGTTAATTCTTTTTTTTTTTTTTTTGGAGCTAGTTTTATCCTTGGATCAGGCCAGAACATCAGAAAGCTGTATCACCTCAGCCCTTGTCTCCTTCATCTCCCATCCTCCTGTTCCACTCTACTGCCTACAGAGCTGTTTGGGCTGAAATCCATTTGTAAGCTATGCCTGACTTTCCTAAGGAAACGTTCCAACAAGCAGGTTTGTGAAAAACACACTTGTTGCAGAAATACTGGTGAAGGTCACCTTTCTCGGGACCTGCTGTGTAATGAGGAGGACAAGGGCCATCAACCATCACTGCATTTTTTTTTTAAATCTGAAGAAATATAGCCAAATGTCCAAATTTTTACTGTTTGGATGATGACTACATTAACTGCAGTTTTATTATTCTCTGTGCTTCTGCATATTTTTGAACTATCTTATAATCACGAAACAGCAGCATCACTCAATTTCTTACTGGCCAGAGGTATCCACTTCCAAAATTGTTATGACCATCCTTGCAGACATCTCTCTGTTCAGGAGTGGTTAAGAGCATGTGTAAACTTCAGTGCGATAGACCAAGGCTCATCCAGGCTTCGGCTGCCCACTGCTCTCTAACGGGTGGGCTACATCACATTCTCTGAGCGTCAGTCTCCACGTCTCTAAAATGGGGATGACCATGGGACACAGCTCATGAGCTTCTTGTGAGGACTCAAGGAGAGGACGTGTGTCAAGTGCTAGCAGGTGCCTGGGCCACTGTCAGCATCCGTAAGTGGAGCCACCATCATGCTGTGTGGACCCAGCTATGGGCAGCTTGCTAAGCCAGTAAATAGAATCCACGGTAGATTAAAAAAGAAAAGTGAAATTTTCTATAGGAGCTGGGATATTTTATCTTTATCGATGGTGGACTTCTGGCCACCAAGAAGTTTCGAGCCAAACTTCTGCAAGTGGGGAAGACCCTCTGACTGGATACCTGGATTCCACTCCCCCCTTGTCTTGAGGCTTTTTAATTCTCAATTTCATTTTATGCACTCCCTGTACACCACCTTACATCCCCTGCGCCATGTGGTTGGGGCAAAAGGAAGGAAAGAAGACAGAAGGGAGAAGCCAGGGACGGCAGGCAGGAAAGGAAGAAGAAAGGCTTTGAAACATGAGACTTTGAAATTATTCATTGCAATGTTCAGTTCTTGCATTCGTGCCAATTGGCACATTTTTTTTTTTTCACTGCAGACAGTATTTTTCAGGTGCTCTCTGCCTGCTCGGGGTTGGTTTTACATTTTGACTGGCATTAAGCCTTTAGCTATCATCGCCGGTGCAACCGTGAGTTTTCATAAACGACGCCACTTGAGGGCTGTCACGGGCTCTCGATCACGTGTCTGATAACTCCCAGAGTCAGTCCTTCATTATCTGCGTGGAGATTGGGCACTTTGTTTTTTGGCAGCAAATGTTTCATCCAAGGTCAATTTCCCTCAAGTGCTCAGCACCATTTCAGACGGTGTGTGCTCAGGGAATGCAAATTAATCTAATGTTAGCTTTAGCCAAACCCAGCTAGGAAAGCAAACCTGCTTCTAAAAACACTATAGACACTGATAAACATCATCTAAATGATGTGATGTTTGTACATGTATACAATCTCACCTTAATTCCAAAGGCATCATTCCACAGCACTTTTAAACTCGTCTCTGAATTAGCCTTACTTTTGTTCTTTGATTAGAAGTATGTTTTAATCTGAAATTATTTAAATATATCTGTCATTATATTTTATTGTAACTGGGGGCTGTGAGACTATGTTGAGGATGTATGTGTGTTTCACATTTTTGTTAGACTATAAAAATGCAACAGGTACTTGTAATAACAAATGAGGAAATACAGAAAACACCAGAAAAAATGAAATCAAGGAGTTCAGGCCTTTTAAGCACTAGCTACCCGGACTCCTTCCTTGGCACCTGCAATAAACACTGCACTTTCCTTCACCACAACCCGGGGTCAGTAGATTGGCTTTACTGCATGTGGGCAAAGTGGACCCAAATTTGGTTTGGTAACAAAACCATTTATAATGCCTTTACACACAAGTAATCATGATTAACATTATATCTCTTTCCACACATTCTTGAGATTGTAGAAGTTCTCAAGATGGATTTGTAGATAGCTTCCAAGGGAAAAAAAATAGACTGATTCTGGGGTTCTAAAGGTTCCCTTGGAATTACTTCCACGTTCTGCAGCCTTCCCTCCCTGCAAGGAAGCAGGTCATGGAAAGAGGGAGTTGGCTGGACTCCAACTGTAAGAAGGCACCATATCTCTGCTTCCTCCACCATCTCTACCTTTGCTTTTCATCCGGGCTGGATTAGAGAGGCCAGGCTGAGAAAGACCACTGTGCCCCAGACCATGAAGTCTTTCCAGGCTGGAATCAAATGGGTTGAGGTGTCTGGCTTTCTAAATGCATCTGGAAGTCTCAGTACAATTGCATCAATTGTATGACAGAAGAGAGGACAGAGCTTTCCAACACCCTGGGGACAGGTTCTGTGCCTGAATTTGTCCCATGCCTTTGAGAATAATTCCTGCTTCTGTCTCGTCCTTTACCTCCAAGTGCCATGGAGCCAACGTTTCTCACACCCATCACATTTCCTTTTCCTGGAACTGTATTCCTGTTCTCTTGGAGGATTCTCGCCAATTCCCCACTCTGATCATGAGGTTTCATTATGGGCTATCAGTTGTTACTCCCCCCTCCCCACGACAGAGTGAATATGTGACCCAAGCCAGGCCAATCAGAGACCTTCCAGAGATTTTAAAATTGAGAACCAAGAAACTAAGACCTTCCTTCTAGTAGCAAAACTGGGAAGATGTGAGCCCAGTACTTCAGTGTCTGTGCTCCACTGTTAGAGCAGGCAGACAGCTAGACGTGAGCAGAGAACGGGGGATGCAGGCCATATGGCAGGAATTGGGCAGAAATGGAGGGGCAGGGACCAAATGAAGGAAACCATACATCGTGCAAATAACAGGGGTCCCTGGGCAGAGAAAGAAAAGCAGGAACCTCTGGGCTGATAAATGGTCACATCACACATTTAGGGGTGACAAGTGTTCTGGAGGCCAACAAAGAAAGGTGGAAAAAACAGGAATCTCCAGTGTCCAAATGCAACCTTTTGTTCATTACGCCCTCATTACAATAAAATTAGCCTTGCAGGTCAGCAGTACCCATCATGCACTGACACTGTGAGACTTCTGATCCAGACTAAATGAGGACAAAAATCCCTCCTCCCTTTGGGAAAGTGGAGCTGGGATGAAAATCAGAGAGTATGACCCCAAACCCTTCCCTCCCCAATGACTATTCCACCCATTCATTTTTATACCCTATGTAGTCAACTTGCCGAAGAAACTCAGGGCAGCTGCTCACCTGAGTCTGCCCGCTCTCCCCTTGAGTGTGTACCATCTATCCCTTAATAAATCCCCACTTTCTTTCTTAACCTCTGTGTCTGGTCTCTGAGTTCTTTCTGCGGCAGGAAAAGAACCTAGTCACTGGCAACATCTTGGTATGTGAAATAAGTGGCCTGCAGCAAGAGGTATTCATCCAGTAATCCAGTGCTCAGAGGGAGGTGGCCCAGCATAGCTGATGGAGGGGGGAAGGGATGGAGGCAGGGGGAGGGAGAGAGAGGGCGGGGGGCACTCAGTGGTGGTCCAGTCTTTGAATCTGCTAAGTTCCCTGGATTCTCTTTCAAAATTTTGGTTTTCCTTTTCTTAAATCTATAGCCTGCCCTAGGAATTATCCCTACAAATGAATTCTGAATGGGTTTTCTGTCATTTGTAACCAGAAGAACCCTGAGCATTAGAAGCAGATCCCCCCAACCCCAAACCCTCGGCCGCCTCTCAGTCCCCTGGATTCTCTGTGGCCTCTGGCTCCTGTTATCTGGATTTCTCTGCCTTTCTGTGCCTCAAAAGCCCTTAACATTGTCCACCCCTCTCCCATTCTTGAGGTCACTCTCTAATTCACTGTGGCAGGTACCTGATATTTAATATTTAAAGAGGTGCCGGTACATTCCAAAGATTTCCCGTTGGTGGAATTTGTCAGGAGGGAAGCCTTCTTGACCTACTCGTCCTCCAGACTCATCTGGGGAAAGGTACCCAGAAATGGAATTATTTAGCCCATCACCTGGAATCTCCTCTCCCACTCACCTCACCCCCATCTCTGCACCAGCTTCCTCAACCCATGGGACTCAGTCCGGACAAACAAGGTATTTTCTTGGAGAGCGTGAGGATTAACCCTGCAAAATTCCACAGCTGAAAAAGGTCTCTTCCATTACACTGTCCTTAAAAACTCATTGTTGAGCTCTTTTTAACTTTGACTATTATTTTGCAAAAGTGAAATGGCAAGATAATCACTTTGTTTAAGTGAGGTGACAGACGGCGTAGTTTAAAACAAAAGCATGCCACTAATTAAAAGCCAATAAACACAACGTTGATAAAATGCTATAAAACCATCCTTCTCCTGTTATAGTATAAACCATATTAATCTTGGACTTGCGGGATTGCTGAGTGGCACCTGAGTTCTAGTTAAAGGCGGGTATGGTTTACTCTCTACATAATCTGCAGCACCTAATCTGTGCCAGGCACTGAGCTAGACTCAGCGACGTCTGTCACTAGGAGAGGACCTTGTTTACGCCCCATTTGATCGATTGCCCAATAAGCTGTAACTGTCATGTTGTCAGTTTCCTAGGAAAGACCTCTCCTGAAAATGCCCACTGGCATTCACTGCCAGAGGCCAAGCGTAAACGCCACATCAAGTTATGAATTTGACATCCACCAGTGCTTGAAAAGAGACGGGGCTCGTGGCTCTCCTCTGCAACCTGAACGTCCCCCAGCAACCAGCCGAATCCCGACGGGGTCGGAGAGGCGGCTGAACCCTGCCAAACGACACTCCACTCCACTGACACAACAGCGGCCCCCTGCCATTCTTCCTCCTGACAGGTATCTATTTGGAACTCCTTCTGGAGCATGCAGCGACACTTTGCAGCCTTGATCTTCGGCTGAGTTCCTAGGGAGACCTCCTCGCGGCATGTTTTAGTCATGGTGTCTCCCAGGCTGGTTTCTTCATTGTAAACACTGGTGGGGGTGTGTGTGAGGGGGTAGGGACAGTCAGTGAACCGGAAATAAAACTGGAGTGTCATAATAAAACCATCCCTTTGTGCGTGGAAAGTCTACAACCCAGAGTCTGAGATTCTGGGGAAGCTTTGCATACGGAGGATTTTTAAGGTGAAGCGTTCACAGAGGAAGGAAAAAAACAAGTTATTCACACTGTGCTGGAGTAGTGAAGGAAGTAGGTCAGATAAACCAAAATAACCTTTTCTGTGAGACATGATAAGCTTCAGGCGTCTGAGAGAGTGGGGAAAAAGATGGTGCAACAGGTAAAAGCAGTCGACTGATAGACGTGGTGTCGACCTAACAGTGGGAGGGCTACAAAGAACAGATGGAGTAAACATCTATTCTGCCTCCTCCCAAGAAAACTCTTCTCCATCAGCTCCGTCACTGTCTTTCCTGTTGGAAATATGTATCTTTCATTTCACTCGTTAAAGTTTTTAGGAGAAAGTCTAATAATAATCTCTTCTGCCCGTCCCAAGTACCCCCAACAAAACCGATGGCCAAGTACGACACAGGACAGGGGCTGCAGTGCTCTACCACGTACAGCTGGTATGTGATGTCTGCGTACCTTGAGAATGACGGTCTTCTCGTGACGGGTGATGTTAACACTGTGAGGTTGTCCATTGGCCATGTTCCTGTGGTCAACGTCGATATTATATGGCTCCCTGGTGCCACCCAGGTTGTACCGAACCTGTAAGCTTCCTGTATAGAGAAAAGGAAAGAAACTCACTTTTCTGCCCTAGGTTTCATTTTAAAGTCTCTTTCCCCACCCCCTGAGGCTTAGGTTTCCATTAACCTCTGCTCCTTCTTTCAACATCCGCCCACACCGTCGCCATGCTGAATTCTGACTCACTGGCTTGGAGGCACACTCACCCGTAGGGTAACAGCACCAGGCACACATGTGCTTACATGCTAACAACCATGAGCCATCAGTGACCACCATCCGACGGTCAAGCTGAAGCAGCAAGTGCTATAAATGATTCAAGCTGGGATTGTGCCTGGGAAGGCAGAATGGGACGTATACAATATAGGACTGTGGCAACGCCTACAGGCCCCGCCGAACACCATGTGAAATAAAAAATAAACGCTATTGTCTCATGTCATCAGCAGGGACGTGAGGATGCAGGGATGGTCTCATGTCATCAGCAAAGTGTGACATTCGGCATATAAAAGAATCATGAGCATATAGTATTCAAAATAAACATCATTTATAAAAGATAAATACATGAGATTTGGGGTGGCTTCACTGAGACCAAGAAAACAAAGCAACGGATTTTATTCTAGGTTAGACTTCATCAATTCCAATGCAAATCAAAGGAGAAGACAGGCTTCTAAGGTCCCCAAGACCCCACTGCCTCTCAGAGTTCATTTTGCCTCAACAAATTATTCTTTTTTCTTTCTTGTTTCTTCCCCATAATGATAAATAATATTCAAAAAGACTAATATAATAGTCTAGATCCTGCTTTTAGTTAATCTGCACAGCAAACATAGCTTTCATTTCTTATTTATGGTTTTTAAAAATGTCTATTTTTAAACCTCAGTTTTTACTCAAATTGAAATCTTTGTGTTAGTAGCTTTCGACATATCAGAGCTGAAAAAAATGGAGCCAGTAAGCTAGCAAGAGTTTGACCAACTGTCAATCACCTCATAGATTCTTTTTGTTTTGTTTTGTTTTAAATTTATTTATTTATTTTGCAGAGGGGAGAGGTAGGTAGGTTTTTATTTATTTACTTTATTTTTAGAGGAAGTACTGGGGACTGAACCCAGGACCTCATGCACGCTAAGCGTGCGCTCTGCCACTTGAGCTGTACCCTCCCCCCACCTCATAGATTCTTTGTTGCCTCCTTTTCTGATATTCCTTCCAAACAAAACTGACATTCTGATTTTAAGTTGTGAAATAAAACATGAGAATTAAAACTTAACAAGTAAACAGGAAAAAAAAAAGAGCCAGTCACTGGAAATCCCATTGTCCAAAGATAACTACTCTAAATGTATGACAGTATCTCCTTCCAGGGAATTCTCATGCCCTTATATATATAGTAACAAATGCAGTAGTTTCTGAACATTGCCCTTCCTTATTTCGCACTCCACCTGCCATTTAAAATATTGAACCATGTTCTTGAAATTGAAAGAAACAGTCATTAGAATTTTCAAGAGGTACTTACATTGCCTATTTTGCTTCCTGAATGAATGAGACAAGCCATCACTATTTCTGAATTTTGCTTGAGCACTTGACCCTAGATTTCTTTGCTTTGTAGCATTTCAACCAAGCACTGCTGACTTTCGTCTCCTAAATGTGTCTACGTTCACCCACTCTTTCCCATTTCCGTGGCCCCAGGGCCTCTACCGGCACCTAGGGTGCCTTTGTGCGGTTTCCCCAGGAGCCCGCCCTCCACGCAGAGCTCCTGCGCTGTCTCGGGGCCTTTGTGCTGGTCACTCCATATCAGTGACCTGACGGCCACCACCAGAGCTGCACCCACGGCATCCGCTGCCTGGACCATGTGACCCTAATCAGTCTCCTTTCAGTGACCACTCTTGACCCCAGTTCACCTTCAGGCAAGTCCCCTCTTTCTCCCTCTTACAATTAATTCCATCAAAGGAGACGCTCCACGGGCACCTCAAACACAACATACACAAAACCAAACTCTTGAGCTTCCCCTCCAAAAAGTATTCCATCACCATCTTTCACGTTTCAGTTACCGGCCACTTTATCCTTCCAGTCACTCCTGCCAAAATCACAGATTCTCCTTCTCCAATAGTACACACATGATCTGTCAGCAAAGCTTCTTGGCTCTACCTTCAAAATACGCTCTAAACCTTACTGCTTTCATCACCTCCACTTCTACCCCTGGACCAAGCCATCATCGTCTTTTGCCTGGATTATCGTACTGACTTCCAAACTAACCACTGTCTCTCCCCTACATTCCCCCAGCCCAACCTGCCTCTGCCCCCAACATGCCCAGTCTCCCCTCGCCATGGCAATCCCTCCGGTGGCTTCCTATCTCACTCAGAGTAAAAAATCAACATCTCCATAATGGTTCACCAGGCCCAAATTATCTTCCCCATCATCTCCGAGATAACCTCTCAGTGTTCTCCTCCTCGCTCATGCCTCACCTGACCACACTGGCTGGCCTCCTTGCTGTTTCCCCAGATGCCAGCATGTTCCTGCCTCAGGGCCTTTGCACTTGCTGCTGCTTCTCTCTAGCATGCTCATTCCCCAGCTATCTGCATGGCTGACACCTCACTCCCTTAGGTCTTGTTCCAGTATTGTCTTCTTAGTAATTATCTTTGTAACTTCCTTATTAAAAGCAGAATTTACCCACTTCTTTCTCTTGGCCAGGCCCTCCCTTTTCTGTCTTATGTTTTCCCCATCATACTTCTTGCTACACAACATACCACATACTGTACTTAACTTGTTTATGGTCTTTTTTCTTTTGCTCAAATGTAAGCTTCACGGGAGTAAGAATTTTTGTTTATATTCTTTGTGACTTAATTCCCAATGTCTAGGGTAATACCTGATACCTAGTGGGTGCTGAATAAATACTTGTTGAATGAATGAATGATGGTCTCCCTGCTTCTGAGCTTTCTTCCTTCCCATGTTTTCTCTGCAGAGAAATCTTTTCAAAATACATAATTAACGAATCCACTGGTTTCACTTAAAACTCTCCAAACTTTCCAGCTGCTTACAGGATAGAGACATACATTCTTAAAATAGCTTATAATGCCCTGTCATAAATCCAATTTGCCTGTTACTTTATTTTTAAGCCGTTTACCCCCTCACTTTTTACATTCCAGCTACCCTGGACTTCTCTTATTCCCTGGAAAATTCTTCCTGCCTCAGGACCTTTGAATATGCTGTTCCCATTTCCTGAGCTGCTTCTCTCTTCACCCCTCAGTGTTTTATCCTATGTTTTTCCCTACCCTAATAGTATTAACAATAATCTACTGTTTGGGAGTGAAGGAGATGACTGGGCAGCTGTTTGGCTACAGGCAGAAAAAAAACAAGTTGATTGTCTTGAGTTTTTATTCTCCACTTTGCTTCTGGAGCTCTGACCTTGTACTATCACAGCCAGTTTTCTTAAATATACAGCTGTAGTCACTCATTATTTTAAAATTCATTTCTTTAGAACATATTTATTTAGTGCTCATGCAAAGCAGTGTTGAAGCCATTTTTTCAAGTCCTAGAAGTGGACTGGCTGGCTGGCTCTAAGTGCAGAGCCCACTTTTAATACAGACATCCATCCCCAGACCCCTGGTACAAGCCAGGCTGTGTCTGGATCTGGGGATACAGAGAAGTTAGAGAGGGTTCTGCCTTTGAGGGCTAGAAGTCAGAGGAACTGGTAATTATGCAAAAACCCTGGACATTTCCCTCCCTCCTGTCTCTTTGTCATCGGTCCCTTTATATCTTCCAGCTCATTAAAATCAGTATTAAGTTGTCCTCATTACTTTCTCTCTTTTCTGGCTTCCTTGGACTTTGTAAATATGATTTAAAATTTCTGTAACTGCTGCACTTAATGGCAACAGAAATGATTTGCTTTGAGGAAAAAGATGAGTGGGAACTTAAAATTTATATATAGTGAACATCTATAAACAGTAATAGCAATATTCTTGAATAATAAAATTTAAATGATATATTTATGCCTTTCAAATAATAGCACAAGAGAGCCACTAAAGAATGGTAAGGAGAATATTAATATTTGTTCATTAACATAAAATATTATTGAGATGGAGAGATACTTCACTCCTTGCATCTCATGTTCATCTCCCGAGTGAATTAAAGCAGTTATAAGGGACTGCTTTTTTACTGGCTGCAGCAAATAATGTGCTTAACAGATTCATTCTCTCCTGGTCATCATCATTACCATCAGCAAACACTTGCAGAGCGCCTACTGGAGGCGGGAGATGGAGTGCGGCGGGGGGGGGGCATTCATCTCGCTGGGAAGACAGGATGTATTTATAACAAAGACGGATAACAATACGGTGCATGGAGAGCCCAACAAATGACATTGAAAATAAGTGTAATAGGACTTTAAAGGAAAGAGAAGTCATTGAAAGGAGGCGAGACTTGATCTGGGTCTAGAATGAAAGGCAAGTATTAAGCTACAGAGGAAAACGGAGCTTTTCTGGATAAGGGGACAGAGTGGGCACAAGGGCAAATGTTCCTGGAGGGTCTGGGGGGTGATGAGTTCCCAGAAAAGGAAGAGTAGGGACGTGTGGGCTTGATGTGCGACAAAATGCAGACGGTATCAGCGGACTCTGGATACTGACTGCTAACACACACACATATTATCCTGTGTGTGTGTAGTGCCTCACACTGACTAAGTCACTTGATTTTCACAGCACTCCTATGAGAGAGACACCATGTCACAGATGAGGAAACTGAGGCACGGAATGGCTCGTGATGGCCCAAGATCACAGCATCCGCAAATGCAGAAGCTGAAACAAACCCAGACCTTCTGGTTCTACACTCTGAGCTCTTCTCCACGAGGCTGGTGGGTCTCCAGCAGAAGGTAGTGGGATTTGGGACCTCTTTCCCTGTCCCTGGGGGAGGAGGCACTGCTAAGGGTGTGATGAGAGAGACAGTGTATGAAGGAAGACCTCCTCTGGCCTGTGGGTAAGATTAGGGCCGGGCGACAGGGAGCAGAGACACAGGGCGGGACACAGCTTCCTCGTGGACAAGCTGAGGTGCATGGTGACCCCAGGAAGGGGTCATTGGATGCTGGGAGCCCAGCTCCCCCCAGACCTCGGCAGACCTGCGGGAGGTGTACAGTAGTGAATATATTTATTTGGAAGGAAAAAAATGTCCTCATTATACACATGAAGCCAGCTCATATTCACGTAATACGGTTCTTGTAAAGGGCTCGACGAGCCTTAGCAACGGAACTGCTCTAACACGATGCCAAAGCCCCTAGCAGGCAGGTCGTGTTAGATGACTTGCTCAGCATCCTGTCAGGAATAAAGGACAAGCCCAGACTGCCCAGACCCACTGGGATATCCCGTCCTCCCACACTAAACGGCAGCAGGACCCTCGCCCTTACCGGTGGGTTTGACGAGCACCGCCAGGAAGTCAGGGGTGAGGGAGCTGACGTAGAGGAGGATGCAGGGCGCCTTGGTGGTGCTGAAGCTGAGGTGGATCTCCTCGCGGGCCAGGTCCGGGGCCGCGGGGTCCGGTGAGCTCTCCGACCTGCCACCCGATTCCCTGGCACCGAGCCCGGACGCCTGGAAGTTATACCGGAGCCACATCCCCTCTTCAAAAAATGCACCCACATCTGTTGAAAATGAAAGAGAAAATGGAGAGATGAGAAGACTGATGCTAATTCTGCCAACGACTGAAGCCTGGGGGGACGTGAGCTTTGCCGTAGCTGCTCAGGCAGCTGACGGAGGGCAGGCCGACCCAGGAAGGGGACCCGACTGGGTGCACTTCTCTACGCAGATGGATGTTACTCCATCAACACAAACACGCAAACAACCAACCAAAACCCCAAAACAGAGTACAGCGATCTGTAAACGTAAAATGTAATAGTAAAATTAAGAAACGCATATCACGCCAGAAAAACATGTCATGTTTGGCACTTAGACCAAATAACCAATTTAGGCTGAAGAGAGATGCTGAGCACAGAGCAGTGGTATCCCAGAGCCACTAGCCCAAGAAGCCCACGGGCCCCTCTGCTTAGAGACTGGAGTCGCTCTGGTGGTTCACACAGGAGCGCCAAAATCCCGGGCAGCTCTGGGGAGAGCGTTCAAAACCACAGGACGTGAAGTCAGAGGGAACTGGGCTCAGATCTGGCACTGCGCCCAAGGGTTAGGAGAAGTCACTCAACCGCTTCTCCAGGCCTCAGTATTTAGCATGTGAAAGGGAAACAGTGATGCAATTACAAAAGATAATTTGAGTACTTAGCACATAATACATAGTACCTATTATTATCATTATTAAGAAATTAGAAGAAAGGTCACTCATTCTTCCTTAGTGTTTTCCCTGAGGCCTCATCAGCGCTAATGGGTCTTTAATCATTTCCCGGCAGGCAAGCTCCTGCTGTTGGTTTCCTTATTGTTTGCTCCCCAGTGTTCTAAAGTCACCTCCTGCCTCCCTGCGAAAGGCCGAGGCAGGCTCTCAGGATTTGCTCAGCCCTCGTAGTTTCATTGCCCTGTGCACGTGCTCTTCGGAAAGCACTTCTCAAACTTAACTTTGCTGGTGGAACCCATTATTCTCATAAGACTTGACGTCCCACTAAACTAACGCCACGCAGAATGTGTTCTGTGATGGAAACGTGAGCTGTCTTGATTGTGGTGCTGGTTTCATGGGTGTCTGCATCTATCAAAATTCATCAAATGGTACATCTGAAGTATGTGAAGTTCACTGTACAGGAGTCATACCACACTACAGGTGTTAAAAAAAAAGTGTGTTTTGTGAAACACTGCTTTACATGATAATTCATAGAGAGGAGCAAATTTAAAAGGCTTCTCTCTGGGAATTCTGAAGTTTGTTCTTGTGAAGGAGACTCAGCGCTAAGAGTGTCAGCCCAGCGTGGTGATCGTGGGTCTGGAGTTGGAACCTGTGGGTGACTCTCAGCCTGGCCACTAACCAGCCCAGTTAAACTTGGTCAGTGGCTTGAAACTCTCAAGCCTCAGTTTCCTTCTCTGAAAAGTGGGGCCCCTGTTGGGAGAATTAATCCACGGATGACACTTAGCCTCGTGCCTGGAAGACAGGATAGGCATCCAGTAAAGGTTAAACACTTATGACAAAGACAGGCTGCCACTTTCCACTGAGGGCCACGGGTGCCACCCCGACCCCCTCACCACCGCACACGGGCAGAGCGCCGCCCGGCACTGCTGCCCCGGCGGCGTCCCACCGCGCTGTGGTGAAGAGCTCGGTTAAACACAAGCAGCTGCGGGCAGGACTGTCTTCCTCCTGGACCTGTCACTCGAGGGCTTTTGCAAGCACGCGTGCGCGCGTGTGTGTGTACAGAGGGTACTATTGGCATTTGGTGGGCAGGGTGAAGCCTACTGAGAGTCTTGTGACATGAAGGACTGTCTTATTCAATTAAGAATCATCTCGCTCAAAATGCCAAGTGTCTTCATTGGGAAACGCAGGATTAAACACCTGCTCCACACCAGTCACCACATGACTCACTGGAATGTGAAGACGCATCAGGTGCATCAGGCCCCTGAAGAGCTTCCTGTCCAGCGGCGGGTGTGGGAGGAGACACCATGCTTTGAACAGAGCGTGGTGAGTGTTATGGTGGCTTATCTGGCAGACCATGTGAGAAGAACCCCGCTCGCTGCCTGGAGGACCCTGGCTTTCCCACAATTCCAGCAGACGCCTCTTGAGTCCCAGCCACACGCCAGGCACTACGCAGCGGGCTTGCAGTCCTCATTCTCACGGAGCTCTGCTCTCGGGGAGAACTGAGACTAGCAGACGTCGTCACAGGCAGTATGCCATGCACAGGGTCAGGTTTATACGGGGTCGGGGGGCACGTGGAACACCAGGGGTACAGCCCTGTCTCCCAGGCCCCAGGAGGACTTCCCGAGTGAGATGACATTGAAGTCGGGTTCCAAAGAGCCAGAGGCGGTCGCTGTGTAAAGCTGGACAGGAAGGAGGGCTGCTTTCCAGCTGAGGGCACAGCCTAGAAAGCCCCTGAGGCCAGAGAGTCTGCGACCTGGGCACCGTGCACCCAAGTGAAATTCACACGCTCTTTGTGACAATACCCATGTTCACACGAGACTCATTAGGCTCCCACTACCTTCCAGGCTGGGAGTTGGGGAAGCGGTGAAGGAGACAGAGATGAGCCCTACTCTCAGTAGTTCAGAGCCCAGTGGGGCAGATGGACATTTTCTGAACGGGCTGAGGGGACAGCGTCTAGCAGATGGTGGGGTGCAGAGTATCTGGGGAGAGCAGGCAGGCAGGCTGCCTGGAGCCAGCGCACCAAGGGGTTCACTTTGCCAGCACAGAGAATCCAGCAGGGGATACAGGGGTCAGCATCTGAGAACAGGTTTGGGCCATGCAGGAGGGAAGAGGCAGACCTGGGGCCTGGAGAGAGGGATAGAGGGAGGCTAGAGTTCAAGGGCAGAGGGTTCCAACAAGCCAGAGGCAGGCAGACGGGGTTGATGAACAGGAAGAGATAAATGTATCAGGCACTTGAAACTCACGATTGAGGAGCAAAGCACCTGGGCCACGAGTAGAGGCTGAGAAAGCAGGTAAAGCCACTGAGACCTCAGGCGCTTGAGTCACAGACGCAGTGCATCGCCAGGGAGAACTCAGGCTCCCCGGCACCAGGCTTTCCCAGTTATTCTGCTCCCAGAGAGTGGGCAGAACTGAGTCTCTGACAGCATTTCTCAACAGGTCTGGGAGCCTGTTAAAACGCTGATGCTCAGGTCCAGCCCCAGAACTTAGCTCAGAGCATCCTGAGAACCAGCAGGTAGAAGAAGTGATGCTTAGGGACACAAGAGTCTGAGATCCTGGGGGCCGAAGCGGAGGCAGGCTCCTGTACCTGGTGGAGTCACGGGGCGGTCCTGTCCAGGTGAGACATTTTGCTTTTCTCAGCTAGACTGGTGACCATCATTCCAAAGTGGATCATGAAGGGAAATTTGGAAAACTAAGGATTTTAGATAAACAAGTCAAAAATACACCACAGACATGTATCAGGAGGGAACTCTAATTAGAAAAAAATACATGCACCCCAGTGTTCACAGCAGCACTATTTACAATAGCCAGACATGCAAACAACCAAAATGTCCATTGACAGATGACTGGATAGAAAGCTGTGGCATATTTATACAAAGGAATACTACTCAGCCATAAAAAAGAATAAAATAATGCCATTTGCAGCAACATGGATAGACCTGGAGAATGTCATTCTAAGTGAAGCCAGAAAGAGAAAGAAAAATGCCGTATGATATCACTCATATGTAGAATCTAAAAAGAGAAAAAGACACTAATGAACTTATCTATGAAACAGAAACAGACTCTCAGACTTAGTAAACAATCTTACGGTTATGGGAGGAAAGGGGGTGGGAAGGGATAAATTTGGGAATTTGAGATTTGCATAGGTTAACTACTATATATAAAAACAGATAAAACCCAAATTTTTTCTGTATAGCACAGGAAACTATATTCATTATCTTATAATTACCTTTAATGAAAAAGAATATTAAAAAAATGTATATATGCATTGGCTGGAACATTATGCTGTACACCAGAAATTGGCACATTGTAACTGACTGTACTTCAATAAAAGAAAAATATTCCTCAGAGTATATACTTTTGGTGTATTTTAGAGTCATCGTTAAGAAGCTTTCTGGGTTTATGTCAGTTTTGGAGGAAGGGATGTACCATGCTTAAATGTTTGTTCTGAAACCACATCATAACCCAGCTGACAAAGCAGGGCCTGGGAGTGCTGTGACCCATCTAAGGTTCCAAGTGGCAGATTTACAGCTGTCATTTAATTGTTTCAAATCATTTTAAGGAAATGCCAAATCAGGGCACTGTGACTTCCTTTAAGAAAGTACTCCCATCATTTCTGAACAACTAAAATAATACTCACTTAACAAGCTCCAAATAACATCTTTTCCCTCATGAAATGATAAAAAATTATTGATTTAAAAATTTTTAATATATATTTTTATTGAAGTATAGTCAGTTTACAATATTGTATCAATTTATGGTGTACAGCATAATGCTTCAGTCATACATGAACATACATTTATTTGTTTTCATATTCTTTTTCACAAGTTACTATAAGATACTGAATATAGTTCCCTGTGCCATACAGTATGAACTTGTTGTTTATCTATTTTATATATACTTGTTAGTATCTGCAAATTTCAAACTCCCCGTTTATCCCATCCTAGTCCCTTCCCCTCTGGTAACCATAAGTTTGTTTTCTATGGCTGTGAGTCTGTGAGTCCGTTTCTGTTTTGTAAATGAGTTCACTTGTCTTTTTTTTTTTTTTTTTTTTTTTTTAGATTCCACATATAAGTGATATCATATGGTATTTTTCATTCTTTCTGGCTTACTTCACTTAGAATGACGATCTTCAGGTCCATCCATGTTGCTGCAGATGGCATTGTTTTATTCTTTTTTATGACTAAGTAGTATTCCATTGTATAAATATATCACAACTTCTTTATCCAGTCATCTGTTAATGGACATTTACATTGTTTCTATGTCTTGGCTATTGTAAATAGTGCTGCTATGAACACTGGGGTGCATGTATCTTTTTGAATTAAGGTTCCTTCTGAATATGCCCAGGAGTGGGATTGCTGAATCATATGGTACTAAAGCCAGACAAAGACACTACCAAAAAAGAAAACTACAGGCCAATATTGTTGATGAACACAGATGAAAAAATCCTCAACAAAATGTTAGCAAACAGAACCCAACAACACATAAAAAAGATTATACAACCTGATCCAGTTGGGCCATCAGGGACACAAGGATGGTTCAGAATACACAAATCAACAACGTGATACACCAACATCAACAAGAGAAAGGACGAAAATCACACGATCATCTCAACAGATGCAGAAATAGCATTTGATAAAATTCAACACCCATTTATGATAAAAACTCTCACCAAAGTGGGTATAGAGGGAATATATCTCAACATAACAAAAGCTATTTATGAAAAACCCACAGCCAGCATAATACTCAACGGTGAAAAGTTGAAAGCCTTCCCACTAAAACTTGGAACACAAAGTATTGATTGTGGATGCTTGATTTAAGGTTTTATACTGGATCATAAAGGTTAGAGGAACCTTGAAGTAGACAAATAATCTTGTCCTAACCATTTCTCAGTCCTCAAAACAGATTATATGTAAATTACCTCTAACTGTGGAAAGCAAGTTTGGAAACGTTTGAAATAAAATCCACAAACCACGCATTCCAGAAAAATACCATAAAGCTATTTTTCCCCCTGTCTAACCAAATCCCTGATGGTCACAGAGGAAAAATGAACAGCTGCCCCCTCACCGCTGTTGAATTGCTCCTCGTCTGCTTCTCCTCCAAGTTCGGTTCTATTCAAATTCTATTCCTTTTGCCTTTTCACTTAAGATACATTTTGCAACTTCTATTTTGTTTTAAATAGACATGATTCTTTTTGTTCCCTAACTTCCCCATGAGGACCCAGAATTGAAAATCCCCAACTCACAGATGGGCTCTTTTCCAAAAGTTTATTTTAAAGTCAGTAACTTGCAACTTGGAAATACTTCCCCACAGAAACAATGCTTTAAATGATGGTTCGTTTGCCAGGAGAGTTGACAAATGTGAATCACTCTGGATGGGTAATAAATGATAATTGAAGAGTGCCACTCTGAATTAGTAATTAAAACAGAAAGCACAACAAACGTTAAGTTGTATTGTGAAGGTGAGAACTCCAGGAAACCGTGTTCCCACAAGGTGAAACCTAACTTATCCAGTGGTCCTGGCAAATGTGAAACAGCTGGCTCTCCTGGGGAGGGGAAGCCCTGAAGTGCAGTGTTGACTATTCCCATGGTGCAAACACTCCCACCCTGGCCAATTTCAAGCTGCCAATGTGACATCACCAATGATGGAGTTGAGAAGAGATGTTCACAGCCTGTGTGAACTGCCTCCAGAACGTGGTCTTTCTCCACCCCGACCTCCACTGTCACTGACCCAGTCATTCAGGCAAACCACATTTACTGGGCCCCCATCACGGCAGGCGTCTTAGTCAGCTCAGGCTGCTATAACAGATGACCGTAACCGTGTGGAAGACCGTGTTGTGTCTTCCACAACAGAAAGCTGTCCTCATGCTGCTGGAGGCTGTACACCCAGGGTCAAGGTGCTGGCTGATTTGCTTCCTGGTGAGAGCTCTCTTCCTGGCGTGCAGACACATGTCTGCTTGCTGTGTGTGTACATGGTGGAGAGAGGGAGCTAGTGTCTTGGGTCTCTTTTTATAAAGGCACTAATCCCATTATAAGGGCCCCACACTCATAACCTAATCTCAGCCTAATTATAGTCATCCCTTGGTATCCATGGGGGATTGGTTCCAGGACCCCCTTCCCCCTCAGATACCAAAATCCTTGGATGTTCAAGTTCTCTATATAAAATGGCATTGTATTTGCATAAAACCTACACGCATATTCCTGAATAGTTTAAATCATCTCTGGATTACCTATAATACCTAATACAATATAAATGCTATGTAAATAGTTGCTGGTGCGAGATAAATTCAAGTTTTGATTTTTGGAACTTTCTGGAGTTCTTTTTTCCCCTAATATTTTTGATCCACATTGGGTTGAATCCACTACTGTGGAAGCTGTGGATGTGGAGGGCTGACTGCACCCCCAAAGGCTCCACCTCCAAAACCACGGCCCCTGGGCTCAGGTCTTCAACGTGTGAAGCTGGGCGGGGGACCAAACATTAAGGCCATAACAGCAGGCTTCCTTCTTTTACTGTAAACACGCACTTCAATATTTGCTTCCTCCTTCCTGCCTTCCAAAGCTCTCTTCTACCTTGTCCCAGCTACCCTGGATCCTGAAAGCTCTATATAGCTTCTGTAAAATTTAGAAGAAATTTAGTCTCAGCCTCAGGGTCATTAACCTTTTTCATGGCTGAATTCCACTGCTCAGAATGATCATTCTCATTAACTGCTTTTAATTAATCATCTAGTAAAAAAGTTAAGTGAACTTCATGGAGCTCAGCTCCTGGAGGCCTTGTACTTGACCCCTCTGCACATCTCTCGATTCTGCATTCGGTCTGGCTCCTTCCAGGGCAATCTACAAGGTTCAGCTCTGTTTAAACTTATTTCCCATTCTTCTCCCAAGGCCCTGCTATCCTGAAATACAACCAGTTTCTCTCCTGGCTTTGTAATGGCAAAATCTGCTTTTTCTCCCCAAGTGTACCTCTCTGAATTTCCCTCCTGAATTTTTATTCTGTTTATTTGATGTTTTCTTCAATTTGCTATAATCATTTTGGACTAACGACATTGGACCCAGATGGGTTAATGTTCATTTCTACTTATTCTGTCTCCCAGGTGAATAAGGAGCTATTATAACCACTTTCCCAGCATTCTTGTTAGAGGTCAGGTCAGTTTCAGGTCAGTTTCCACATAATAAGGTTCAAGTGTCTGAATCTACACAAAAGAGAAAATCTCTTAAAGTTAGCCTGAATGGCATGTGCTACCCGTGAGACACAGGTGTAGTTTATTGCTGTAAACACATCAATAAGCAATATGGTCTGTGAGTTGACCATGTAGGAGCCGGGGGCTTTCTCACTTGGAGTTTAAGAGCCAACAGCACTGAACAACTTCACTGAAGTCTTAAACAGGAAGATAGCCTGCATCCAGCATTTCCAGGGTCACGCTCCCGACACTGTGTTAATAAGCATTACTGGCAAATACAGCAGTTAACAGGTCAGAAGGCTTTAGGGAGAGAAACGGAGATGAGGAGGCCACGGCAGCAACCTTCAGTTGCGACATATAAGGGATTAACATGGTGCAAGCAGAAGGCAGGTATCAAAAGGTGTGGGTTTTAGTCCTGGTGTTGCCACGAAGTAGCTGTCTGACCCTGGTCAGGCAAGTCATTTAATTGCTGTGGACTTTAAATCATTCCCATCTTAAAAACTGAACTTATATCTTCCTCTGGCTAATACCCAGTCTTTTTCAAATCTTTCAAATATTTATTAAGTGTCTTCTTGAAGCCATGAAGCTATTAGAGATTTAACAAGGAGTAAATGATACTTAAGTTGATCACTGACGGAGAATGAGATTTAATTGGGATGGGGGGGGTAGGGTGAGCATTCTAGGAAGAAAAAAGAGCATGTGCAAAGGCCCTGAGGGAGGAGTGACTATTGAGAGCCAATGCAAACAAAGCCAAGATAGCAAAAATTCAGGGACGATTGGCAGGAAGAGGCTAGGGAGAAAGGGACTGGCATGTTGAGGATTTCTGCATAGAAAGTAATGGGCAGCCCTGAAGTGTTTTAAGAAGAGGTGAAATAATCTGATTTGCAGTTTTAAAAGATCATTCTGGCTGAGAAGTCTGGAGAGAGAGGAGACGGTGCCATTCTAAACTTAAATTTCATTCCTTTTCTTACAATTTGGGATATTATTTGGAGGGGGAGTTCACTAGATACATTTCAGAGAATCTGTGACTCTTCTGAAATTTCAGGCAAAAGTAAGTAAGTGTGTAGGCATTTTTCTGGGAAGAGGGTTAATGGTTTTAATCAAATTTCATGACTCCACCCCCCAAATTTAAGAAAAAATAATAAAAAATTAATTCACCTAATAATCACTAAAAAATGACACATTGAGATGCTCGGTGTTAGACTGACTCCCCAGAATGGTCCTTCTGACCCTCACCATGTGGACCTGCTCCTTCCTGCCAGGGTCTCCCTGCCAGGGCTCTGCTTGTGGTCTCACCTGACTGGGTTACTGGCTTGTGGCACCTGCACTTCCTTCTCGTCCCGTCCATTCTATTCCTTGGTCAGCGTTTCAGGCAGCATAAGCGCCAGCCCCGTCCCCACGAGCCACGTGCAGAGTAAAGCGCGCCTCGAAAAGCCCTCATGGCTTTGTTCTAACTTCAGCCCAACGAGTGTCACCTTCTTTGCCTTGAATTGGTCAACATTTCCTGGAATCATACTCCATTTTGGGCCCAGGCCAAGAGCAAACTTTTCCCCGAAGGACTCACAGTTGGTCGGGAGCCAGAGTAAACACATATACTGGGATAGAGTGTGCGATCTGGACCAACAGTGAGCAGGAAGAGAGCTCTCTGCGGCGGGGTGGGGGGAGGTCTGGATTATTCACCAGGAATGTGACTGAGGTGGGTACCGACAAACGAAGACGGATGTGAGATGCACAAGGCGGCAAGAGTGCCCCCGGCGCGGGGACAGCGTGAGCAGAGCCCGGGGGACAGAACAGCCTGGGGTTCAGGAACGCAGGGCAGAACTTCTCAGCCTCACTGTGCTTTAGAAAAATATGTCTGAGGCAAACTCTCAGAAGGGGTGATTTAATTGGTCTGAGGAAAGGCCTGGCTATGGGCATACTGCAGCATCTCCCCGGATGAGTTCAGTGGAATCCACTGAGCCAGCCCTCACCCGAGAGTCCTGCCGCTCTAGGCAGTTGGATTGAGTTTGATATTAAGCGTGGGTGGGGACAGGTGGCAGGGGGTGCTGGTAGGAAAGAGGCAGGTGGGACCTGTGAAGGGCTTTGGATCACTTGTTTTTATAATTTCACAATATACTGTGAACTAATTTTGAATTTACAGACAAGCTGCAAGATGAGTACGAAGAACTTCCATAGCCTACGTTCCAGACTCGCTAACCTGTAACATTTCACCCCCTTTCTGTGCGATGAACACACACATACACATAATTGTACACACACACACACACACACACACACACACAAATTCCTGAAACATATGAGAGCAAGCTGAAGTCAAGAAACCAACATTAACACAATATTGTTCAATTATGGTCCCATTTCTGGAAAAATGTACATGCAGACCCAAATATTTATATACACAATTTTTGGAAAACCATCTCGAGGCTTTGTACATACGTAGGCAGGTGTATATATTTCCATGTAGAAAGATTTTTGCAAATAAGCAGGCAGCACAGGGGGCCCATCTCACCTCTTTCATCCCGGGAAGGAAGGGGAGTGGACGGCAGGCACAGGGAGGCCCGAGGAAGGTGGGAGCCGAATGCCTTAGCTAAGCATCTGATCCTCACAAGAGTGTGAGCTTTTTAGGGTAAGAACTTTGCTTTGTTAACCTCAGCCAGCCCCTGGCCCCCAGCAGATATGCAATACATATTTTTTGAATTGAACTGAACTGAATTTGAATTTTTTAATAGCCGCAGTATATTCTTTAACTGGTTGGTCCACACTGACCTTCCTTGGCTGACATTTTTCCATTTCAGTCCCTTTGTAAAGTGGGCTTCTGGAGAGAAATGCTATTCCATTAACTTAGATAATAATAGATTAAATCATAAATTAAAACAACAGTTTATTAATGAAAGTGTTATAAGATGCATTTAGAATAATGTCTCCAAAAGAATTAAATGACTTACAGCTTCACAGATGATCTTAATTTCTACCGCTTTTTCTCCCTTTTATCGGCTTAGTAAACTGGAACGTATTCTGACAGATTGCTCAACTGCCTAAACTGCTTTGACATGTAAAGCTGCCCCCGATCAAATGTCTCTGCCTCGTTTTCCCTCTGCTCTGCTAACTTCACTGTTTGCTATGAAGCTCTGGCTTTCAGGAATTATATTATTTGTTTATTTGTAAATTTATTTAATTATCTAATTTGTGCCTGCTCCAGATACGAGGAACATTCTCTTGATTCTGTGTATTCTGTTGATAACTAGCAAGGTGCTTCTTCTTTGCTCTCTACTTAACATTAAGCATCCTGTATTTTCTTGCTTGCTCAGCTGATCTGAAGAGCGAAACAGAATTCTTGACCGTAACAGTCCTTGAAGACAAGCACTGTTTTTAATTCGCTGTTGTAGCCACAGAATCTAGTGAAAGAAGGAACTCATAGAAAGTTTGTCGATCCAGTGTTTTAAGACTTCCAGTTCATCTCCTTTTTCTAACCGTCTTAGCCAAGATCCAGACGCCTTTCTTTTGTAGTGATGATAGTTAGTGAAGGCACGGGGCAACCACAATTCAGATCATCAAGAAAACTCTTTCTAAAAGACATTCTGCTTTTTAATTATTTTATGTTTGTATTTGCATTTAAGCTTGACATTCTGAGAATTTATTTCCAAACAGATGACAGAAGTATGATGTAAAGAAAACTCAGGAGTAGTTAGAGGGATGATGAATTTCTGCACGTCTGTGGATGCTGGGAACTGGGGTACCACTGCTGACACCAAATTACACCACCTGAATCCAAGGTGCCTCCATACTTTCTCTAAAGCTCAGAGCCAATTACATTTGTCTATTGTTTGTGGGGAGTTAGGAACGATGCTGTTTAGCTTTACCATACCTTGAGACACAGGTTATTATTCAGATTGAACAGATAAGAGGATGGACCTCAGAGAAGGTGAATAACTTGCGTATGGTTACACATCTAGCAAGTTCTTGCTATTAACTATTATGCTGTGTTGTCTTTCAGTCCTTCCTACTCATTCTTCACCTGGAAAATGATCTGAAAAAGCAATTTAGCATTTTTCTTAAAAAAAAAAAATTACTCTGGAGTGTGGTAGCATGAAAGGTGTGTTGTGAAAGTTTGGCAGACCGAGGGCCTTGGATTTAGGTGATGTGATCTGGTGTCCGCAGTGGTACCCCAATTCCCAGCATCCACAGAGGTGCAGAAATTCATCATCTCCCTAATCACTCCTGAGTTTTCTTATATGTTATACTTCTGTCATTTGATTGGAAATAAACCCTCAGTGTGTCAAGTCTGTATGGAAATACAAGTATAAAACAGCTAAAAAGCAAAATGTCTTTTGGAAAGAGCGTTCTTGATGATCTGAACTGTGGTAATGTGCCTTCTCTAACTATCATCACTAAAAAAGAAAAGAGTGTGGATCTTGGTTAGGACAGCAAGAGAAAGGAAGCCAGAAGCTTCTACGCAAGAGGAGTCTGAGCAGTAGAAATACAGTGCTGAGCACGCTTGGAGTTTGAAATCCTCTTGTAGCCTTGTTAAAAAAATAGTGAGTTAATGTTAATAACATATTGTATTTAATTTAGTATATCCAAAATATTATTGTTTCAAAATGTAACCCACAGAGAGATAATTAATGAGGCCATTTTACATATATTCCTTCATCCTAAGTCTACAAAATCTACCAAGTATTTTCTGCTTATAGTATGTCTCAGTTTCAACTACCTGCATTTAAAATGCTCAACAGACACCTGTAGCCAGTGGCTACCATACTGGACGGAACAGCTACCAAGGACCTGAGGGAAAAATCAAAGCATTCGCCAGTGTCAGCTGCTTCCTCCAGCCTCCGGAGAAGTGGCTTCTGCATATGCATTCGAAACATTCTGGAAGCATTTTAACCACACAGATGTCTATATTCTATCTCAAACTATTAAATTAAAATTTCTAGGAATGATCTTTGGACACGCCTGAGCAAAGAGGACCTTGAAAATTCACAGTTCCAGCTCAATCCTCTTAGAGTAAAAAGGGACACGAACTGGCTGGAAATATGCCCTCTACGTTATTTCTCTCAGGAACCTGGGGAGCTGCTCCATGGCAGATTCTGGTATTTGGGATCTTAGCCATTTCTTTCCTTTAGATATTTGAGTAGTTGCTTGGAAAACGGTTTCTTTCGAGTTTTTCTGAGCTGAAGTGATGCAGTGGGAAGAACAGCTGATTTAGCCAGAGTGACCACTTCGTAATGGACGTCGTATCACGTCAGTCCTCTGCTCTAAACCCGGGGAGGGATTTCCATCTCCTTCTGAGGGGAAGCCATGCCCTTACAGTCTGCAAAACCCGGGCCTCTCCTCTTATCTCCAGCCCCATTAGATTCCCCGCCTCATTTCCTTCTGTTCTTCCCACTGCTGCTCGTTCTGCTCCATCCTCAGCAGCCCCCCATGTGCTCTAAGCACCCACATCAGACCAAAAGATGTGGCCCCGGCATTAGTATCATCAAGAAGTTATGCCTGCCTCGGGGAGACAGACTCCTCCAGGGCAGCGTGTGGCTTCCCTGGCTGTCAGGCTGTCCTCCTAAGACACGCTTTCTCTTAGTTGAGCCTCTGCTAAGCTCCAAGGAGCAGTGAATTCAAGCCATGCTTTCTAATCAGCACCCGGAAGGCAAGTACTCTCTGGAGCTTTAATCAACTGCAAAGACAAGGATAGGGCTGGAATGTTCTCACGAGAGTTCAGGCTCCTAAAAGGGACACATCTGAAAAGATGACCACCGGCATGTTAATCTAGATGTGGGTCCAGGGAGGATCCAGAAGTGAGAACTGAACGTCCTTGAAAAATGATCACAATCTGCTGCTGTTTGGGGAGAACACTTCTGGTCACAGTCCTCACAGCGACAGAGCACGGATACAGTATTGTAGCTGGGGAGGTTTTAAAACAGCTGCAGCAGACATGGTCTGAACCATGAGAAGAATCTCAGTGAAGCCCTGGAGGAGTCACTTTGCAGCATACAAGGGGGATTCCAAATCTGCACGACTTAAAACCTTTCTAAGACTTTCATAGATGTTTTACTTCTTGGATAATTTCCCATTGCCAAACCTATCACCTCAAAGGCAAATTGCAGTGAGCTGCCCATCCCTGACCCGAGGCTTCGAAAGACGCAGAACAGAGGCAGTCATCTGCCACCCCAGGGGTGGTGGCTTTGAGTAGCAGACAACAGGCTTGCTTACCACAGGCTTGGGTCAAGCCCTTTCCCACCCAACCAACCATCATCAGTCTTAGCGGCCAACTGGATGTTGCTGCCTTCATATGGGACCGGGAGTCTCATTTTATGGCTTCTGTCAGGTCAGGATTTGTGCAGAAGGATACAGGGGTCAGGCTCCAGCTGGAAAGAAGCATTTAGCTTTTGTAGAGCTTCAGGGAAAACTCCAGTGATTGCCACACAAATGGAACGTGAAGGAATAATCTCTGCTGTGCAGGATGGAGGGGCACCTCTGGGACGTGACTGGTGGGGATCCTAGTTTCAAGTGAGCGTTTCAGGTGGGATGTTTAAGCGGTGTTGCTAAGCTCTGCTTCTTCCCATCAGATTTGGTTTCAGGAAGCCGCGTGCTTTAACCATAAGCAGCCGATGGGACACCAAGTACTGTCAGAGGGCTCAAGTCTGCCAGGACGGCCGAAACACCTTCTTTTAATTTAATTTTTCTTTTTGAATGTGTGTGTTACCGCTATGATCAGAAAAATAAATCTTTGCCCCAAATGAGACATGTTCTGTTACTGACAGTAGCTCAGACGGTTTGAACTGCAAAGCGTTTCTTTGTACGCTGGCTGTTGCTCTGTTATGAAAAATGTTAAAAAGAATGGATTGACATTTTGGCTTTGTTTCTGGGATTTTAAAAGAATTTATTAGAATTTTTCTTGTTGGGCAACCTTTTTTTTTCTTGGCATCGCTGGAGGCTTTTTAAAGGCTCTTTTTTTGTTTTCATTTTAATAAGTTTCAGGACTGTGCAATACATCAAGGTCCTGCACTGCATTTTTTCAAGTACTCAGCCACATGTGGATAATCTTAAGCAATTAGAGAATAATGCTGGGAAAACTGGGTTCTAGATCAAGAAATTCTGATGTCAAAATAAAAACTAAACCTAAGTTATGAAAAATAAAATATTTTTGGTCAGGGACACACATGTCCAGTACTAGTGCAGTGAAGTGAATTTGAAGTGAATTCATGGTCAGTTTTCAGCGTAAAAGAATAATTTTCCTTATGAGTAAAATCATATTTGATGATGTGCATTAAGTCAGCAGCAGACGTACAAAATTGATAAATGAATGTATAAGTGAAGATATACAAGTCGGGACTCAGCTTAACTTTTTTTTTTCTTAGGACCGTGCAGTCAAGGAATTAGGGCACACTGTCTAGAAAAGAGAGTCCCAGAGGTAGCAGGGCTGTTCCCTGCATCCCTGCCGCAAGCCGGGAGACTTTCCTGGAAAGACCTCAGTGCGTCCCTCTGCGTATTGCCTGCTCTCCCAGCTCCACTGCTCTGCCCTCTGCCTGAAAGAGAAGCTCTTTACTTCCTGGGGTGAATCAAAGCTCAGTGGTTAAGGGGACAGGAGTCAGAGCTGGGTTGTTTACGTCCAAATCCTTGCTCTGCCGCTTAGATAGGTACCTTCAGGCAAGCTACTGAATTCCTCCATGCATCAGTTTTTCATGCTCCTAAAATGGGTCTAGTAAAACGACCTCCCTCATTGGATTCTCGTGCAACTGAGCTAAGTAATACACAGAAAATGCTCAGGAAAGTGCCCAGCAGTCGTAACTGCCAGACTTGCCTGATCCCACCTGCAAGGAGCCAGTCACTGGGCTGTTCCTCAGCTGCTCCCTCTACTGCCTGCGGCTGCATTGCTATAAATTCCACCCCACTCCCTGCCCCATGCCAGTGTGGGGTGTGAGTTTCCAGACCCAGACCCACCTCCCTCCACCTGCCCGCCCCCAGTTCACCCCAATCCTGCTGCTGTGAACTCCTGCATTCCTGGCCACACCAGGAATTGGAAAAAAGTCTAATTAATGGTTGATTTATTTCACTTGGGACTGACATGAGCTATCTAAACTGTACTTTTAAAATACAGTTTCTCTAGCTGGGTCTTGACATTCAAAAATAATTCTAGGGAATTTCACTTATGATTGCCCCTTGGGATTAGTAGTCCATTGATCCTGAAATTGGTCAGCTCTCGGGAAAATTAATCTTATATGTGTGTGTAAACGCGAGGCCCTCCTAGAAGCTCTTTAAAAGTTCTATGTCTGCTTTTGCTTTTAATTAGTGCTTGCAAAGCTGATGCAATGATCAAGACAAAACTGACTGGATTTGACAGGTCAGACGTTGATGTGGGTGCTTTTTGGCAGGCATTTCTAAACTCCCGCTGCCTCGGGCAGCTCAGTAGGACTCATTTGTAAGATCATGTGCTCTGAATGCCTGAGCAGCCCCCCTTTTCTCCCCATGGTCTTTGTTGTGATTCGACTACTCGGGAAATATTAGTGATTTCTCAGAAAGGAGTTTCGCCAAGACAATGGGGAAATGCAAGTGGTCTTCAGATGCCTGAAACAATGTTATGAGTCTCAAATTACAGGATATATTCGATTCTGACCTGGATGATTTGATGAACATCACAGCTTTGGAGATGTGCCATCACTGTGTACTCTAGATTTTAAAAAATAGCATCAAACAGGCAGAAGAAGTCTTTGAGATCTTTCATTGTGGTAATTCATTACACAAACTGAAACAAGACCAAATGGATTTAAGTGGGATGCCCGTGTGGTTTGGAAAGCTAGTTACAGTTTAGGTTGTGAGTTTAACGCTGTGGGGAAGGAAACTCTGAAAGGTCAACTACAACTTCTGTGGCAATAACTTCCACCATTTTCATTTTATTCTTAAGTTGGTTTCTTGTTTTTTTTTTTCCTTATGTCTTTCTAGGGGTGAGGAGCTCACGTTAAAAGTAAACATTGCCATATTCTTTTTCATTAAACATTATTACAAGATATTGAATATAGTTCCCCATGCTTTACAGAAGAAATTTGTTTTTTATCTGCTTTTATATATAGTAGTTAATATTTGCAGATCTCGAATATATGTGTATACATTGGGACATTATTGCTGTACACTAGAAATTGACACACTGTAACTGACTATACTTCAATTAAAAAAAGAATTGATAAGCTAGACTTCATTAAAAGAAAAACAAAAACAAAATAAACATTTCCCAAACTAGGAAATTCAATAAAAACACTGGTTCTAGAAAATACTCCTTTATTACATATTTACAAAATACCTACTTTGAGCCAGGCAGTGTGCTGGGGGTTGGGGATACAGGGATGAAAAGATGCCAGCCCGTCTTTGAGGATTTTATAGTCAGATAGGGTGATGGTTGTCCCATGGGGTGCCATGACTATTTCAGGGGCCCAGAAGAGGAAGTGCTTGAGGAGGAGTTGTCAGGGGCTCCAGCCAATCAGCTGGATGCTGGTCATGTGCTCAGTGAGTCTGTGACATGGAGCCGCTGCTGTCCAGCACCCTCAGATAACCGGGGAGGTAAGACTAATACGGGAGACAGGATCTTATAAGACTTATTAAACATTAAGATCTTTCATAAGTGGCACAGACTGCTCAAGGCTGGCATCATCTGAAAAGGCATTCTCAAGGAGGCTGCAGTAGAACAAAGCCTCTAGAGAGAGGGTCACTCAAGCAGGCAGAGGGACACAGAGAGGCTACTCCACGTGGGGTGGGCAGGAATGAGAACCAGAGCTGGGAATTGGCTGGGGTGGCCTTGGAACCGTGAGAGGGTGGACTGAGCCAGGATGGAGCATGTGTGTGATGAATATTGAAAAATAAAGTCGGGCCAACCCAATTGCAGTGGAAGGTCCATCTTGGCTAAGAGCGGGAGAGGAGGTCAGGGAGATGCGTGAAGATGGACAGCACTAAGAGCCACGCCCGAGGGGGCCTGGGAGGAGCCCCAGCTCAGATAGGGGTTGGAAGACCCGAGGGTGGTCTAGGCTCTGCCACCTCCAACTGCAGGAATCGTTACAGGCCTCAGAATCCCCATCAGGGCCCCATTATGACTTCTGGGGGCCCTGGTGCTCTTATCTTTGTGGGTCTTTTCCTCCCTAAAAAATCATGAAAGGTCCTGTCTTACAACTGTGCTGATACAAGGATGAACACATTAATACTATGTCTTAAAATAGTTTCTTTGACCTAAAAAGTCATTTTCTTATGATTCTTAAAGAAATGAAGATATTTTTGTGGGACTCTAACAGCATTGTGGGCACTGTGCCCACCTGAGCTAATGACCAAGTTGGCCCCGTCCTTGCCTGTACCATACGGGATGGAAGAGGGCAGGAGTCAAACATCTTCACCTTCCTCAGAAAGTCAGTAATGGGTGCCAACCTCCCCATCTGTACAGTATGGTCAGGATGGTATTTTCAAAGCTTAATATCTGATCTGAAAACAATCATATGGGTAAATTATTTGCAGGAAAAGGAAAGATAATGAATTAATTTTATGAGGGGTAATTTTAAATTATAGGTGAAAATCCTGTTATCCAAAACGTGTTTTCATTAAAAGAAAAAAAATCATTTTAAAAAAAGAACAATTAGATCGTTTTTCAAAAAGAAATATGTGCTCATTATAAAAAACTCAGCATCAAAAGATACAAATAGCTTACACTCTCCTATGCTGCTTTTACAGGAAAAAAATAAACTCATATTCCACTAAAAACTAACAGGGAACAGAGACTGAAATGTAACTAAAGGAATTGCTCAACTCTGAGTAAAATAAAGTTAAGAAAATGTGAGTTCACTGCCTCCTCTAGTTCTGATCCAAATTTCAAAGTATTTGGAGTTCATGCTTTCTAATTTGTGGTTTGTGGTAATGGCTATGTTTGTATTTCACTGAAGATAGATTTTTTTTGTCTTTTATATCAGTCTTTTTGACATCAGTGGCTTTGAGGGAGAGGAGTGAAAATGTCTTTATTCCACTATTTTTAATTCTCATTTTTCAGCAATCATTTTAGTGTGGTATTTATCATTTATCCTTTTTACTATGTTCCTATTTTTCTAGATCTTTTATTATGTATATTTGAATTTACTGGTTTTGTCATCATTCTTATCTTTTCTCTCGTTTCTCTTTTTTTTTGCTCCATTTTTCCCTGTACGATGTCGTAGATTTTTTACCTTCTACATCTTTTATTTTTATACTTCTGCTATCAGATTTTAATTTTCAGAATGGTGAATTTCTGTACTCTGAATTGCATACTTCCCTTCCTTTTTCATGGATGCAATACTTTCTTTTCTCTCTCTGATCCATTTTCTAAACATGGCTGCCACAATCGCTCTCCTTCCCCGTCCCTAGAATCTGGGCAGCCTTGGGACTTGCTCGAACCAACTGGATGCGGCAGAAATGATGGTGCATGACCTCCGAGGCTAGGTTGCAAAGGGCAGTGTGACTCCTGCCTGGGAAACTGGACCAATCTCACTGGAGCCATCATTAGCCAGGAAAGCAGCCGCCCGCCCCCCGTCCACCCTGGCGGAAGAAGCCATGCTAGCACACGTGGGGCGGCCACGTGGAGGAGCCTCGAGTCGACCTGAGGAGGGAAAGAAGCCTGGTCAGCTTCCAGCTTCCCCAGGTCCAGCTGCCATCCGACTGCAATCCCCCTAGAGCCTCCAGGCCAGAAATGCCCATAGCACCCTTCCAAACTCCTGACCCCCAGAAACCATCTGAGATCACGAACGTCTGCCGTTGTTTTAAGCCACTAAGTTTTGGGAGCAATTTGTTATGCAGCAAATGGAACTGCAATACAGAACATGAATGGTGGTTTCTACAGTTTTTCAAAAAAGTTTGTTCTCCCAGTGTTATCCTTGTTTACACTGAATCTTCTGTTTGGTGTTTGTCATATTTGAGGCTTGAATCACATGATGGGTGACGTCGTGAGAGGAGAGAGTGAGGCTCTATGTTTTGACCGGACCCTTGTTCATGGCGGGCTTCACAGCTGGGTGGCAGGTCCGGTCCATTTGTATCTGCCGCCCTTCGCTCCAGGGATGACCCCTGGTCCCACAAAAGAACCCTCCAGTTTTTCTCCCCAGGAATTTGCAGCCAGGATTCTGGAAGCCTGAATGAAAACGTTCCCTCAATTCCTGTGCTATCTGTGGGAAACTTCTAAATGTTGCTGTCCTCTCCCATCCTCTTCACTCCTGTTGACTCATGTATTTTTTTTTAAATCCTTTTTTTTAAAAAAAGGGATTTAAGAGTGAAGCAAAATCAGACAGGTGTGATCAATCTGTCACATTTAAGTGGAACTGAAGTCGTGAATATCTTAATGAATGAATAGCTCAGCAAATAAATGTGCTCAAAGAGCATAAATTGGAAATTCATTAAAAAAGGATCAAATTCAGGTAAAAAAGAAATAGAAAATCGTACAATTTTACTGTAGTTCGCTGTAACAGGACAAAGGTGAAGTGTCTGAGCCCTTTCTACCTTAGGAAATAGGAAATGGGGACCCTCTGAGAGGCAGGGCTTACCTTGCCATCTTAGTTTTGCCTTCGAAAGTCACACACGTTTATTGTAGAAAAAAAGGACACTTTTATGTAAAATGAAATGTGTATGAATATTTGTAGATGGCACAATATTTCTAGCATTTTACTGTCCCATCACACTACCTCTGGAGGTAACCAGTGCCAACAGTTTACAAAATCTTTTTAAAAAGACTGGCAGGACACTCATGAGCTTATCTACAAAACAGAAACAGACTCACAGACATAGGAAACAAACTTATGGTTACTGGGGGGAACGGGGGTGGGAGGGGATAAATATTTGAGATGTGCAAATATTAACTGCTATACATAAAATAGATAAAAAAACAAGTTTCTTCTGTATAGCACAGGGAACTATATTCAATATCTCATAGTAACCTATAATGAAAAGGAATATGAAAACAAATGTATGTATGACTGAAACATTATGCTGTACACCAGAAATTAACACACTGTAACTGACTATACATCAATAAAAAAGACTAGCAGGATTACATGAATACTTTGCTATGTAAATAATCTGATTCCATTCATGTTGAAAACAATTCTATGGGGGGGTGTGTATTGTCTGCATGGTGTATATGATATTATGTTATAATATGTATATTATATATGTAATAATATGTATATTATAATGTGCAGGTATATCCCTTTTTCCCCCCTCAGGGCTCCACTTTACCACCATAAGAGATGTCAACAGTTGGAATGCTCCAAGCATTTTGGAGTGAGGAGGAGTTATTGCTTATATTAATGGCCAAAAAGGAGTGAATTTGCCTTCTTTTCTAGGTAAAAGAAGACCAGACGAATATGCCTGCAGACAAAACGCTCACAGAAAGTACCAGGCATCCATGTATCATCACTGGAAATTGTCTGAACTGCAGAAATCTTTCCGAGGAGGGTGCTTGCCCTGGAAGTGCATGGGTTTTTAACACAAATACAATCAAATGTTACCTAGTCTGCTTTTTAAGCTTAGCTGTGTATCATGGACATTTTCTCATGTGAATAAATATGACTCTCTCACTCTTTCTAACGTTTAAGTACCACAATCAAGTCATTCCTGTACTGATGGACATTTAGTTTTCCCCTACATTATCACACAGAAACCAGTGGCGATGCCTGTTCTTGTGAACACAGCAGTCCTCTGATACTAGTTCCTCTAATAACAGCTCCTCTAACACTAGTGTTTCTCTAGGACAGGTTTCTTGAGCACTTGGGTTAACAGAATACGCATGCAGGTGACATTTTGATAAATGATAACCTCTTGACCTCTAACAGGTCATTTCACACAGTCTCTTATGAACTTGGTTAGTGTCAACTGCAATCTCCCTCCCTGTCCACCCTGGGACACCAGCAAAGGGAACTTTTGAACCTGGACAGTGACTCCACCTGTACAAACGTGGCCCCTGCAAGCTCTCTGTCAGCCCTGCGTGGGCCTTTCTCAGCGACACATCGATCTTGCCAGACCTTTCTTTTGAAGTCTTGCTCTCCAGTAATTAACGAAGTGCAAATTAAAATGATAAAGAGCCATTTCTGGCTTACTGTTTTCACAACAATGAAAAAAGAAAACGCTGCTGACAGCGTTCAGAGACCTGGGCTTCCTCGTGTACTGCCTGCACGCCGGCTCCGTGCTTTGGGAAGTTAGGCTGGCTCCACACATGGAAAGTCATAAACATAACAGCTCCTCTAACTCTGCCTCTCCACATGTGGCAACCCATCCTAAGTAAATAATGTGAACTACTGAAATGGCATTTACAAACATCCTTACTGCAGTATCATTTACCATAAAAAACTGGAAACAATTTCAAGAGCAAAAATACAAATTGCCACTTCCTTACTGTGAGACACATAGGTTAAATAAATGCTGGCAAATCCACCGGATGGAATACTAAGTAGTCTTTTAAATGATGGGTATGAAGACCAAGTGGCTTCAAGGAAAAATGCTTACACTATATATGCTAATACTACGTACATTATAATAATATACATTGATCTCAGGAACTTGGAATACATTTTCCTACAGGAAAATATTCTAACATGGATCAATAACTAAAGATTATTGGCAATGTAACTAAATTATGGCAATAATACGATTAGCCTCAATTCCGACTCTTAGTAGCAAGGAAACCGTCAGAAGAAGGATGTTTCCTCTGTCTCTGCCCGGGCAGGGCTGGCCTCCAGCACAACCATGAAAGAAAGGGGCATCTTTGCCTCCCTCCACCTACTCTGCTCCTTCCATCTCTCACTACAACTTCTCAAGTCTCTGTCCTCACAGAAGTCACCTTAATCACCTCCTCAAAGCTTGTCCAGTGTCTTCCTCACTCCTAAATTACACCTGGCTCCGTAAAGACTAAATCCACAATCATGTGCCAAAGAGAAACAGCCTCGCCTTCCTCCCAGACCCACTCTTGCTAATTTGAACGATGCTCTAATGAGTAGAGATCGGGCCACAGGAAAGAAAGTGAGCAAGTCAGGCAGCTCAAAGGAAACCGTTTTGGGTGGAGAGAGGCTATTCTCCAAGTACATTCCTTAAACTATTCCTGCTCTTCCACAACGTCTCCCTTTAAACTCACAGATGCTCTAGAAGTTTAATGTTAAACAATATCAACTATTTCATCCAAAGTAATGACGGTGAGCAACTTTAGCAACATGTGTGTGCACATGTGCTGGAGTGGGGTGAGGTCAGCGATAGGAAGTGGGGAAACTGGGCAGCGGCAGATGCGTACTTGCAGGCTTGCTTTATAAAAGAGGATACCAACTGCTGTGGTCTGCGTGTTTGTGCCACACTCCACGCCTTCCCCAAATTCACATGTTGGAATCCTGATGCCCAAAGGGATGGCGTTAGAAAGTGCGGCCTTTGGGTGGTGATTAGGTCATGAGGGTGGCACCCTCATGAATGGGACTAGCGCCCTTATTAAAGAGACCCCACTGAGCTCCCTTGTCTCTTCTGCCACGTGAAGATACACAGAGAAGTCTAAGATCAAGAAGAGAACACTCAGCTGAAGACACTGGTACCTTGATCCCGGACTTCGGTTCCCAGAACTGTAGAAATAAATTTCAGCTGTTTATAAGCCGCCCCGTCTATGATCCTTTGTTACAGCAGCTGGAATGAACTAAAACACCTCCTCTAGATTCTATCTAGCATGCCAGCCAGCTATGTCCTGGCTCATGAGTTACTGCACCCTTGTCCAGCAGATAAATATTTCATTTGTTTCATAATTTCTGTATTATCCTTTCGCCAGAGCAAGGAAAGCTCATGTTACGATCAGAGCATCACTGTGCAGTCGTAATGCAGGTGCCTGGGCTGCACCAAGGCTAAAAGCTCACAGCTGCGGGCTGAATTCCTCTCCATAACTGATGCTCAGCCCTGAGCTGTAGCTAACCAAAGTGTCTGCCCTCTTATTTCCTTATAAAAATGGATGGACATAGAGATTTACTTTGGTAATTTCCTTTTTTTTTTTTTTTTTTGGAATTTCAGTCATCAGAAACGCATTACTCACAGCGCTGCCTCCAGACGAGAACAGAGATACTGCAACCCTTCGGCAGCCATCAATCAGTAATTCGAAGCATGAATTTCATCAATAGGAAAACTCAGAGAGCCTGGCCTGTATTTACCCTACAACTCACCTTCTTTGTTATAAAGCAATTTGGAGTGGTCTCTCAAGTCAGAATTTATTTGGTCAGACTCTCCATGTCCCTGTTTCATTCCTCGCCTTATATATTTGGAGAGAAAGATCTGATCCGCCATTAACACAAAATCATGGCTATGGTATGTGGGTGGTGCCCTAAAAATACAAAGAAATGTCTTGTTTTCTGAGGTTTACAGTTTAAAGTTGAGAGGCCCAGTACAACTCTGTCTCTGTTTCTCTGTGCTGCATGTGTCTGTGTGTGTATCTGAGCGTGTCTGTGTGTGTGTTGTGTGTGTTTCCTCAATCAGCCACGCAGAGAGAGCCTCAGGAAGGAAGGCAAAGAAAGAGGGGACACTTACTCAGCACCTTTGGGACTCAGGCCCACACTTTGCTATCAGGGTGGTGTGACATAAGAGGGCCAGCTGGGCAGGATGCATTTCCTACCGTCCCTGGAACTCAGTCACTTGCCATTACGTACAGGACAACTACCCAGGGAAGGCTGAGATGGGCTGAAGTGCCGTGAGGATGCTGGTGAATGGACCGCCTTGTAGGGGAGCCCAAGCGTGAGTCATTTACAAGCAAAACCCTCCGGGCAGTTTTTCAGACTGGTTCCTCTGAGATTCATGAAAGAAAAGAAGTGCACAGATTTTCAGCTGAAATCATGAAGTTAATATGTGGGGAAAATAAAGGGTGTGATTTTTTTGTAAACTTCACGTTACTGAGAGTTCTGAGTACTTCAAGGCTTTAGGTGAGATGCTTATATTTGTCCTCCTGGGAGCTGGGAATTTTGAAGGTGCGTGCATGCTCTGAGTTCTTAAAGGCATAGGGATTTGAACCCACAGCCTGACATCCACCATTTCTCCATGAAGACGGTCTGCATCTTTGATAGCAAGGGTGGTGCAGGATAAGAGCGAACTTCCTAGCTGTCAGAAGTGTCCAGATAGGGAGCGACCTGCCTCCTCCACCAAGCACGGCCGGGGTTCCATCCAGTGGGTGTGTCATACAGAGGGTCCTGTGCTGCCACATGTGAAGGAGAAGACATCTCGCTTGGGGTCGGGGTCCTACGGTTCCAACCCCAATCTGTCGTTTCCTTGCCAAGGGGCTCTGGATAATCAACAATCTCTAGAGGCCTCAGTCTCTTCATTTTCACATAGGAGTGCTAATACCCACAGCTCAGAACTGCCGTGATGATTCCATAAAGACATGTGAATGCTTAGTTCGCTGCCTGGCAGAAGAGATGTTCAATAAAATGTCAGTTGAATATGAATAAATGTAATATCCTTTTCAACCCTGAGAGACTTTGATTTTGTGACAAAAGGCGCTTCACAAGCTCCTAACAATTTGAGAAACTGGAGAAGTGTTGACATAAGTCACCCAATGACATTTGAATGTTAGGGTAAAAGTTGAAAGTCTGAATAATGATAAACTCATTATGGTAACAGGAAGAAAACTTTTTGAAATAGTCCTTGATATTTTTAAAGAAGTTATGAAGAACTGCAATAACCACATGTGGTTCATGAGTCAGTAACATACTGTGCACAGTCACATAAGATAACATTTCTGCTTATTTGAGAGAGGGGGGCCGATAAGCTTATTTGAAATTTATAGCGTGGTCTACTGTTTTAACTTGATTTACATGACTTAATTTATATTTTTAACCAAATATACAGGATTCCATTACAGGAGACATTTATTGAGGAATTACAAAAGCCAGCAGGATAAAACAGACCTACTCAAAAGGGATTTAAATCAGATTACTCTAATAGCAAAGCTTTAGAAGGTATCTCACTGATAACCTTTTTAATCTTTGATTCTAAGAAGTGACTAGCATTGGACTTGTGCAAATATTTGGGTTACATTTGGCTTAGGTATGAGAAACACCTGGACTCATTAATCTCAACTGAAAGTGTCATCCTTTATAAGGGGGCAGAGAGACGATTAATCACTGGGGATATGGCAAAAATTTTAGATGAGGCTTCTACAATATGGCAGTTAGTTTTTATTTTTGAAACTCTGTATTCAATGAACCCATCCATACTCCTTTCTGAAGACCTCAATAATAACCCCAATGTTCCAGAATCCATTCTTATTTCATCTCAAGTGTATCTGCTGCTTTCATGGTGTTCCAGGTCAAAGGATTCGTGACAATTCCATGATACACACAGGGATTTAATCAGGGTCACGACATGCAAGTGTTGGACTGACTACGAATGCAGCTCTGCAGGCCAGGGAACAGGGAAACTCTGAGGTCTAATGTCTTACTGAACGTTGTCATCTTTTAGCTCCCGGATAACGTACATCTCTGCGGTACAGAGACCCAGGCAAGCCCGGATATAAGCAGGTGGGACGGACGGCTTTCTGCTGCCAGTTAGGGCACCAATGTGGACAGAAAAGTTCTGTGCAGAGTTTCCCGGTGGCTTCTGAATGGCAACGTATTACACCTCGCAGTCCTCTCTCTAAAGAGACCCTCAACTGAGGACCACTGACTTAGTAATAACCTTAATAATAATTTGCATTTTCATAACATTAATGCTCTTCAAAGTACTTACACATACATCAGTTCATTGGATCCTCACAATCATGTGAGTAATACATTTTACATAATTAGTGCAAGTTATAAAGAAACTGAATGCCAGGAGAGTTGCATGATTGTTCAATTTTGTTTTCAGTAACGTTGAAACTGGAATTCAAGGTATTCTTGCCCCACTGTTCTAAGTAATATTAGTTTTCTCTCTTCAAAGAAGAAAACTCAAACTCAAAAGGTACAAATCCCTTTTTCTAAAAAATAAAATTAGTTTAGAATAATGTTGGCTGTGTTGCTGATCATACGGACGGGGTTGGAAGGAACAGAAGACTTAAAAGAATATTTTAGTACTTGCGAGGGTGGCAGAGAGCATGATTCACAGAGGGGCTTGAATTGGGGCCCCTTCCTAAGCAATACTTGGCCCAAATCCTTGGGGAGTAACACAGGAAGTAAACTGGCCCCTGGAGTGGTAAATGGTAAATTTGTCCAAGTCTAAGGAAGCAAGTTTGCATTAATTAAGTCTGAAATTTAGAATAGAATATTAAAATAAAATTTGAACATGAAGTTAATAAAGAGTTCTTAGAAGACCTCCATTAACAGGAAAGCAGGGATAAACTGTTACCTATCTATTTATTGATCTATCTTTGAAGTGGTATATTTAGAAATAAAAAGAGAGGATGTACCATTAAGCACATATAAAACTCTTGGGAAGAAGGGGTGAGGAGAAACATGGGAGCATGATAAAATTTTGGAAAACTGAAAAGATTCCCCATTCTGTTTTAAATTACTTTTTTTTTTTTAAAGAGCAGTTTTAGATTTACAGCAAAATTGAGAGAAAGATACAGAGATTTCCCATAAACTCTGTCTTTGTAGGTGCACAGCTTTCTCCATCATCAACAGCCCACACCAGGCTGGTACAGTTGTTACAGTCGTGTTGTTGATTTGTCGAAGATGTTGGCACATCATAACCACTCTCGGTGTTGTACATTCTGTGGGTCTGGGTAAAGGTGTAATGACATGCATCCATCATTATAGTACCATACAGAGTAGTTTCACTGCCCTAAAAATCCTCTGTGCTCTGCCTGCTCATTCCTCCTCCTCACCTGCACCCAACCCCTGGCAACCACTGATGATTTTACTGGCTTGTCTCCATAGTTTTGCCCTTTCCAAAATGTCATACGTTTGGAATCATACAGTTCCGTATCAGCTTCTTTCACTTAGTAATGTGCACTGAAGTTTCCTCCGTGTCTTTTCATGGTTTGATAGCTCATTTCTTTTCAACTCTGAATAATATTCCACTGCCTCGATGTACAATTGTTCATTGATCCATTCACCCACTGGAGGACATCTCGGTTGCTGCCAAGTTCTGGCAACTATGAATAAGTGTCTGTACACATCTGTGTGCAGGTTTTTGTGTGGACATAAGTTTTCAACTCCTTCAGGTAAACACCAAGGAGAAGGACTGCTGGATTATGGAGTCAGAGTATGTTTAGTTTTGTAAGAACCGCCAAGCTGTCTTCCAGAGGGGCTCTGCCATTTTGCATTCCCACCAGCAATGAATGAGAGTTCCTGTTGCTCCACGTCTTCACCAGTATTTGTTGTTGTCGGTGTTCCAGATTTTGGCCATTCTAAAAGGTGTGTAGTGGCACTGTAGTTGTTTTAATGTGGATTTTCCTGAGACATATGATTTGAAGCATCTTTTCATATGCTGATTTGTCATCTGTATAACTTCTTTGATGATGTGTCTGTTTAAAGTCTTTGGCCCATTTTAAAATTTCCCTAGTCTTTTCATATTAAAATCTAAAGAAAGCAAAGCTTCACAAAATATTACTGGCCAGTGCAGAGTAAGTTAAAAAAAGAGTTAAACTGATCTAAATTCTAAAATATTTTGTTTGCCATTAACTTTCCAAAGCAACCTATTTTTGTAATATTAAAAGCAAATGAGTATTTCTTGTGAGTATCAATTATATTATTTCAAGAAAAATGCTTTTTTTAAAAAATTGGGATGTTCTAAACATTTTTTTCTTTAGGTTTTAGTAATATATGTTTAAGTGGCATTTATTTTTGTTATACTTGATGTTCAAAGGGCTTCTTGAATCTTCAAGCTTGAGATTCATTCATGACAAATGTTTTTTAAAGAGTCCTCTCCCCTAACCAAAGTCCTGGCCCAGCATTCCGTGCGACCCACCACTACCCGCCCTGCTGCCCTTGGACGGGACTTTAAAAGCAGCTCTGCCATTAGCACCTTCAGGTGGGCTGGTTCCATATCCAGGTGTCACTCAGCACTTTCCGAACCCGCGTTCCCTTGGTACTGCAGCTGGTCTACCACCTCCTCTTCCCTCCAAGGCTCATCTCACTTATCCGGGTCTCCTTACTATCAATTCACCACTTCCCATATAGTAGGCTTTTGGTGAATTTTTTTTTTCTTTTTATTGGTCAGTTTGAAAGCTGTTATTGTTTATTAACTGACCAGATTACAAAAATAATCATGGTAGATACCTTAGTTCATCCTCCTAATGAGCCTGTAGATCTGGTCTTCCCTGTTGCCAGCACCTCCACTTTCTACACAATGGATGGTCTTTATCATCATTCCACCTCGTGGAGAAGACAATCTGAAGGGCCACGGCAAGTAGTTTGCTTGTCTGTAACGTTTTCCAACAGTGTCGATCTCACAAAGCAGATCCACACAGATGTTGCCATATTTACCAAGAGATCGCACAATCAACGAGTTATCTGTCAGGGCGATTCCCTTCTTGTTGATTTTGCCATAACCACACTTGTACATCAATTCATTTACTGACTTCGGGTTTGGGTGCCCCTGTGCAGTATGTGGTTCTACAATTCTCAGCGTGTTAACTGAGGCCTTGTTGAGCTCCACAAAGGTGCCACTGAAGATCGGACGCAGGTAAAGAAGTTGCAACACCGCTTGAATTTTGGGCTCACACCACTGGTACCTCTGATCCTGATGACAAATGCCAATTGGTGTACAAGTATTTCACTATACTTGTGCCCAGTGCACACAAGTAAATTAAATTCTTATTAATGACCAAGCCACTTGATCTTACCTCATTCATCCAGAACATCAATGTGCTAATTGTTACTGCCGGTGATTCAATTTCACTGAGAATTTTGGCTTATAGAACTTGAACATTTTAGAAGCCACCTTATATTTAGTGGACTCATCACTTGGAAGATCAGCTAGAGAATACTGTCAGGCTGAATTAAACTTTCACTGTATTATGTGCCCCGATCTCACGAGAACATGGAGAGAACACATTTAAAATGTCAAGCTAGGGATGGCTCAGAGAGAGCAGCTGGCCCTCATCATTTCCACTTCCTTAGGGTCTGGTCTTCACTAGAGGAAAAAAAAGCAAAATACCCATTTATCTAAATCAACCACTATTACAGTCAACTGAGATTGTTGGAGGTAAAAATATGTGAATGAGTTCAGAGCCAGGGGGTATCTATACGATGGGCAGACTAAAAACAGCTCAAAACCCCTCAGGCTTGATCATTTAAGAAAGGGAATTTCTTCTAGTCCAGGTATACTTCGAATGAGCCCAACTGCTAAGGCCAGAGCTGCCTGTTGGCAACGAGAACCATACAAAAAGGTTGTGGAGATGAGAAACTGTATGTCAGAGGCAGGTCTTTATGTCCTGAAGATGTGATGAAGCAGTTAAGGGCAACGTGAATGCTGGTGAATGGATGTGCTTGTACGGGGAGCTGAAAACGTGGGTCATTTAAAAGCAAAACCCTCCAGAAAATTTATTAGACTGATTACTTTTAGGTTCACGGAAGAAAAGAAACGAATAGAGTTTCAGCTGAAATCATGATTAATTTGTAGGAAATGACACAGTATTATTTTTATAAACTTCGTATTATTTAGAGTCCTCATTCTTGCTAAAGAATGAGGAATAAAAACATTCAGCAACACACACAGGAGAATAAAAAATGTGTCCAAAAAGGTCCAAAGCCTGGTGGGTATGAGAAATTGGCACAAACTTGAAAAAATGTTATTTATCCTATACCTACAGCAAAGTCCAAAACTTTGTCCTTTATTACAAAGTTTAGTGATTTACAAAGGGCTTGCTTTTACCACTGAATTTTTAAATCCTTTTTTCTATGAAAGTTAATTAACTAGGGTTTCCTTTATTCCTGGGAACCCGAAGAAAACCCCAGGCCAGGAATGTTATTTACAACCACAACATTCCATAATTAAGTCACCCAAGTGTGGGGCTGGCTGGTGCTCTTTGAAGTCCCCAAAATCCCAAGCCCCCAGCCCGGAGCTCTCCGTGTGCCTGCATTCTTTCGCGAGAAGACAAAGACCATTGTCCCTTGACGAACGTTTGCCCTAGCAGAACTAACCGTCCCTAGAAACAGTCTCACAACACCCTGGGCGGACAGGGGCCTCACTACACATCCTGCTCTCACTGGATTCATAAACCCCATTACTCAGAACAGCATCTGGCAGATCTTACCTCACTTGTAACCAGTCAGGTACCTGTGCCCCAGGTGATCACCCAGGCCCTGCTCCTTGTGTGCACAACCCCTTCCCCAACGAGATACCCTACAACGTTCACTCTTGGTACCCACACAGACACCTCTCATCTGTGCCTGCTGTTGCCTACAGCAGTGTATCTGTTAAACTTTTCCTTCGTTTCTTAGACTTTCCTTTGTCTTTGGTAAATTCTTTTACTGCCCCAGACACTGGACCGCCATATCCTCCGACACTAAACCTGTCAGCCATCTCTGCAGCTTTGACCTTTTGGAATCAAGTCAAAAGTATTTTCTTTTATCCATAAGTATTTACGGACCTTTGTCTACAAGTATTTCTTGACTTTTCTTTTTTTCTTTTCTTTTTTTCCTTTCTTTAAGGTTTTAAGCAGATTATCTTCATGTTTCTCTGATGCTTTGAAGTTGTATCCCAAGGTCTGAGGATTTAAGAAACAATAGAGAAGGAGTATTTTCCTTTCTTGAATAACACTCTAAGAGGAAGAGGAAAAAGAATTCAACTCTTGTTCCTTCAGGCATTCATCCAAACTGATAAAATCTGTTCCAACGGGAAATGAAAAAGAAGCCCATGAAAAACACCTCTTCCTGCTTGTGTCAGGTTCTCCTCCAGGCTGGGATTAAGACTGGGTAAGTCAATCTGAGAGAAAAAGGCCATTGAGGCCACTAGTTTCATATAAGGAGGAGATCCTAAGATGCATAACTCCAATGTTTCTCTTTTTCTCTCTCCCCAACTTGTTTATAATACTTTTTAAAATTAATTTTCCCAAAAAGGCTTCAAACCCACTCTACAAGGGCAGCTCATGGATTCACTCTGCTTCCCACGCAATGCCTGGAGCCTGGGAGAAGCAGAGTTTGGGCGATCTCCAAAGTGCACTGGGCAGACCACGAAACATTCCTCCAGGAGGTAAGAGGGGAGAGCCCTTCTCTCCGGGAGGTTCAACTTGCACTTGAGTCTAGGTCTCCTTTCAGCAAAACAGAGTCCTGATCTCTTTCAGTGCTTTCCTGTCCCCTGATGGGCTTTGCATTTGGAAGGGATGCAGCAGTTGCTAAGGTGACCCAAGCTGGCTCTTGATGGGGACGGAGACCTTGTATCAGGAACTGCACTACTGGGCATGCCCTCTGGGCTGCAGTGACTGTTGCCTCCTTTTCCATCTTCAGAGTCTGCATATTCCTCAGTCCATCAGGGCTTAGGCTCTGGAGACTACCTTTTCAGTTTCAGAATAATATGACTGTGACCACAATTGTGTAGAGTTGACATTTTATGATACTGCCATTGCCCCCCAAGCAGCAGAGTGGCCGTCCAGAACTCAGAGGTGATTGAAATGATGCCAGGTAGGCACCTGACATTTAAAACTTTTAGAAAAGGATTAAAGGATGACATGATTTCAAGTAAAAACAAAAACCCAAACAAACAAAAAAAGGAAGAGGAAGAGTGCCGAGAATGAAAAGTGACACCTGCTGCTTGACTGATGTGTGTCAGGTTCTCTATTTGGAATTTTTGTTTTCACTTGGTTCCCTGTGATCCTCACAGTGGAATTAAGAAGTAGCTATCATGTATTTCTGAAGATGAGGCCAAGTGGAGTTAAACGATTTTCTCAAGTTTACACAACCCACAAATGAGGAAGCTAGATTCAAACCCACATCTCCTTCTATCATTCGCTTTCTATGTAGGGACTTGAGTTAGCCATCACAGCTTCTTCTATGTAGATAATACAGATCCTACAATGTTGGTCAAGGTCATGACACTCACAGGGAGAGCAGGAGACTTAGCTGGACCGCAGTGAGCATGCTGTGCATTTGCGTGACTGTGAGTGACGGTAACACTGCACTTGTTGCCCATCCTCATCACTCTAGCTCTTCTAATTTTGGACATTGTCCGAGTGACAAATGGATGTTTGAGAAGAAAAGAGAACTCCCTAAACTCAGAAAATCATTTCAGAATATTGAAAGATACATATTCTTCAGCTGCAGTCCTGGTCGGGCAGATGAACATGAACGATTTTATAGGAAAAGAAAAGCAGACAAGTGGACCAGGAGGAGATATTTTTGTGACTCTTGATGATAAGTTCTTGCTAAACTTGGCTCATAAAGAAATTCTGATGAAGAACAGGCAGCCTGGGTGACAGTGAATCCACATGTCCTGCTTTCATATACACTCGACGGCCCTGGTTTTATAGACACGAACCACTGAAATGTATAGAAACTTTCAGTACAGACTGCCTCAACTATACAGTCAAGGCTCCCAGGCATGTCAGGTGTTCAACGAGTGTCTGTGAAATTAATAAATCAGTAAGTCAACACAGCTTACATCTAAACGTGGGGAGGGAGAGAGAGTAAGAAAGAAAGGGACTCTTTTATTCAGACCTTGTATTCTATTTTCTTCTTACGATAAATTCTACATCTAAGAACATTCTGATTTGTTGCTGAATCACAATTTACTAAAAAGCCCTAAGACTAGGGCTTCTGTTTGTAGTTTCGTGTGAACCTGCAGGAAGGCCTTGGTGAGAAGCAGGCACATCCAGAGGTGGTGAAGAACGCGAGCTTGGAGTCGAACTGACTGCATGTAAACCCCAGTCCTGCTACTTGCTGGTATGTGAACCTTGGGCAAGTGACTAAACCCACTCGTGCCTGAATTGCTTTCTCTGTAAACAGGGATAAGGATGACAGTACCTACGTAGGGCTGTCATGAGTACCAGGTGATGCTAACATAATTAAAGACCTTGGCGCACTGTCTGGCCCATCATAAGTTCTCAATAAATGTCAGCAGTCACCATTGTTAAATGCAGGAATGAGACACTGCAGATTTTTATTAGCACTTGCATTGACTTCCTGGGGCGGCCATAACAAAGTACCAGAAACTGGGTGGCCTAAACAGCAGAAATATATTCTCTCACAGTTACGGTGGCTACAAGTCAAAGATCAAGGTGTCACTAGGGCCACACTCGCTCTGAAGGCTCCTTCCTTGCCTCTTCCAGCTTCTGGGGGCCCCAAGTGTTCCCTGGCTTGTGGCAGCTCCTCTCCAATCTCTGCCTCCATCTCCACATGGTCTTCTCTCTGTGTCTCTCTGTGTCCTCCCCTCCTCCTGTAAGGACACTCCATTGGATTCAGGGCCCACCTTAATCCAGCATGACCTCATCTTAACTTGATTACATCCGTAAAGAACCTATTTCCAAACAAGGTCACATTCTGAGGTTCTGGGTGGACACGAATTTGGAGGAGAGGGGCACTATTCAATCCGTAATTGTACTCAGCTACAAACATTTAACACAGAAACTGCTGTAGCCACTATAGGTCTGTTATCTTGCCTTCTGCTTGGAAACATAGAGAAGACACAGAGAGAGTTTGCTTCTAATTACGTTAACTTCTAGTTAGAAATAAAAATGAGGTTGACTGTCAAAATGTGTTTCGAGGTCTCACTATCCAAGAAGGAATAGGTCTAATTAGAGAAAACTACCTTTGGCATGTCCAGGCAACTACCCATTTGGTCCCCAGTGGGGGTCCCCACTAACCTTGGGGATGCCAGACCCACAGCTATGCCTTCTATGCAGGGGTGTTGCCCTGCTCCCAGAGGCGTCCACAGCCTCAGCCAATGGGCTGCCAAGGAACTGTGCCATGGAATGAGCTGTCCCAGCTGAGTTAAATGACTGCTGGCGGGTGGACATTCTGAGAAGATGGGATGCTGCTCGGTTAGCTGTAGACTGGTGCGGTGACTGGCTAAAAGGTCCAATTATAGAGTGAGTCTCCAGGAGGCCCTCATGCTCCCTCTAAAACCTAAACTTCTCCCCGGTCAGCATTCCGATTTAATAGCTCTTCCCTGCGAGAGCAAACACCTTAAGTGACGATCAGATCTTTAGAGATCCATTTGAAAAAAGGCTCGGGGAGAAGTTTTTGATAAAAGATGAGAGAAGGGCAGAAAGGAGCTTCTCAGATGTACACTCAGCTGGTAGCGGGACTGACTGTAAATGCATCATCTACAGAGCAAAGGAGCATTTTTGATTTACCAATGCAACCAGGTACCTTTCTCTCTGAAGCAAAAGAAAGAGAAAGTGGGAAAGTAAGTCGGAAGCATCAGAGCCAGAGCCCTGCGTCGGGTCCCACGCCCGCCCTAGTGCGAGCCTCTCACACGGCCGAGTGTGATACCAGCCTTGTTACTTTCATACAGCTTGGCCCCAGCAAAGCCGTCCTTGCTCCAGTGCCCATCTGAAGAGCGATCACTTTGAACGCTTGTGAAGAATGTGCTCTGTAAAACGCGTCGAGAGGTGGATTTTTCAACAGTAATTTAATTGTGCGCTATTTTCACCTGAGATTCTGCTTCATTCCAAATAGTGTGATGAGACGGTATAATGATTGCTGGTTAATAACCAGATATTTTCTAACCAGAGACAGCTGACCCTTGAATACCAGGGGTAAAAACCCTGACTCTTAGTACTTGGTTCTAAAAAGAGGTAACCATGAGAAAAAATAAAAGAGGTGGCTTCTTACTGTAAAAGATTAGAAAACGGCCAAAAGGTAAGAAAAGAAATACTGGTGTTTTCACTCTCTTCCCCAATTAATGACAATTAATGTTTTGATGTATTTTCTTACAGTTTGCTTTCCTCGTGTGTGTGTGTGATTTTGTAGGGACATGTAAGCAGGCTGTGCATGGTATGTTCGGACCTGGTTCATTCACTTAGTAAAATATCGTGGACATTTTTCTGTGTCTACAAGCACAGACCGATTCTAGCAAAGGAAGGCCCGCAGACGACCTTCATGACCTCACTCTTTGGAGGAGGACACGGGCTGCTCTTTCTCGAGGCTGAGTTGTCTGGCTGCAGCCCACCTGGAGGATGTGGTCACAGGAGCTGCTGCTCTGGAACAGAGGGGCTGCTGGCTGGAGGGCTCAGAGGGGAGACCCCAGCGGTGAACGAGCTTGCCTTAGTGCGGGTGAAGCTTCCCCGGACTGCTCTCATCAGCACCACCTTCATCCTCCCCAAGTCAAAAGGATACTTGTCTTGACTCAGAGGATGCCCACAAATACTTTCCAAATATGATCTGCAGTTTCTAATTGTAATTTTTTTGGTTTAAGCCACTAATTGAGACAAATGTGAACTCATCCTGCTAAACAGATACTAAGAGAATATTTAGGGATATTTTGTGTAAACCTTGTGAAATAATGTCAAAGGAAACTCACAGGCTTCCTTTGACTCCATCTCAAACATTCGCAAGGCTGAAGGGTATATGCCCCTGCCCTTCTGTTTGTGAACATTGCCTGTTAACCCCCAGAGGTTGTGTATGAGCCACTGTACATAACCTAAGTCTCCCAAAGTAAGGCGCTCGTGATTTCCTTTAAATGGGTACTCATGCAGTGGAACCTCTCAGGCATTAGTGCTTACTTGATTGCATTCAGACACCACTATGGCAATGGAATGACTGCATTAAATTAGCATCAAGCACAATGAATGGTAATTGCAAGACTGTCATTTCTACAAGTGCAAAATTAATGTGTTCTGCAAACCCATCCCATTGTGTGCCACCAGAAAATCATGGAACCATGCTGCTGTGAGCAGAGCGGTGTTAATGTGCTGTGGGATTATTCACCAGTGGTTTCCCTCCCACCTTTGTCGTTGTCTCATGTTCATTCCTCAAACCCTGCCTGACCTAATTTGTATGCTCTTAGTATAGCGCTGCCAGACAGTAGCCTGGATGTACAGAGAATGTTATGGAACAATTCCTCCTTCTGGGTGGCATCTTGTGTGAATAATGGCAGCATAAACAACCCTCCATGTATTCATGAGAGTATGAATAGGCTACTTATGTAAAGCTTCTTATAAAAAGATGTACCAACCGTTTACAAGAAACTTTACCCAAATGCTATACATTCATTTAGAAAGAGAAGAGTGATTTACGCTCACTTCAATTGTAGCTTAAGAAGACTGCCAGCTCTCCTCTCTCTATCTTTCTTGTTTACAAGTGGGATGTGAAGCCACAGGCCAGTTGAGTGAATTTCTTCTGGTCACGCAGAATCACGGAGTGTATCCCGAGTGACAACATGCATATGTGTTGGGCTCCTGGAGTCAGCTGATTGGCTCTGCAGAATGTATTAGGGATCATTCAAGACTGAAATAATGCAGTGATAACAGATGCTATCAGCTGACTGGTTAGATGCGGTATCTCAGTGCTCCTGCAGCTTAGTGGAGGCCGAGAACCACCCTAAAGGCGTCCTGTGAAAGGGTAATAAGGAAGACAATGACAATAGCTGACCAGAGGGGCTTTTGTCGTGAGTCCAGCTTGAATCTAGTCTCTTAGCAGCTGAGGGAGGGAGAGGGCATGAAGACCACCGGGCAGCATGGATTGAGTCACTGCAGTGATCCATCAGTCCCAGATGGGGTGCTGACCCCCTCTGATTCCCCTGAGTGGGAGGGTCAGGCCTCAGCCCCCTTTCAGTTGCCACTTACTTTGTCCCTCACCATGAAGGCGTGATACGGCTATTTGCTTTGTAATGTTCCAGTTATTGCAAAGTTTGCTGGAATTTGGGGGAAGTTCTGCACCACACTCAGAGCTTCCTCATCTTAATAAACAACAAAGATTAGGGAATGGTTTAGAAAACCTCCTGACTAAGCTCGGAGAATTCTGAACACCTTACCCTCAGAATGAGGTATCCTTGGGTACAGCTGGAAAATCATTAAATACATGATTTGGGCTTCAAACACGTGAAAAGTGGCTCTGGAAACTGGTTCTGACTTACCTTTGTTGCAAAATGTCCCATCATACGCTGTGTGGGAGCAATCGCAGGAATATCCGTGGTACTTCTCTATGCATTTGCCTCCATTCTCACAGTTCGCCCCATAGCTGGTGCAGTGGCCTGAGCACCCGGATTTGAACCCGGACGTGACCTTTGCTCTTTCCTCCAGGTCCAGTGTCACCCCATTCATCCTCAGGGAGCGGATGCAGCCCAGGAAGCCCTGCTGGCCTCCGGCACCACCTGGGAAGACAGAAGGGACGGAGCTCAGACAGAATAACCTCTGCTCTAGCTTCTGTTTCATTCATCACACCTCCGGACCACTGCGGTGGGAGACGAGACCGCCAAGGGCATCTAGCCTTCTCACTTCCAAGCTGGTCCTGCCTGATAGGAAAGCTTGCATCTTTTCTCCCTCAGGCTATACTGCCTGGTTAAAGAAGGCTGTCTTCTGAGAAGCAATATATTTGCTACAGAAATAAACTAAACTGAACTATATGGAGACACACAAAAATTATACAAGCTGCTTTGGAAGTCTAATTGGGTTTCCTACAGAAATCTCTAAGTTCTTTATTTTTTAATCTCACAGCATTCGGTTCCACAGCCTTGTACAGTGGAAGAAATACAAAAAGGCAGACATGCACAAATTATCAAAGTTAACAAGTCAGTTAGTCAGAAGACATACATTCATTTGGAATGTGATTTTAAGTCCTGGTTCTTGTTTTAGGAAATGCTTTGTTTTGAAGTTCATATTAAGGGTTCCCAGGGCTTCTTGTCTGGGGTGGCTAGAAATTGGAATTGATAAATTTACACAGAAGTCAGCTACACCACTGTTATTACCAGGTCAGTTTAGATTTCATTGCTTTTGTCTAAATACCATTTCAAGACTTCTAACACAAATAACAAGTTCACCGTGATTTTCTGAGTAAGTTACAGAGTTAGATGGAGGGTCATGAGCATGAAAATATTAAAATATTCCTAACAAATTTCAAAGAAGGATTCACTGGAGAATTACATCACAAGTGGGTTGTATCTATAATAACCTTATCTATGATTTTTTTTAAGCAGCTGGTACGAAAGGAGGAACTCAAGTCTATATATGTGGCTATATTTTAGAGTAACAACTTTTCTGGAAATTAAATAAAATGAATAGTAGTTAAAATTATTAAAAGAACTGTCTGATGGGAGTTTAGAAAAAATACTGTCAAAAAAATAAAAGTTACTCTTTTATTGAGGACTATGTAGTAGGCACTCTGCCAAACACCTTACATGTGATATCCACCCAATTCTCACAACAGCCTGGCGGGGGAGGCATTGTTAACTTACCCTTATTGTACAGATAAGGAAACTGAGGCTTAGAGAAATTGAGTTTACTCGAGGATTCATAACTCCAAAGTGCCAAAGCAGTGTCAGATCTGTCTTATTCTCGTGCCTATGGTCTTAAAACTCTGTTCTGTGTTGATGCCTGATACAGAAGAACTTCAGGGTCTGGGGTTCTACAGATGTACGTGTTTTTGATGTACAGGTTTGGATATCTTAAAAGGGACGTGGTCAATAGGACGGCAGACTCTGGGTAAGGTTGCAGGCTGGGGATTGATTCTGATCTCTTATTCTAGTATTCTGAGAAGGATGTGATGTAGAAGACTCATCAGACCAGGCTGGTGGATCAAAGGCTTTAGCTGCAGAGATGGAGCAGCATTTGCTTATGCCTGTGAATCCTCAGCCATGAAAAACAAATCATAACTCTATTGCCTCTATAAACCCAAGATATGCAGTTCTTTCACTGGGTACATCAAGTTGAATGATGATTCCCCAGGGATTACTATATTTTAAATAAAATATTTAAATAGAGGACTAACTGAAGGGAGTCCAGTGCCCTTTTTGATCAAAGCTACAGGCTAGTAGATGGCAAAAGAAGTTATTAAAAGCAACCATTTTGACAGAGTTCCCATTTTGCAAGCTGCTCATCGGCACCGCTGTACACCTCTGGGCTGAAGAGAATTGGGGCCTTTGCTGTGATTTGGAACAATTTCAATCCATTAATCACTCTTTGTGTGTTAAAATTTCAATTTGGCTTCTATCCTTTTAGCAACTATGGCTTTTGTCCTTGTAATAAGGGCTTTCCAAAGGGTCTTTTGTTCAATAAATGCCTCGCCATTTAAATTTTCATCATTAGTCAGTTAAGACAATTATATCCTATCAAAATATGCTGAAATTTTTAAATTGTTGTTTTTAGATGTCACCCTCTCCTTTCCCCTGTTGACAAATCTAGTAGTTTTTCATGGTGGAAACCATAAACATACTGATAAGCAAAATGAAAAAGAGAATCTGTAATGCCACTCAGACAGAACTACTTTTACTTTTAGCAAAGAGCTTCTGTTTTTATCTATGCACATACATATGTGTACAGAAATCAAACAAAGGAAAACATCGGATTGCTTTGAAATTTGCTTTTTGCACTTAATATATCATAAAACATTTTCCCAGCAATAAATCTTCAACCAGAATGTCTTGTTTCACATCTGCATAGCACCCCATCGTGTGATGCACTATAACTTATTTTGTCATTCCACTAATATTGAACTTTAAAGCATATTCCAATTCTCATTTTATATGATACTATAATAAATGTCCTTGTAAAAACCTTTACATACTTGTCCAGTTTTTCCTTAGAACTAATTCTTAGAAGAGAAATTGCTGGGTACACAGGCATATATACATTTTAAAGTCATATGCAATATATTTTCCTCTAAGAAGATTTTATCAATTTGTATTTCATGAGTAAGCACCAGTGAGGTACAAGAATCCTGCCTTCTCCCCACCAATTCTAATTCTAGCCAGGATCCTTTTGAATTTATAGGCTGGGGGAAAAAAGAGTTCACTGTTTCCATTTGCATTTCTTCAAACACTGAGTTGAGTAATTTTTAATGTGTTCCTCAGTCTTATTTTTTGTTTCTCCATGTCCTTTGCTTTTGGGGGGGAATAAGTGAGAAAATATTTCTTATTGACTGATAACAATATTTGGGGCTTTAATTCTTTGTTATAAATTTGGCAACCACATCCTTCTAGTTTGAGTTTGCTAATTTGCATCTAATGTTTCTTTTTCCCTATGAAAGGTTTCCATGTTTCTGTAGTCACATCTATCCATCTTATTTTTATGATTTCTGCCTTTGGTATAAGGCTTATAAAGACCTTCTCTAATACAAAATAATATAATTATTCAATTATCTTTTCTTTCAGAACTTTTATCATTTTTCTTCTTTTAACAGTTTATTCTGTAATCTATTTGGAATGTATGTTAATGTGGAAACAATTCATATTTAAGGGTCTCAGCAATGGTTGTGAATTTGAAGAGATTTTCTAAAGTCTCTGTAAGCAAATGTTAATATGAAAAAAAAACCACGGAGATTTAAAAAGGGTCAACTGGCAGAGCGAGTCCACCCACATCAGACTGTATTTCAATTATATCATTAAGGTAAAGATTTAGATATGTGTATGTCTGCTTCATTATGTGTGTACACAAGCCCTCATTCAGATTTTCCTGTCTCTCTGCCTCTCGGTCTTTGATTCTTTCTGGTCTTGTTCTTTCTGAGTTTCTGCACCTGTCAGTCTCTCTTCCTGCCTTTGTGTTTGTGTCTCTCCCCATCAGGACTGTCAACTGCTTTTGGTTAGTTTTGTGGCTTTCGCCAGATCGCTTCCTCTCTCACAGCATCAGTTTTCCCTACCCATTAAAAAGAGGCTGAACCCGATGTCTCTGGTCCTTTCAGCTCTAAATTACTCTGGTCCATGATGTACAACCTCTCCCTCTGGGCTCACGTGTCTCCCTCTCCAGATATCAGCAAATTACTCTCAGTTTCTCCTACATTTCTTCTTGCTTTCTTTCCCCTCTTTGCCCTGCTGTCTGATCTTTTCCCCCTCCTTCCCCTAACTGACCATAACATATGACTGTAGTCTCATTTGCATTTTTTGCATTCATTAAACAAAGGTTTGTACTTCCCCTGCTTAATTGATAAAGGTAACTGGAATGCCATTTCTCTCTATATAAAGGAAAACCAAATAAATTACACTCTTTTTTAAGATGGTCCCTGATTTATTGAATGGGCCAGTGGAAAGTACTTTTACTGATCTAGTCAGTAGATCAGTAAAATGGTCATTATATATTATGCAAAAGATGTTAATGCACTAGAACCAGTGATCATTATTTGAGTTCAGCTTCTGTGCTCTATAGAAGTCTTTCTTAGTGACAAATGTCATAAATTGAAATAGTAGGTCTGCAAGCAAAAATGCTACTTAACCTTCGTTAATTAGAAAATCAACACATTGTCATTGGAGAGAGACCCCTGCCATGCAAGGGCTTCCTGCACATTAGTCAGACCCGTGATAATTACCCAAGGTGAGACGTGGGTTTAATTTGTAAATCATTTTTCATGTGAAATGCTATTCAAGTATTGCAATTAAAGGTTAATTATGAAAATGCTGTAACTACCCGTAATGAATAATACAACCATCAAAGGCACAGAAGATTGGGGCAAAATAACCAGGTATTAAATTAAACAAAAAGGGTGAAAATAATGATCACAACGAATTCTATAAAAACACGCTGTCCTCAGACTTGGAGCTGAATAGTTTTCTAAGGAACTAAGTTGGGTTCCAGAGTCCCTGTGTCCAGAGAGACTGGCCACTCATTCACTACAGAAAGGAATCGCACCAAAGCTCACACGCGTGGATCTAATTTATCCATTTATAACTATTTATTTCATGGCTACTATGAGCCAGGCCTTGTCTGGAGGTTGAGAAGGTACTAGAGGGGAAAACACAAAAGAAGTTTTGCTTTTGTAGAGCTTATATTCTTGCCGAGGGAGAGAAAAATTTAACAATAAACTCAATAAGTTAAGTATATCACGTGTTAGGAGTCAGCCTGGGTTCAGTGGGATTGGGAGTGGGGGTGGGGTGGGAAGCAGGTTCTGATTTTAAACAGAGCCCTTGGGAGAGACTCCCCCCACTCCCTACACCACTGAGAAACCGACAGAGTATCCACATGCACATCTCCGGGGAGACAAAGGCAAGGGGCACCGCCCACCTGGCGGGGGACGGGGGCTGCCTCCAGGTGCTCAGAAAAGCAAAGCCACCAATCGGGTCACGTGCATAAGGCGCGAAGAAAGGCACTCCTAAAAAGATGGAGGAGACATACTTCTTGCCCACAGGTTAACAGAAATAGAATCACAAATAGCCACACTGTGGAGCCAGGCACAGCCTGACATAGGGGAGCCTGCACTGTGGCCACAAAGATCTGCGTCCGTGAGCCGGCTTTGCTGCTCCTGCCCTGGTCTTCCCAGCTCCTCCCTGGGCCTTGGGCTTTTTACGTATGAAACTGGCATAAAAACACGCACTTCGCAGGGTCATATGAATAACAGGTGATAAAACCCCCTCCGTACTAATGCTCAGTTAATGGTAGCTGTTCATCACTATTATTACCGTTATTCAGTACAAACAAAATTCTACAGAAGCACAGAGTTGGAAATTAAATATGGCTAAGATGAGTGTACACAAATATGGTACCAGAGGTAGCATGAGTGTAATGGAATGCACTGTGACACCCCCAAATTTGTATGTTGAAGCTCTAACCCCCAGTGTGACTGTATTTGGAGATAGGACCTTTAAAGAGGCAATTAAGATTAAATGAGGTCATAGGGGTGGGACCCTAATCCTATATGACTGATGTCCTTTGTAAGGAGAGGAAGAGATGCCAGGGATGTGTGCACACAGGAGAATGGCCACATGAGGACACAGTGTGAAGGAACTGGTCTGCAAGCCAAGGAGAGAGAACTTAGGAGAAACCAACACTGCCGGCACCCTGATCCTGGACTTCCAGCCTCCAAAACTGCGAGAAATACATTTCTGTGGGTTAAGCTTCCCCATCTGTGATGTTTGTTACAGCAGCCTGAGCTGACTAATAGTGAAGGGTCAACGTTAAGCGTGGGCCAGTCCAGGCCTGTCTGAGAGAATGACCTTGAAGTCCATCTCTTAAACGCACAGTTTCCTTGAGAGGTTCAGGATTGGGATGGGGGTTTTCTTTCTCTTGTCTGCTGTGGGGGCTGTAGCTGGATTGCGGGGAGCTGGGAGCTGGCATGGAGGCAGGGAACCCACGACCGGCTGGCGTAACAGATTGGTGGGAAACAGAGCTGCGACCTCTGTGTCCAGGTGACACACTCAGACCTTGGCTCTTCTCCACGGCAGTCACTCCTGGCCCGTGTAGGTGAGGGGGCAAGAGCAGCTACGGACTGGGACGGGCTGGGCCTCCTCGAGCAGCAGATGCTGTGTTCTGTATGTGACCATTGTCTCTTAGGTCTTGACTGTCAACTTGAACCCACAGAAAATCCCCATGGAGTCAGTACAGGTGTGTAAAATAAAACCCCAGTTATCTGGTTAGGCTGACTGCCTCAGAATGGCCCAGATGCCTCAGTGGTGGAGGGAGTTAAAAGATGTGGGACCACATTACTTAGTGCAGAGCTGCATGACTGACAAGTATGGACCAGGGATGCCTCTGTCAGCCAGATATTAGACAGCATATATGAAAACCTTTATCCGTACTCAGAGAGCTGGGCTTCGGAGGATTGCCTTTCAGATAATGCTCATGAGTTCTCATTCATAGCATCATTCAACAGGATGGATTCTTTTCTTCAGTTCATTATCACTTGATGAATTTCTTACGCCCTCAGAGTAGAGGACATGCAGAATATGTGAATCCAAAATATTCAAACTGGAAGAAAACTTCAAAATAGAGACTGAGGACATACTGGGTTTCTAGTAGTGGAGGGCTCTCATATGCGTCTAATTGAGACTTGTTCTGTGATGGGGACGATGCCAGGAGGTCTGAACATAATCCGAAGGCTATGGTGGCAGGGCAAGCCTGATAAAACTTAGCTATTTCAGAAACTAATATTAACTGAATGCTAGCCGTGCCAGGTACTGTTTCAATCTTTGCATTTTTGTCTTCACTCTCAGAGATAAATATTATTACCATCCCCACTTTACAGGTGAGGAGACGGAGACCAAGAAAGTTGACTTGCCCAGTGTTACACAGCTAGTAAGAGGCCGTAATTCACTCCTAGGCTTTCTGGCTCTGAAGCCTGTACATCTTGATTCTGGGGCTTGTATCATGAGACTCTTCGACTTCCAACACGTTTCTAGGCATTGCTGTGCTGAGGGGTGGAAAATGCTGACAGAATGATACTGTCTGAGAGGAGTCATTCACCGCTTGGCAGGGTACTGTCCCGGGATGGCTGAAGCTGAAAGAGGAAAATAAAGGAGTCTGGAGCCAGAGATGTGGACACAGGGTCACCCAAACTGGTCTCTAGGCCACAAAGAGGAGATGCTTCTTTGGTGCTATCCTTGAAGTCCTATTTCTTCTTGGTACAAAAGCTTAATACTGCATCTTAAAACCAGCGCCGTTATGAGCGTGGCTCCTGGATGGAGGCAGGTTGATCATCTCTTCACGCTTAGTCTGCCAGCGCTGTTTCAGAGGACTGTGGTTCAGTGGGACGTGGGTCTTACAATTTCAAGTCCCTCACAGAAGTGGGGACTGACAGAGACTACCTAGCCAGGTCCAAATCTTAAATTATTAATAGTCACTTTATTAAACTTCAGCACAAATCCAGATTTCAAATACATCGGCTTACCAGTCTACATATTTCTTTTACAAATATTTGTATGTTACTGCTCATGATGTGTCCCGCGGGAGAGTCCTGCTCATCTTTGCAGCAAAATTAGCATCTTCTTTCTGCAGATTTTAACATATCTCATGTCTTCTCTCCCTCTTGTTCTCTTTATTTTGTCTTTAAACGTCTTTATTTTTTAAACAACTGTTATCTAGTCCCTTTTCATTCAGAGCCAAGAATCAGACGTGTGATCCACCCCGTCACCTCGCTCTCTCACTCTCAGACTCCAGACTTCAAACGAGCATTTGCAAACGCTAGTCTCAGATCAAGGCTGGATCTGTGGATCTGGGAGGGCTCCGCATAGCTCTGATCCCCAACCTCCCAGGCTGCATGAGCCTCCTAAGACAGGAGAGGGTAGAAAAAGAAGTGAGGCGTCGGGATGGAGATGAGAGGGGAGGAGCCAGGAGCTGGCAGAGAGCCTGAGGACCGCACCGCGGGGGTGCTGTGAGGTCAGGGTTGCAGGAGGGCGTGGTTACAAATGTTAAATAATACCGTAGTCAAGGCAAATGAGAAAACAGCAAACGCCTACTTGACTTGGTTATTTCTGAGACAGGCCTTTCAGTGTCGTATTCGAGATACTTACTAGTGAGAGAGTAGCCTCAGCAGGTGAAGACACATCCTTGGTTCAAGAGTCACCCACGGCAGAAGACGGCGGCCCCGCCCGTCTGGGTGGGAAGGAGGCCTTCTTGCTGTGTGTGGGGACGGGAGGGGTGCGCAGAGCAGGCGGGAACAGGAAGGGCTGAGGGGGTGGGGGACGGACTGGCGGCTCCGCGCACCCTCGGCTTTCCCCGAGCCCGAGCCCGCGCTTCCCGGCTCAGGGTAGACAACGCAGAGCACGCCCCGCTCATCTCGCGGGAACGACGCGAACTCACGCTCCCGAGATGTGGTGGGGCCTCTGAGGGAGGACAGCGCCACCGCCTGGACGGGGAGAGCAGAACCACGGGAGCGGAAAACGGGAAAAAGAACCCAACGGACCCCCTTAATCGCGGTGCTGACATGAAGGAGCAGCAAACTGAGCATCACGATACCTTCATGATCTTGGAAACGTGGGGGTGAGGACAAAGTATCGTGAAGAAGTGGCTGGAGATTGTGAGGATGAAAAACCTGTGATGGCCGAAGAGCATTTCAGGGGTCTGGAATATTGGGTCAATAAACCCTCCTCAAAGGCAACAGGAAAGGACAGTGACATTAAAGGTCTGAAAGAAAAGAGTTGGAGGGTAGATGAAATGCCAACACTTACACAACAATAACCTCAGGAGAAAAAAGAGCGACTCAGGAAGGAGCTCTTTGAAGAAATCATGACTCAGAATTTTCTAGAATAAGCAAACTAAGACTTCAAAATGAAGTGCTGAACGGGGTAGATCAGAAGAAACTGCCCTTCCTACACCTGCAGTCGTGGTTCCTACCGAACCGCAGATCCACAGTCGTTTTCACACAGGAGTCAGGAAGCCTGAGAACACGGATGGCAAAAACCCCATGTGTTCGTTTTCACTAACCTCTAAGAGAAAATTAGCGTCTGCTTCAATGAGGAATGCAGAAAAAAATCACAGCAGCATTAGCAGCTTATGTGTCAGTTGAGAGAAGAGAAAAATCACATATTTTCTATCTTGTAGATTTTTTTGAAGTTATCATTTATGATCATGATGAATTTGAAATCATGAGTTACGAGTTGTTATGAGACCCAATGCTAGGTCTTGCTATGTGAAGTGCTAGTAACAAAGCACAGATATTACCACTGTAAAACAAATCTGCTGTTTTTAATACTTTGATAAACGTGCTGGTTTCTCTTGTAATTCTGTATCTTTTATTCATATAAGACATCACTCTGAGAAGACAGACATAGATTTTACCAAAGTGGCCCCCAAAAGGTTAAGAACTGCTGCATAAAAGTGAAGTTAATAAATATTAAGGGCGGTTTCATATCTATCAAAGGTGTACATATCTATCAAAATTCATCAAATTGTACATCTGAAATATGTGTAGTTTACTGTACAGGAATCATACCACAATACAGGTGTTAAAAAAGGGCAAAAATATTAAAGGCAAAGAAGGACAGGTTCAGGATTAAGAATGTCACATCTAACTTCTTGGGAGCAATATTGCCTATAAAAGACAAAGGACTGGTACCCTCAGTGTTGATTGAAAGTTGGGAAGCAGTGGCAATGTCTGTAGGCATGTGAGGTCTCAGGAGGACTCACCTATGAAGTTTTAGAAAAAAAATTGCTCTTAAGTAAAAAGCAAAATGAATCCAAGAGGAGGTAAGATTCAGGAAATAAGAGTAAATAGTCATGCTTTCTGATAAGCAGTGAAAAATAAGCATATTCATAAGATTCTGCAATGAAAACTCAGATAACATCAGTGCAGCAGGAAGTGAGGTGGGAAGGAGATCAGAGTGTTCTTGGTCTCTTATTCAGGAGAACAGAGGTATCGATTTGTTTTTGTGGATGACAGAGAAAAAAAAAGCCTAAGTGTGAGTCTTAAGAAGTTAGGCATAGCTGCCGGAGGAATGAATGTAGCACGTACAACTTTCAAATCAGGAGAATAATATTCAATTTCACCAGGGGAAAGTAGATTGGGGGGACGGTGAGGTGAGCAAATGAAGAAAACATAGTAAATCGAAATCACAGGGTAAGACGGCAGAAAATATACCCTAATATAACAGTAGTTACAACAAGTGAATAAAAAGACAGGGATGCTCGAATTAGATTTTTAAAAGACTCAGCGTTATGCAATCTAAGAGACACATTTAAATAAAAGGATCCAAACACCCATATAAAAACACCAGGCTGATATTAACAACAAGAAGAATTACAAAGTAGTTTTAAGAGCAGAAATAAAATTGTGAGATGAAAAACATCAGAAGGAATAGAGATGGAAATGACATGTTTGCATAAGGGACCATAAATCACAAAGATCATGAACACATCTAGCTAACGAAACAGCCTCGAGTAATTACAGAGCTACCAAGGACAGAGCTATTGACAGAAACAGGTAATTCAAGCCAGAAAGTTTGAGGTTTTACCCTCAGGATCTGATCAGACAAGCAGTACTTAGTGAAATGAAGTAATGCACAGACCCTGTGACTCAGTAATTCTGCAGGACACACACAAACACATGTGCACACACACGAGAAAACCTCACCCAGATAACCGGGACACACACAGATATATTCACTATTCAGTGATTTGCGGTAGCAGAGAGTTCGGGGAAACTTCGGGCTTTCATCACTAGGGGATGGAATAAAGCGTGGATATACACATAATGAATGAAACTACACATAGTATTCACAGAGCTACACAAATACATCTTAAAAACATAAGGCCGAGTGAAAGAGTAAGAAACACAATGAGATTTTTAGTACAAAACTATTTATATAAATAATGACACATGAAAGGCAATACTATTAATTTTCCATAACACAGACATCTTTTGAACAAATATATAGACGGTGGGGCTGGAAATGCATTCAAGTGGGTGCCCGCGATGGGGAGAGAGTAGAATTGGGAATGGTGCAAAACAGATGAAAAATAATAAAGTGAAATTAAAATGAATGAGGAACACTGCCAGGATGTGACAACAGGACCATGAAATGAAGAGTGTGTCCCACACAGTCCTGCACACCAGGGGACCTTGAAAACGATGCTGGTGAAAGAAAAGAGGTTAAAATGCAGCGCTGGGTGGGAAACAACTCTGTTAATTTAAACTAGAAAAAGTGGATGGCTTTTCTCGCTCTGGTGTATCACAGGAGGCACGGTGGGGCTGTAAGTATCCGCTCCTTCCTCAAAGCTGTGTCACCGATCCCCATTTCTTTATTACAATCTTTTTCTGAGTGACAGTTACCATTTATTAGCATGAAGTTTAGTCCAGTCCTTGCTGAAAGGATAAAAAATTCATATGAGAAATTATTTGATAAATATATTTAAAAACTTTTTTTCCATACTGATTTCAAAATTGGTGCCTTTACATTAAAGTGCCTTCTCTGGATCAGACCATGCCAACTGTCATGAGAAGACTGGAACAAAAGACCACGGCGTTTGTTTTGTTTTTGTGGCACGTGAGCTGTTTTACGCAGAAGGCGAACAATAGGTTTGGTGGTTTTCTTAGGTTCAAAATCTCTCTCTAAAGTGGGTCGAGCTCAGTGGTAGAGCACCTGACTGCAAAATCTCTCTTGTTTCTAAACACGTAACCTCTGCCTCAGTAGCTCAACACCTACTTAGCAGACCACCTTTGGAAGGTTCGAAGGAGGTTAAAAGTACATCGTCAATTTGATTGTGTTGGGAGCACAGGCAAGGAAGGTAAAAAATGTATCTATCATAACTTACTTTATATGTTAAACTCTAACTGTAAGATAGACAGCTGGAATTGCGACAGTTAATTAGTTGTGACCGCGAAAAGGCAAAGGGTGGGAAAACACATGGTGACTATCAGTGTGGAAGGGCGCCCTCTGCCTGTGAGGTCGGCAGGGCGGGGGTACTTCTATTGAGAAGAGAGCGGATGCCTCGCACGTGGCTTCACTGCGGAGCCTGGTGAAAGGTGGTCGTGTTAAGAAAAGAGTAACTGTGCTGGCAGTCCTTGAACAGCGGCAGCTTCTGTATTCGCACTTTTGCTTTGTAGATAGTTTGCTGATTTCATCTAGTGACTTTTTTTAATGTTACCTAGCACATCATTTTATTTTACTATTTCACCTATGGCAGTGGTTCCTAATTATGACGTCACTCCCTATCTCCGTTTGGGAGAGAATCAGGGGACCAGCTGTAAGGGTTGGGGCAGAAACTCTTTGCATTAGGGTCCCAACTATCATCTTGGCTACTGACAAAATGGGAAGACCTCGAGCTGAGAGAGGGAGACTGAAAACGATCTTGAGGGCCCAGACTGATCTGAGATGCTGCCTTTCATAATATGAATTTCTCTGTGACTCTTTTTTTTTTTAAGGCTTCTGTCATGCTGGATTTCAGTCTGTGGTACCTAATGAAAAAGAAGTTTCCAAAGATGACAATATGGCTGTTAACTCAGAGAAGTAACAAAAAATAGAATTCACTTATTCATTCATCCTGTTGCTCACTCGGCAAGTTCCCTGGGCAACCATCACAGCATTACTGAAGATCCCTGTTGTCATGTAGCTCACCTTCTAGCAGAGGACACACACAAATCAACGACAACGTCACAAGTTCTAAGGAGAATGTAAAATGGTAAATGACCGGCTGTGTTAGACTGAGTGGTTAAAGGCCTCTCTGAGGAAGAGTAGAGCTGAGACTGAATGACAAGGTGAAGCCAGCCTTCAAGACATGGAAGTATCCTAAATGCCCATCAGCAGACAAATGGATAAAGAAGTTGTGGTATATATACCCGATGGAATATTACGTGGACATAACAAAGAATGAAGTTCTGCCATTTGCAATAATGTGGATGGACCTAGAGAACATCATGTTTAGTGAAAAACAGACGGAGAAAAAAAATACTCTATGTTATCTCTTTTATGTGGAGACTAAAAGATAAAACGAATGCATATAACAAAACAGAAACAGATAGATACAGAGAGTGAACTAGTGCTTACCAGTAGGGGGAGGTAGGGGAGAAATAGGGGTAGGGGATTAAGAGACACAGCTTCTATGTATAAAATAAATAAGCAACAAGGGTATGTTGTACAGCACAGGGAAATAGAGCCATTATTTTGTAATAACTTTAAAGGAAGTATAATTCATAGAAATAGTGAATCACTATGCTATGAACTTGAAACTAATGCAATATTGTAAGTCAACTGTACTTCAATTAAAAAAGGAAAAAAAAGAAAAGAAGGAGCCAGCCTTGTCAGTATCTGGGGAGATGTTTCAGGCAGAGGGAACAGCTAGTAGAAATACTCTAAAGAGGAACTGGCTTGGTGTGTTCAAGAAACACACCAAGACCACAGACCAGTTAGGAGACTAGTTACAATGGTCCAAGCAAGAAACACCTGTGGCTTTGACTAGAATGTGACCCATGGCAGGAGACCACAGTGGCTGCATCGGGGGCACAGTCTGGAGATGGAGTCACAGGACTTACTACTGATGGGCAGGGATGAGGGAAAGAGAAGAAATCAAGGGGAATGCCAAAGTTTGGGCTCAAGCAAGAATGGGTGGATGGTGATGTCACTGATCGAGATGGGAAGGTTGGTGGAAGAGCAGATCTGGGTCAGGCATCAGGAGCTCCTCCCTGCCGTGCTTCCCCTGCGATGCCCATTAAACGTCCAAGTTGAGATGCCGGGTAGACAGTTGTGTAAGTGGGTGCAGAGTTCCCGGGAAAAGTGAGGTTTGGAGATTTCAATTTCATTGGTACATAAACAGTACTGAAAGCCCTTGGACTGGACAAAGGCACTCAGAGAAATGTGTGGCCGGAGGCGAGGAAGGCTCTATGACACTCCAACATTTAATGGTCACGGAGAGGGAGAGAACTCACAGGAGAGACTCAAGTCGCGGCCAGGGTGGTAGAGGGAAAGCTGGCGAGCACATGCCACGGAATCCAAGACAGAAGAGTATTTCAAGAAGGAGGGCACGTGGGATGCTGCTGAGACGTCACGGAGAGAAGGCCCAAAACATGTGTTCTAGACACAGTTCTAGAGAGACCCGCGGCGACTCTGACAACCTCTGTAAAGGGTTTACCAAAAGAGCTAAAAAGAAAAACAGCTTATTTCTGGGCACCATGACTGCTTCTGCATAAAACTCTCTTGTTAATCCGAGCCCTTTGTGTGCGTGTCAGACAGGGAGCCCCGCCTGGCCTGCCTTGATCTTTGCGTCTGAGACTTGTAATCCACAGAACACCTGCCAGGGCCGACTCGGCCGCCTGACCTCCTAGTCTCCCACCGCAGGCTCCGTAACTGAGAGCAGTGTGTCCTCATAGGGTGTGCACACCTTTGTAGGGGTGGATTTTTCTGTGCCTTGTGGGCAGCTTTGCCTGCAGCCTGGAGCTGAAGGTGGCCTCCTAAAGCCATCGCACTTTCCCAAATACCTGGTGGGCCACACATGAGGCCCCCCAGATGAGGGACCCTGGTACAGACAATCAAGATGGCTTCAATGTTTCCTTCAGCTTGACCAAACTTTAGACATGTTTCTTCTGACCCTAGACTCCTGACTTCCCTATTCTTCGAGCATTTTCTTAAATTCTGTCTCTGCTCCTTCGAGATGTGTATCTTTCGAAAACTCTTTTGCCAGTTTCACAATCCAGGATTTTTTTTTTTCCTCAAGGACCTGGGGGCCATGATCTTGAAAGATAAACATTCAGGGAGTTTCTGCCTCTGTCTCCTGGGTTCTGTGGGAGGGTAGGAGCCTTAAGTCCTCAGGGCGGGCAACTTGCTCCAAGTTGTTTAATGGAGAAGCAGCTCCGTGCCCTCTCCTTCAGCAGAGCTGAGCTCACCCTGAGTTCTGGCCTCTCTCCCCCACTGCAGTGGCCTTGAATGAAGTCTTCCTTGCCTGTTTAACTTTGGTACAATTTTTACTTTGACAAGACGAATGGTTAAGTCTCTCGAATCAGACTGTCTGGGATCAAACCCCAGCTCTGGTCTCTCACTAGCTGCCTGACCTCGGGCTGTTAACTCATCTTTAGTTTTAGTTTCTTTCCTGCGAAAAGAAACAGGAAGCAGCAATAGCAGCTACTTCATACAGCTCTCGTGTGGATTAAATGAGGCAAATAAAGCACGTGAAGCCCTTGCCCCCGAAGTTGCCCTCAGGACATCTTAGCCCGCACGTGTGTTGCTGTTACGGACTCAGGTCTGCGGGAAATGGGAACAAGGAACGTGTTTCCTGTGCTTTAACTCCTGCAAATCGGATTGTATATTTTTTATCCTAAGGTTTTGAATACTAGAAAGAACCATTTTATTCACACACAGATTTGAATGCACTTCATGATGGGAATTCCATCTTTCTGCCTTGCATACAAATGTTGGTTTTTCTCTTCACTCTCTTGACGATCTTGTGTTTCAGATGGCCTTGGAATTACCCACTTATGATTCTAGAACACTGAGTGCACAAGGAGCAGCTGATCGAGCAAGTTATGCTGTTGAGTTTGGGGAAGTGGGCAGGTGTCTGGAGCTGTGAGCCAAGGGTAGCGCAGAGAGTGGTCACGGCACGCGAGTGCACATGCACCTACCAGTCCATCTACTAAACCTCAGCTCTGCCAGAAACTCAAGCTGCCGCTCAGGAGAAAAACTTTCCTGATTGACAACCTGCCAGAGGACCAGCAGGCTGCAGGCTCCCCTGCTCCCAGGCGTGGCTGAGTCCTTCTGAAGACCCTGCTTCTCCCATCGAAGCCAAGCAGGCCTCCCACGCAGCACAGAAGGCCCTGAAGGGGGGAGGATGATTCTCCAGCCTCTTTTGGGCGCCATCTTGCACAAAAGGGTTGGCCTCCATTATCCTCCAGAGGGATTTCAGAAGAGGTCAGAGCCAAGTGAGCTGAGCCTGGACATTTGTCATTAGTTAAGATGACTGGACCTTCTCGTTCAAGGAGCCACTTCGGGGACTGACTTCTCCCTGAAGCTGTCTGAGGTGGCCTCCAGCTCTCCTGAAGGCTGACCTCTTCCGTAAGCGCCTCCGAGCACAGCTGCACGCTCTGGCCTGTGCTGCACCCTGCCCCCTGCCCCGAAGGGCCGGCTCGCTTCTCTCCTGCGGCTCACACTGCCCAGCCCGGGGCTGGCCGCCGGGCTCCAGGCCGAGGGCCCAGCAGACCCCGGCTCCCTCCCAGCCCTGCTGCTGCTGCTTCAGCTGCCAGGACTCCCATCTCCCTGGCATGTCTCTGTGCCAAAGAGGGCTTTGGCTCAAGGCAGCCTGGCCTTGTTCGTGCTTAGATAATGACCTCGAGCATGTCTGCTCTTCTCCATGCACGGAGAGCAATCTGGCCCGTGGATGCAGGTCTGAGCACCTGTGGTTGACTGGCCTCTACCTGGCTGGCCGGGAACTCATCTCCTGCTAGTCGCTCATGCTGGACCAAAGACACGACAAAGCTTCCTGTGCTTTTCAGACAAATACCGGCAACTGCTGTTTTCTCCCCATGTCACTTTGCATTTAAAAATTTACTTGATACTTTCTAACTAAACCAGAATCATAGCTGGATTCTCATAACTTCCAGAAGACCTGTGTGAACCTTCTTTAGCTGGCAGCTTCTAATTTGATCTTATGTAAGACGCTACCTTCTGTCTTTCTCAGTGACTTTGGCGGAGGAGACGTGAGCCTGGCCTTGCTGACGTGGGCGGTGGGCAGAGGGTGGCCTTCCTTGGAGTCCGCTCTGGGTGCAAAGCCAAGAAAGACTTCCGTTCTGTTATAGCTCTAAGTGAAGTATGAGCCCTTCCTTCTCCAGGACCCCACGGAGCTCTCGGGCAGCTCTGTCTCTGCAGTGGGCAGTGATGCTGGGCAGTGTTTTCAGATGGACACTCACTCGCTTTCTTGGTGAGAAAATCCCTGGGCCCTCGCATGCTGCTCTGCGGCTGCCGTGGCAGGTGAGCGGGGTGATGTCGGAATGATTTTGGATGTCAAGGGGCATGTAGCACATGAATTCTCCTTCCAGGCTCGTAGGCGGAAGTGATCCAATGTCGGGTCAGTATTTCAGGAAGGAAGAAATGAGACCGTTGGAAGTGAGTTCTATAGGAGGGGGTGACTATTACATGGAGGAAGAAGAAAGCTAAGGGCCTAATAGGTGAAGGAAAAGGTAGAGAAAGACCTCATCTTCAGTGAGCACTGGCTCTGTGCCGGGGACCCTATCACATCTCCTCCTGACATGCAGAAATTGTATGCCTATTTGCCAGAAATATAAAGTAATGTGTCAGTGGTCTCTCAGCTGGCAAGTGGCAGAGGTGGGATTCGTAGCCCACACTGTTAGCCACACGACACTGGGAAGGGTCATCTCTTGGCAGCTCAGACCTCTTTCAACCACTTCTAAACACACAATCATAAATGGTTCAAGCTGGAAGAAGGAAAGTTTGGGGACAACTAAGCCAACTCCTTTATTAGACGAAAAAAGAGACTTGAAGAGGAAAAGTGGTAGGACGTGTTATTAAAGTTGAACTGGGAACAATCTCCTGGTTGCCTGAATCCCTGCTGAACAGTCTTGGGATGACTGGCTGCAGGATTTCATAGCTGTTGAACTTGTTTTTTTCTTTTCCTGGAAACAAGCCCCCCTCTCCGCTTCCCCTGGGGTAGACATCTATTAAAGAACAATATTTTTCATACTGGCTCAAATAGCTTGTGTCTGGGAGATATGCCTCATGCCCACATCTCAGATAATGGGAAATTAGACACTGGGACAGGAGGCTTACTCTTTTTCATCAAGTGAAAGGAAGTCGCTGACTCATCACGTCAGCCCCCAGTTCCGAAGCCTCGCTCTCCTCAAGGTCACCAGTGGTTTCACAATTACTAAAGTCAAAGAGCATCTTCCTAGCTTCATTTTACGCCTGACACTTGAGATTATTTGTCAATAACAAGCGAACAGTTTCGTGAAACTCCCTCCTCCCGTGACAGCCCCTCTCTTAGCTTTTCTTGCTTGTTCTCTTCATTCTTCTTCCTGAGATGCTATTTTTCTGCCTGTCCCTTAAATTTAGGTGTTCTGTGGAACTCAGCCCTCAGCCCTCTCCGCTTCCATTTTATAAGCTGTTCCTGGGTCATCTTGTTTAGGAGAATCAAGATTCTTTCCAAGACCGTAACAAATGCTCACCTAACCCCTTTTCAATTTACAACTTAATTGGTCTCCCAAATTCTTGGAAACAACCTATTCAGTAGACAGAAAGGGATAAAAGTAAAATTGGACCTCTGCATCCAGGGATATCTCAGAAAAACGAGAACCTGGGTCAATTAGATCACTTGTTACAATGAAAACTAAGTAGAATCTAACCAGCATGCCTGGGATAAACAGGATTTAGGAAGAAACTTATTCTGGGTAATCAGGGCAACACGTTTTGATAAAGTGAGATTTGCTCACAGTATTCAGCGGGAATCAGCGGACCTGATGTTTAATAAAAACAATGAAAAAGCAACATGTAGTTCTGAGAACTCTAACTGGAGGGGAGGATTGGAAGGGGCTGAGTTCTAGCTGGAGTGGAGGCATCAGTATTTGATTTCAAAATCTGTTCCTGGCTCCTGGCTCTCGTGGTTTGTTGTCAAGTCAGTCTTACTTCCGAAGCCAACTCACTGAGCAAACACTTTTGTAGTTTGCCCACATCGCACCAAAGGAGCGGCTGCCTAACATTACTTGCCTTTTTGTGACTTTCTAATGTTCTTAAAGCATCCCATTTACAGAAGACACTGAGGGGACTCTCACCCCCACCGGGTGGAGCCAGCGGCCAGCTTATGTCTGGTTTTGCTCCATCTGAGATCACTGCCGCCAACTGACTGGATGACTTCACCCCCGCGCTCAGAGAGGGGAGGTCTAAGGTGCGACAACTGCCACAGATTCCTTTGAGCTTGCTTCCTTTTCTCATCCAATGTAGGAAAAAAAGAGCTAATTTCCTAAAATATTAGTATTCTGGAAAACAAAATTTAACTAGCCATGGAAACAGGTATTGATGGAAAGGAACGTTAGGTTCAGTACGAATGTGTCGTAAGCAAAGACTAGACTGTGAGGCTGGGTCTGCCTCCAATGTTTAACTTTTTGCTCTGTTTCCATTTCTCTTTGGTGCTGATCTCTTGCCCATGTGGAAAGATGCTGTGTAAGGGGAAGTCTAAATCTTCCTCTGCCTTGAACCTTGAGGCTGGGCAGAGAGAGGAATGGATTTCTACTTATTTCAAGTGAACATGAACTTAGGGAGCCCAATCCTTTCCCTCCCTTCCTTCCTTTCTGCCTTTGTACAGTTACAAAGTGCTCTCAATCATTAAGGAATTTTATGCAGTTCTAAAACCACAAACCTAAAACCGTACAGATCAGAGACCTCAGAGATGACCTAGCCCACCCTCTGATTTTGTGCACAAGGGCCGCGAGCTCCAGAATACAGAGAAGGAACCAGATTTGGGGCTCCTGAGTCCTCTTCCTGGTTCCGTTATGTCTTAGAAGAGGCCGCCAAAGGCAAAGACACTTTTGTAAAAATCTCTATTGGAACCCTCTGTAGGCTGCTTTATTTTTTCCATTGGGTAAGTTATCACAACCAACAGAGAAGTCCCCATAGCCGTTCCATCACTTACCAACAAACAGCTGACTATAGAGCTCCAGGCGGGTGTGGCCCTCCGTGGGGGCCTTGCGGACCTGCCGGAGCAGCCGGTCCACCTGCAGGCTGGCCTGCTTGACATTCCTCTCCGCCGTGACCCGGTGCCACTGGTCATCGTTGAGCGGGGAGGGCGACCTGACCACAATCTCCACTGGCCCATTTCCGACATCAAATGAAAAGGACACTTCCGTGGCAGCTGGAAGAGCAGAAGGAATGAAAGGTGCGTGAATATTCCCTCCAAATACCAAACAGCAGTGAATTCTAGAGGAAAAACAAAGCCTGGAGGGAAAAGTAATCTAAGCTCGTCGTTTGCTGCAAAGGTTCAATGCAAATCATTTGAGGAAGGATAAAACATCAATCCATTGCTAAATGTTAACAACCGAGGGGTGGAGAATAAACTCAGATTGGGGGCCACGTATACACTCATTTCCTTACTTTATCAAGAAGCTACCATCATTGCCGCTTCTCAAGTAACAAACTGAAGATTGGAGCACTCTTAACACAAGTCGAGTGTCTAAGATTTAATGAATCAGGATCTGAACCAGGCTCGTCAGATTTCAGAGCCTGAGATCTTTTGACTCTACGTGCAACGTGACTCTTCAGGAGCTCCTAGGGTGCGACTTGCAGCCTTGGCTGCCCCTTAGAGTCACCTGAGAGCTTTACAAAACACCTGAGTCCAGCTCCATCGCTAGGGGATCTGATTCAGTTGGTCTGGGATAGCCACTGGTATTTTTTTAAACAGCTCCCTGGAAAATATTAATATATAGCTAGAGTTGAGAGCTACTGCTTTGGGGGGAATTCATGAAATTCTATTCCCTTAATCAAATCCTTGAAGTTCCAACTGAAAGTTAGGGAGCTACGAATTGTGGAGGCGATGAGGATGACACATATCTTTTTTGGACTGCTGTGCCTGTGCAAAATGTAGCTCCAGATTCCTGCGGAATAACCCCTTACCCGAATCGTTTGCTGTAAGCCTTGGCTATGCCCCATCTGGGATGTCGGCTCCTTCTCATAGCCTACCATCCAGCACTGACCACAGATCGTCTTTTTCTCACAGATCTCCCCATCAACATCCTTCTTTAATAAATCACCTTTCAACAATGCAAAACTGGATTAAACAGTTGCTTTGGTAACTCCAGTTGTAAGTAGCTTTCTTCCTTCACCTTTTAGGTTTTAAGTTCCTCAGTGACCACCCAATGTTTCATAAACACGTGTATATTTTTCTTGTGATTGGCAAGAGAGGCAGTGTAACATGGAACAGGCACATGGGTCCCAGCTCCTTAGCTTGGTGAATTCCTTCCGACATTAGACATCCCCCACTACCGGATTTGCTCACTTAGCTTAGAAAGAGATTCAGCCCCTCCATCTCCCAATACACCTCTGCCTAATCTCTAAGCAGTTTGACCAAATATCTGTCTTTTTTTCCCCTCTAGGATAATGAAAAATTCAGCTCCTTTGGACTGGTACCATTTTTCGATGCTTTGCAAGCAATCAAACTTCTAATTTAAAAACCGCAGTGGGCCCGATTCTCTCAGGACCCTAGACTGTTCCCCGCCGCTGGGTCAGGACCCTCTGAAAGCTGCATTAACTTTATTGAGCTACAGGGACATTAGACGCAGAGCTCAATTTAATCAATCTAATTGTACCAAGGAATTTTGATCCTTTACATCATTAGAAAGAGAACTTTCATTTTAACACCTGTGGTGATTGCACATGTGCTCTGGTAAAATATCTTCTCCAAATTAGGAGCTACTACCTTCAGGGGTCATTGTGTGGTCAAGGTTTCAGTGGAAGGATGATCAGAATATGAGTCAATGATCCTATGACTTCACGGATTGAATGACCTTTCCCTGAATTTCTGATGTGGTCAGTGGGGAAAAAGTGACCTCAGTTTTAAGATGGAATCTGTTCTGTTCTTGCAGCGCTGTGTTTTAGCAGATGCATTTTTAAATGTAAGTTGTCAGAATAGCCAGAGAACAAGGCGTCCTGAGCTAAGGAGGAAAGATTGTTTCATTTTAAAGGCATCAACAGCCATCAGGGAAACACAATTTAGGGATAAATTGAGTTTAACCCTAAGGTTTGACTGGGAGGGATTAATGCTGCTCTAATTTCCTCTCCTCTCCTCCTGCTATGAGGAATTTTTGTTCGGGTCTTTAAATTGTGACCATTTGGAGAAATTCTGAGGACCTGCAGTTAACAGGGACTATTCATATTTTCTTCTCTGCTTGTCACTCTAGAGTCCCTGTTTCTGCCTCTGGACTGCCTCTTCTTGAAATCAATACTTCCCTCTAGAGAAGGAAAGGAGGCCTCCGGGGTCTTGCTGTCGCTCAGTCCTCTCACCCCAACTGGGGGCAGTAACAGGGACTCAAGGCTGAGGGGCTCCTAGAGCAGACTCCTCCTCCCGGAGCCTCCGCCCAGGCTCTGCGGAAGAAATGTTCACAATTTCAGCAACTGCCACCTCCCTCCTGGTGCTTCCCGAGGAAGGGGGCTGTGAGGCCCCTGACGAGACTGAAGGAAAGGGTTCCGTTTCCTCAGTCATTCACTGCCTTTGAGCAATCCCATCTCCCAGGCAAATGGCAAGCATGTTTTAAAAGCTTCTAAAGTTCAGTTTGTGGCTGACTGCTCTTGGTCTTCTGGGCGAGAGGAACTGACATTTTAAAAGAGATAATTACAGAGAGAGTCAGCCAGCGAATAAAACGGAGGCGGCAGGAAAGACACCAGAGCCAGTGACAACACCCTGACTTAATGTGGGTCTCTAATTGGAGACCAAGGGGTTGCCCCACTCCTGCCTGTGGAAAAGGCATTTCTGAATTATTGAGACTATTCTTATTTCCAGAAATAAGTATTTGAGAATGGGATGCTTCTACCCTAGCTTATTAGAAAGGACACTGTAGCAAACACTAATGGCTGCCTTTCTGTTAGTGTCAGGAACTGGGAAGCACCTGGGATTTTCTTTCTTGCAAACTGACAAGTTATCCTGCCATAGTTTCAGAGATGCTGGCAGAAGACAGCAGACTCCCGGGCCGGGGACAAAGCACTTTATTCTTCAGGGTGTAACAGGCAGCAGGGCCTCAGCCCTCCTGGGTTTCTCTGGTCCCCCAAGTCCATGGGGGCCATGTGGAGCAGCGGGCGGATGCCATGTAGGCAGCGAGTCTGCATCACCCCTGAGGAACCCTGAGTTCAGGAAACCCATGAGTTTTAAAGGGGCTGTTAGCAAACCTGCTCAACTCTTGCCCTGGGAAGAGACATTAGCTTTATTATTCTGGTCACGAAACAATTCTACCCTCTGTTCTGGAGGAGGACATCCTATCTTCCAGGACTGTCTACTACACATATAGCCTTTAAAAGGTATGAACAAAGCTGACAATGCCTCTTTGTTCAGAAGACAAGCAGAAATGGGAGAGACTCACGGAGAATTCTGCCCTGACAATTAGTCACTCTCCCAGGCTTTTCCTTGCTAGCCCACCTAATTCTGCCTAGGAAGCTATGTGCTTCCATACAACTTTATGCCTCAGGTATGCATGGTTCTACCCCAGGACCAGGTGGGGAGGATCTGGGTTTGTCTAAGTCGAACGTGAGAATTCCATGCTCCTTGCAAGTAACCCACGTAGGATGGGATATATCATTTTCTCCTGGCCAATAAGACATGAGGGGGAGTCGTTAGAAGCCCTTTTGGCACAAATTTATTAGCTCATAAGAGAAGAGATAGTCATCCCTCTTCTGCCCCTCAATCTTGGATGGAGGCGTTGGTTCCTAGTGTTGGTGGAGCCATTGCATAAGCATCGGACACACTGAGGAAAACAGGGAGGGCAGTGGGATGAATCTGGGTCTCAGGGGACATTGTTCAGCTCCTAAGTTATTCCTGGAGCCACCTCAAGACTTCTAATGTGAGATCGCCATTAATGCTAAAGCCACTTTTATTGTAGCTAAAAGCCTCTTAAGTGACATAGGGACTGATTTAGCAATCGGTATTTATGAATTCTGGTCTTCACTTTGCCATGTCACCTTTTTTGGGCTCAGCTTATTGGTATCTGAGATGAGAATTACATCTACAGGTTCCCAAGAGTTTATGTGCCCAAAATGTGTTTGGAAACATACTGAACTAGATGAGCTCTAAGGCCTCGTCAAATGCCAGCTTTCTATTACCTGATTTCCAAGAGATGCTAAAAGAAATACAGCTAGTCTTAGCGGTAGTTTTAGATATTGGATCACTACATGGAGAAAAGAGAGACATTACAAGAGAAATGTGCAAGGTGGCATATGAGCTTTAGAAAAAAGCATAGAGGGCAGAAATCTGCTTTGATTACATATGGATCATGACTTCGTCTGGGTGAGAAAGCAATGAATGGGACAGAACCATGGACAGCTCCTGGTATATTTCCCCTGCCTTCAAGTGTGGTTCCAGCAGGTGGCACTAGTCACTCCCACGCTAACTCACCATAAGTTTTCTCCAACAAATCACTCCAGGCTTGGTGTACTGAGTGACAGATTTAACAACCAACCAGAATAGTAGACCTTTGGGCTCTGAGTTCTCCCAGAAGGTGAGCTAACATTCTGATATTGGACTCAAAGTGTCAGTTGGAAGCAGCAGAAAAAAACTGGTCATTTAATTTAGAATAGTTACAAAGATGATGAAAGGTACACATAGTGAGCACGTTGAGAAGACCAGCTAACATGGCTGCAGTTTTGATGATGATCTGTTTCCATCCTGAAGTGAAGTTCAAGACTAGATAGCTTTCAAAGGGCTACCCTGTACCAAATCTCATTTGACTCAAACAACAAAAGTGGTACTAGACAGAACAGATATTTAGCCTCACTCTACAGTGGAGAATGTTATTAACATATTTTCTGCTTTCTCCTTCTTCATGAAAGAAGGGCTAAGAGTACATCAGAAGACAAAAGTACACACAGGAGAGGGTAGAAGACACAGGTAGGCTGAAAATGAGGTCACTGTGGGAATCAGAGAGGTGAGGAAAAGGAGGAAGCAGTAGAGAGAACATCTGTGTCCCTGTCCAAGGCAAGGGCTCCTCCACCTGACACTGAGGACAATCCTTCTTACCTGCCGGGGACATCCCTCCAGCAGTTCTCCCCCTTTCCTCCACAGCGTCAGATGTGTATTCTCTGCTGGGTCATCTGCATCAACGTGCTGACATGTCTCTAATCCTAGCAGCCATCACCACTACAAAACCCTTCTCTTGACCTTATATCCCATTTCTCAGCCCCCTTTTCTTGCCAAATTCCTCAAAAGAGCTGCCTATACTTTCTGTGTCTGTTTTTCTCAGTCTTTCTTTAACCCCGTCACTTAAGGCTTTCTCCTTCACTACCTTGTGAAACTATTCTTGACTCAGAGCCTTAGCGCTTCCTGGCCCCTTTACCCAAATGACTCTATTTCTACTTTTCTACTTTTGTGACCACAGCCCTCATACTACAAATTCCTTCCCTAAACATTCTATGTTAAACAGCAGCCCCCTCTCCCACCCCCAACTGCCTTTTCCCCTTTATCCTGATTTCTTGGATCCACATAGCAAGTATCACCATCTGGCACAATATACGTGTGCTCCTGGCCTCATTCAAGCAGAGACATTTCCTGTTTTGTTCATTTTTGTTATATCCTCAGCCCCTAGAACAATGCCTGACATAGAGAAGGCACTCAACAATTTATGAATGAATGAATGAATAGGAACACTTCTGCCAAGGAGGCCAAATAATTAACTAGATAGTCTGAAAAAAAGAAATCCACGCATTTCCCTAAGGCAATCCATAACTTAGCACACCAGCATACATAAGGAATGCCATCTTGTGGCCTATAAGCATCTTCCCTAAGAGAATACAGTAACTTAATGTATATTTATCAGTCTAGGAACTTGATACATTAGTTGTATCTATTTGAAACAAACTGTGCCAAATGTTATTCCCAAACATATGACATTTGCGGAACAAAGGCTTGTCCAAGATAAACTCAGCAGTGGAGCCAGAAGCAGAATTTTCTCCCATTTCTACATCTCATGCTATTTCTAGTCTACAGTTAGGAAGGTTAGGAACAAGGCCCTTGGATCATAATTACATTTCTCGAATGTTGGCCTACAGAAGAAACTGCTACAGGAACATGCTTAGAATGCACATTCCAAGGCTCCTCTTACAGAGATTCTGACTCAGTAAGTTGGGGTAGGACCACGGAGCCTACATTTTGCTAATGCCAGGTGAGTCCGACACACGTGGTCCTGGAATACTAGGACTGACGAGGTTCGTTCTAGTAGGAAGGTCCCAGGAATCTTTTGCTTCCTGTCATCAAGAGGAAGCTTCTTAAACTGTGTAGTAAAGAGAGTAACCTTGTCCGAAGAGAGATCTGGACTTTGCCCTTGGCTTGGGGCAGAGGATATGGAAAGCCCTGGAGTGTTATGCCCGATAAGGGCATCTCTGTCTGCCTGGGAGCCTTGGGTCATGCCAGAGAGCCTAACAATGCGATTTAGGGTGGGGACTGGCCTTACCAGATAGTACTTGGGGTGGGGCCTCTCCCAATAGTATTTAGGTTGGAGGCTGACCATCCCAGATGAACTGACATGTGATGTAGGGTGGGGGTTTGGATCACAGTTTAGTCTCTGGAGGGGCTGGAAACAGAAGTAGGCCTTGTGGGCAGTTGGCCATTCCTAAGTAATGCAGCCTAAATAAAGACCCTGAACACTGAGGCTCGGGGGAGCATCACCCCACATGTACTGGCACGATCAGTTCTGGGAAAGTAAAGTGTCCATGACTCCACAGGAAGGGCACACCTGAGGGCCGGGCACCTGGGACTTCTCCTGGTCTCTGCCCTCTGGGCTCCTGCTCTTGCCTGATTCTCCTCTGGGTCCTTTCCCTTGGATAGCCATACCCATCAACAGAGCAGCCTGCAGTGAGTTCTGCGAGTCCTTCTACAGAATCACCGACCCTGAGGGTGGTTTCGGGAGCCTCTGAACTTGCAATGGTGTCAGAAGTGTGAGCAATGTTGTGCGGGCTGTGATCCTTCCAAGTTTGCAGCTGGTCTAATTCTCTGCAAAAATAACCATCTCAGTTTAGAAGTATGTGATGGAATCCAACAATGTTAAGACAAAGACTTCCAAGAGTGAAAACCGACTTCCAAGCCCACCTCACCACCTAAACAAGGAGACTGAGTCTGTAAGAGGCTAACATCCAGTTATAACTAAGCACTGAACTTCTGCTTCTCTAACTGCGCTATACTGCCTTTCCAATTATGCAGGGAATTAAAAAAAATGTTTTTCCTGTATGATAGTCTTAGTTTGTGAATATAGAAATTTTTAGAGCCAAATATACACATTCACGCTGCAAAACTCGGCGTTACACACATCTGAATAGGAACACTGGCAAGGAAAAATTCATTTGAAGTCTTTTGGAAATCCTTCAAGGAGATGCCTGGAGCTTAAGAATCAATGCTATGAACTCATTTTTAAACCTCTGGTATCTTGATAACCTCCTGAGTATGAGAACTATTTCTCTTTATGTATTTTGGCCTTTAAGCCTTTTATTATGGTTTAAAAAAACAGCTTTACAAACAAAGGCATCCACAGAGAAAAGGAAGCAGAGGGAGTTACTACTGGCCATGCAAAAACGGCAGTCTTTAAAATGCAAAGCCTTTCTAATTTTAGTTTTCTCCACGCATTTAACTACCTTCTGAGAATAACTTCTTGAATATTAATGGGCCTATATGATTTTAAAAGGAAGAAGACTAAAAGCTTTCCAAAATGATATGTAGCTCGAAACAGCTCCTGTCCTCAGTCAGGGACAAGTACCCCCATGTTTTGGAACCAGCGGAGACTTGTGTGCTGGGCAGAGAGTGCCAGTTTGGAAAAATGAATGAAAGTCCCAGATGGTGCCTGTGGGTCTAGAATATTTATGATGGAAGGAAATGTAGACGCTGCAGGAGAGAAACCATGAAACTGGATGCCTAGTGATTCTCCAGAGATGGAAAGGAGAGCGGACTCAGGAGGGGATGGACGTCAAAGCAGCTTTTCTCTTGACCACGGTTGGGGGGTGGCAAAATGAGAAGCATTCACTGGAGGAGGTGTGCTTTGCTGGGGGACCAGAGGTAATTTACGGGGTTGGTTTCAGGTGATATCAGGGAGAGCGGGTTTGCTCAGATACCTGGCTCTGGAGAGTTCAAGGAGAATGGAGTGTGGGATTTAAGATCCAAAGAAGGGGATACAACTGGGTGCTAAGACAGCTTGAATCAGAAAAAAGCTGACAGGTGTTAACGTGGAGCAAGCTGAAGTTTACAAGGAGACAATATACCAGTCAGTGAATTAACTGTAACTTACAAGTGACTAAGCTATGGATGGCTGTGATTACGGGGATGCTGATCACGAATAAAAGCCAAAGGCAAGATCCAGGGAGTTAAAAAGATAAAGCTTTGGGAGGTGCGTGCCTGCTGGGGAGAGCTGTGAGTAAGTCTGTTGGAAGGAAAACAGACTTGTTTCCTGGTTACCACAGACTGAGTCTCAGCCCAGACTGTAGGTCATGTCACAGACACTGTTTCTTTCTGTGTTACAGCAAATTATTTCCTATCTAGCACGGTCTTTCAATGCCAGCTTGGTATGACTTCAGACAAGATCTCTCCAATGAGGAAAAAAAGTGTCAAATGAAGATTCTGTATTCTACATGCTATGGACACAGAATATAAAAAGAGACCTGTTCAGTTTTCCATTACAACACCAGATGGATTTCAACTACCGTATCTGCAATACTGGGCAAAAAAAGTGGAGAAAAAGTGAAACCATGCCACAGGCTCAGCAGAGATTTTAAATAGGAACGCAGAGAGAGATGACAGAGTAGGAGAATCACTTTTTTCTACAATTACAAGCTTTCTTAAAGTGTGAAAGACTTCTACAAAAGTTCCCTGGAATCTTTGCAAGAGACACATAATGGATCTAAATTATCTTAATGGTTTTTCTCTAGCTATGATTACTTAAATTTGTTCTTTATCTTCTACTTAGTAATGAGTATTAGAAAAGAGGAATCTTAGGGTTGAATATTAAAAATACAGGATCTTAGAAACTCAGGGCTGAAACTATTCTAGGAGAAACGCTCAGATGACATTGTAGGAGAATGAATAGAGTCCTGAGGTCATCTGTGCCCACCCCTGAAAAACGGCAGGGAATCACTTCAGTGTCCCTGGTGGTCGTGTCAACCAACTTCTACGTGAACAAAGCATTCCTGTGGAAACAGATAACGTTAAATAACAGCAATGATTCATCATCAAGCATGCCTCCTTTCCCCTTACTTCTGGTTATTAGAGCTGAAAAGACAACTCTGTTGATTATACTGCATAAACAATTTTTTTTCCTCTTGAAAGGTGATGCATACAAAACATGTGAGAACCTTTTTAAGGGCCAATGTGTACCAAGCGTGTTTACTTTTTTCATGATCTGATGAACTAAGGAGCTGTGGTTTCTGTCTAAATAGCTCCTTTGAGAGAACAGTTGTGGGCAGATTTGAGCCACCTGCCAGCCTTTGCCTCAGGTTGGTTTGACAACAGGATGAGTGAATGGCCCAGCCCTGGGAACAGGTCGCCCATCGGGAGCGCTGCCCTGCTGCCTGCTGCCGGGCATGTGAGTCAGCCTTGACCAGCAATAGCACGTATGTAGTGGGATTACGGGCTGAGAATTAGTAACAGGAAGCCAGTAGATCAGATTGTATGAAAATCTGCCTTTTACAAGTCAAGCCCAACAGTAAAGGGATCATTGGTTAAATGGAGCTCTTGGCAACGAAACACTGTTTCCCATTTTTTTTTTTAAATAAACCATGCTCCCATTTGTTGACATAAAAACTTGTCCCAAAATTTTTATTTTTTTATTGAAGTATAGTTCATTTACAATGTTTCAGGTGTACAGCAAAGTGATTCGGTTACATACATGTGTATATATATACATATATGTATTCCTTTTCAGATTCTTTTCTATTATATTATTATAAGATATCGAACATCGTTCCCTGTGCTCTGCAGTAGGTCCTTGTTGTTTATCTATTTTAGACATAGTAGTGAGTATCTGCTGATCCCAAATTCCAAATGTATCCCTCCCTGTCCTTTCCCCTTTGGTAACCATAAGTTTATTTTCTATGTCTGTGAGTCTATTTCTGTTTTGTAAATAATTTCATTTGTATCTTTTTTTTCAGATTCCACATATAGTGATATCATATGCTATTTGTCTCTCTGACTAACGTCACTCAGTGTGATAATCTCTAGGTCCATCCATGTTGCTGCAAACGGTATTATTCTTTTTTATGGCTGAGCAGTATTCCATTGTGTGTGTGTGTGTGTGTGTGTGTGTGTGTGTGTGTGTAAAATCACATCTTCTTTACCCATTCCTCTGTTGATGGATATTTAGGTTGCTTCCATGTCTTGGCTATTGTAAATAGTGCTGTTGTAAACACCGGGGTGCATCTGTCTTTTTGTTAGTCTTCTCTGGATAAATGCCTAGGAGTGGGGTTGCTGGATCATATGGTAGCTCTACTTTTAGTTTTTAAATGAACCTTCATACTGTTCTCCATAGTGGAGACATCATAATCTTAATTATCATCTCCAGATAGTGGTATGCCCAGATATAGGAGGCTGATGGGGAGTAAAACAAACCCCTGAAGATCTCAGATAAATATCAGCCAATAAGAATTTTTATTTGTCCATTACATTCTGTAGGTTGCATAACAAAAACAAGTTTTTTTTTTGTTTGTTTTGGCTGGTAAATGTAAAATTATGATTTTCTAAACTATACATGCTCTCTTGGAGATTCTGATATATAGTCTTTGCCCTTAGTTGAAAAAAATATCACTGTTGTGGAGTTTTCAAAAATTGACATGGAAATGTGTTTCTAAAATGTTGTTACTTGAAACAAGTAGGCTATAAACAGCATGTGCCATATGATCTTTTTTGTAAAAAATTACATATAAAGTGCATAGAAAAATGGAAATGTTCATACCAAAAGAGTAGTAATGCATATATTAGAATATGAGATTAGAGTTGATTCTTGGGGTTTATTCTTTTTGCTTCTCTGGATTTTTAAATCATTCAATGATAAACAAACAATATTTGAATAATTTTAAAAAGTTATAATCTGATCATTTTCACTTCTTTTGCAAAGGCTGGTGACATTTTAAGCCACTCTATTCTATAATTTTAACAAGAGTTTAATCAGAGAGATTAGTTCATCAAAATGCAAAGAATGAGATTTCATTTAAATACAGAAAATTAGAGAGAATTTAAAAGCAGACTGAAACGTTACTCCTTACTTCTTTCCTGTTCTTAAGATACCTGAGAAGATTTTTTAAAAAGGAAAGTGGTCAAACTTTACCATAAAATTATTTTGAACAAGATGTGAGTTTTTTTCAGTTAAAAATGGCCCAAAATAATAAGGGTTTGCTATTTTTCCAAGTAAAATTCTCACAGGTCTGAAGTGCCAGCATGTTCAGATGTTTAAACCAATGTATACAGGAATCAGAATGCAAGATGAGCCTATTCCGTGTTATAATTACACTTGACAGATACACACTGTTTCTATTATTCATTGGCTCTGGTTGAACCTACCCAGAAAGACCCTGTAGAATGCTAAGTACCAAGCACCCTTCATGAGAAGTCGTTTGGCATTCTCATCAGATGTTCTCATCAGAGGAATCAAATTCAGAGATGCAGAAAAACCAAATTTGATCATTTTAACACTATCCACAAAGGCAAGTAAAATGAGTAATTTCCTAAGAGGCTTTAGGTCCAGCTAGCTTTCTTCTGTCCAATTCTGAACACAGATGCGTGGGTGGGTCATTCCTTTAATGAAAAATGTCTTTTAACCACTTCCTGGGCTTTAGCTATATTCTTTTCAATTCCTCAAATATTCCATGATCTTTCTCCTTAACTTGCTATTGCCTATGCTGTTTTCTCTCTGGGAAAATGCCCTTACCTCATTCATTTGCCTTCATCCTTCAAGGCAAGTCAAACACTGCATTCTCTGGACACCTACCTCGATGTCTTTAGGCAAGGTGAAAGTTTCCTTCTTGTGCCACAGTACCTGTGGTGGAGACTGCTAAGTTTTCATGAAAGATGTGTCTTCTCCTTCCCACAGTTACCCCTGAAAAGCTACCATGCATCCAGCAGCTGCATTTCTGGGTCCCCGGGCATGTAGGTGGAGCCATATGACTAGTTACCACCCATGGAGTGAAAACAAAAGCAGTGTGTGTCACCTCTGGACCAGCGTGGGTAAGAAAACAGGATGCTTCTCCACCCACGCTCCCTCTCTCTGCCAAGTGGACTGAGAAGACCCCAGGCTCCAGGAGATGGTGGAACCACAACACAAAAGGAGCCTTGATCTCAAGTCGCTCTGTGGAAGGACTTCGTGGAACAGAGCATGCAGATCACACTGCCACACAGTCACTGAAACCTGGGGTTTCATTTGTTAAAGCAGCTTAACTTATTCCTAAACAAGAATATTTCTTATTCCTATATCTCTTACGATCTTATCACATTTGAAATATTAATCCATAAGATTAAAGAATATAAGCAGAGGATGTTCCCTCTCAGAACACTGGAATTTTGAAGGGATGAACTGTGCTGTACATTCTTGTTCCAGTTTCAGGACCCAGCTCTGCAGGAGAACATTGGCATAGTTAAAAAAAATATAGAGGTAGTAATATTATATCTGAATGAATTAATGGAATTCTGTAATTCATAAAACCATGAAGTTTTAGGGCAAAGAGAAGTGGTCGGGAGCCACATGGGAGACTTGAAATGCATGCTCCTGAATGTCTGAGCCACCTCCGTTACTAACCCCACCAAACCACCGACCTGAGGTCCCAAAGAAAGGAGAGGCAGGGCTGTACCCTGAATATCATAAAGGTGAATGGAAACTTTGCCTACTGAGAAGTTTGTCCAGGACAAGCCCAACATCCAGAGGTATGGGAAGAGATTCCCTTTGTTGTCTGACATTTCTATTCTACACTTGAATAGACTCCAGAACCCGGAAGCCTCAAGCTGGCACAAGAAGCTCTATTTTCAGGCTCACAGACATAGAAAACAAACTTATTGTTACCAGACTATGAAAACAAATATATGTATGTATATGCATGACTGGGGCATTGTGCTGTGCACCAGAGATTGACATGTTGTAACTGGCTGTACTTCAATTAAAAAAAAACAACAACTTATGGTTACCAAAGAGGGAAGAGTGGAGGGAGGGATATATTAGGACTTCAGGATTAGCAGATACAAACTACTGTATATAAAATGATAAACAACAAGGTCCTACTGCATAGCACAGAGAACTATATTCAATAGCTTGTAATAACCTATAATGAAAAAGAATATGAAAAAGAGTATGTGTATATATGTATGACTGAACCACTATGCGGTACACCAGAAACTAATACAACATTGTAAATCAATTATACTTCCAAAAAAAAAAAAAGAGACAAACGACAAGGCTCCTTATGGTTAGCTGTGGAATATGAGTGCCAGGTAAAAACCCAGTGTTGTTGTATTTACAGTTGTCTTTGTCCCTTTGAGATACTTCTGGTTCAGAGCTATTTCAAGTCATCTTCCCCAGTCACTCATTATATTTAGATGAAGCTCTGCTCTCTGATTTATTGTATCCACTTCTTTTTTTTTTTTTAAAAACAGCTTTGAATTAATTGGTCCCAAGTGTCACCCTTAGTTGGATCAATGCTCCAGCGTTAGTAACAAGCACTAACCAAAGCTGCCATCGACTCTTCCCTCTGCAAGCATTTGTTTTTAATAAAACATCAAGACTGCAGAGATGCTGTTAGCGTCTAGAACGGCAGATGCAAGGTCTCTAACCTTCCTATAACTCCATACGTACATTTCCACTTTCCCACTAATCCATGCATTGATTATTGTCACGATAGTACAGGCTTTTCCCCATCTCTGTCTCATATTGAAATGCATGAATTCATGCATCTTTGGTCTCTCGTCTTAGGATGCCTGTCTTCTTCCATGGCCAACGCAGGCTGAGTTTAGTAGCTGGTCTTTTTGACACTTTAACATGCCATCTTTTTGAAGGGAAAGATTTGGGGGCCTATCACACACAATGCATAATGCAAAAAAAAAAAAAAATCCCTTAGAATCAAAGAGAATGAGATAGAAGAAAAATTTCACCCAAAAAAGCTCTATGAAACGTTAGCATTTCTCTGTGGTAATGACACACAACATAGATTCTTCAGAGAGACACTCTGGTAAGATGCTCTTTAATGAGGATGCCTATTATTTTCCAGGCAATGCGCCGAATTAATTGTCTTGCAGAAACGTTGTTATTATTAGGAAAATGAAAGACTTCTCTTTTATTTGTGTTTTATATTTTAAATCAAGATGCAGTAAAAAAATCTTTTGTGTAGGCAGGATTTCATTAGGGAGGTGGTCTTCTCAAGGTGCCCCTGGAGTGTTCTAGAGAAAGAGAGGCAGGACCACAAGCTCTGTAGAGAGAGGAGACTCCATCCGGCCAGCTTAAGAGGCATTCCTAATTCCTTCTAGAAATTTCCAAATTAGCTGACATGGGTGGATCAGTAACATCTGAGGTCACCTGGACAATTTTTCATATCAGGAAGACATCCCACTCTAAAATCTATTCTTTTCATCTCAGGTACCTATGACATGTACTCAAATAACTGTCCCCTTAATTAAGACCGGCAAAGAAATTCGAGTAAATTCAATTGACTTTGTTATTTACCATTATTTGTTTATCTTGTAATACTTAACAAAATGCACAGAGCTAATATATTAAGTAGCTTTAGTATAGCCCAAATTTCATCTTTATTTACATCTCTGAATTTTTTTTTTTTTTGGTCCATAATTGAAATTGAAAAGTTTAAATCAGAAGCTAGAGAAATTTTTAAAAATTAAAAAAAAAAAATCACAGTAAGAAAGAAAAATACCACATGAGATCGCTCATATGTGGAATCTAAAACAAAACAAAACATAAATACAAAACAGAAACAGACTCACAGACATAGAATACAAACTTGTGGTTGCCAAGGGGGAAGGGGATGGGAAGGGACAGACTGGGATTTCAAAATGTAGACCAGATAAACAAGATTATACTGTGTAGCACAGGGAAATATATACAAGATCTTGTGGTAGCTCACAGTGAAAAGAAAATGTGACAATGAATATACGTATGTTCATGTATAACTGAAAAATTGTGCTCTACACTGGAATTTGACACAACATTGTAAAATGACTATAACTCCAAAAAAAATCATAATAGTGTTGCTATGCAGGTTAAAAAATTTTTTTTTAAGGAAGTTTTTTTTTTTTCCTTATGTATTGTAATGACCAGGTCAGAAGCCTTCTTTACTTTCCCAAATCTTTAATACAAACTGAGCTCATAACTAGACTTGCATTGTAGTAGAAACACTAAAATTCCTCCTAAATCTATGTTGATAACCTAAGTTGGTTTGGATAGTTAAAAAGAAAAATCCAGGTGCTAACACCTGATTTGTAGTAGTAAACACTCACAATACTTATAGAAGGAAAAATACCCTAAATAACTTCCCGATGGCACCAGAGGCCGGGTAAGTGGAATTAGACACTCCTCATGTCTACACGAGTGAAGCTCTTTTAACATAAAAAGCTGGTCCAGTTCTGAAATAATGGAAGATAAATTGCCATCAGGTTACTTCTTCTGATTCATCAATTTCTGTATATTGCAGAAAATTTTCTTCTGTGACGTGCTCGAGCATGTGTACTGCAGAAGGCAGCATCTTGGAAAACGGAAGTTTCTCCTTAATACCTTTCCCTCAGATTAGCAGGACGTTACACTGCTGCCGCCATATTTTTGTGGAGATATGCCTGTGAAATGTAAATACGTTTCCCGAGTCATCCTGATACCTGAAGTACCTCAAGCTCGGTTAACACAGAAGCTTACGCTAAAGTATTGCAACTGCTCCTAGTTGCTTCTCCTGAATATTTCCTGGGCAGCAAACATCCCCTTCAGAAATTTCCCGCTGTGTCCTCCGTAATCTCTTTAAAATGATTAAACAGAAATAAAAATGCTGTCACCATTTGCCATCAAACACTTCCTTTCTCCGGTTATATGTCACCTGAAGGAAAACCTACCCACCAGCAAGCACCACAGCTCCTCTCCCCAGGGGCCGCGTCTTGGGCGGGAGGGCAGCTGGGTGCGCCCTTCACACCAGGGCTCCTTCCGTTCTGCGGCACCAGAGCCCCCACTCAGCAATGTGCCCTCTGGTGGCAGTCCCTCTCCCCGGGCTGCTGCCGCCATCCTCTGAACAGGGGACGCTAACATTTGGCTCCAGGCTCCCTGCCCACAGCGTCCCTTGCCATTGCCACTAGGGGCCTCAAAGGGGATGGGGTGACCAGCCTCCAGTTCCCTGACTTTCCCCACAGCCTTTCCCTCCAACCCAGAAGCCCACTTGCACGGCCAGACTAGGCATCGTGGACCTTCTCACCACCCGAACAGCTTCCCTGTGAAGCCTTGAATTCCAAAATTTCACCACCCATGATCTGTCTGGGTCACTAACGTAAACTGCTTGTCCCCTTAATATTTATTTCATCTTGTCCCCATGTTGCTGCAGATGCTGGTCTCTCCCACTGGACCGTGGGCGACTCTGGGAGGGGGACATGTCCGAGTGTCCTCGCGTTCCTCTTTGGTGCGTACGTAGTAGCACTAAATGCTGGGTGGGATATTTAGATTGCCATATATTTAGAGTCAGATCTGAGCCTTGCCTAAAAATCTCCCCTCCCGGGTCATACTTCCTTCTCTAACAACACCAAACGCTTGCAGGTCCTGAGTATCCATCCTGTTCCCCATCCTCATGCTTTTGTCTGTGCTCTTGTTTGCACTGTCCCCTCCTGCTAGAGTTGTCCCCCCACTTCTTCATCTAGCTCACTTCATTGCCAGCTCTTTACCACCCAACTCAGGAGCCACCTCATCTTCCTCTTCATTCCCAGGCTGGGTTACGTCCTGCTCCTCTGGACATTTATAGTATCTGATGTCTATCACTTAATCCATTTATTGTATTTTAGTGATCATGTCTGAAACCAGCTGTGTAACCAGTGTGCCCCAGTTTCCTTGTCTGTAAAATGTGGGTAAAACCTAAAAATGTGTTACCAAACCTAAAAATGTTAAGACTTGTAACAGCTTTAGAACAATGCCTGGCACTTAGAAAATTTCACTTAGAAAATGCATCCATCATCTTCTCTTATTGACCAGTAGGTGAGGGTGTTGGGTTCTCTTGTCTTCACCTTAGACCCTCCAGGATCTACCCTGATGCCTCTGACACCGCAGGTGGGCTGGGACAGGTGGCCTGATGATGGGACTGTGGTCATGGACATGGTGGGACCACCTTGGTCAGAGAAGGGATCTAGAGACTCAGTCAAGCTGTTCCCCATGGGGAACTCAGAAAAAAAGAAATGGATGTATCTATGATTGTTAGTGAATCTTATTTAAAGCAATACTCTTCAGCCATCTCAAAAACACTAACAAATAAGCAAACAAAACAACAGAAACAAAAATCGTTTCCGATTTGGAAATGGACCTCCTCGTCCCTGGCCGATGCTCTCCTTACTTAGTGCCCCTCAGCCCCTTCGGATGTTCTGATTCTGAGTCTCATTCTTTCCCACCTCCTTGGGGACCTCACTCCTTCAGCTGGCCCCTTACGCTCCCGTACCTCCGACCTCTTTTTCTTTACTGGGTTGCTGAAGGCGCCCAGTGCTCATGTCCTGATGATTCTCCAGGTGATGGTGCCGCGCTCATTGCGTTTCTGACTCAGACGGCTCTGCTGGGCTCCAGACGTGAACCCACAGCGCCCTCCAGGTGTGCCCACATGGATAGACGCTCCTATGTCCTGCAGACCCTCAGACTCAAAACATCCCAAACGCACTTTGCATTTTGCCCTCCCCTGCTGGACTCCTTAAAGGTGTCCTACTTACACAGTCATCAAAACCATCACAACCAACTGCTGGCTTCATTCTAAAACCTTCCACTCCGCTTCACCCACACAGCTGTTTTGTTAGAATCTGTGGAATCTCTCACCTAAGCATCTCTCACATCTATAAGCCTTCGTTGTCATCTTCCCCCCTCTCCATTCACTCTGCCACCGTCTTCACACGAGCCCCCACTGCGTCTTGTCTGGCTTTCCATCTTCCCTCTGATCATGTTAGCCCCTGCTCACTGTAGCTTTCAGGGTCGAGCGCAGCCAGCTCTCCCCCAGCCCAGCGGGCACCAAATGCTCTGACCGCTACCTGCCCTTCTGGCTCCGCTGCCCCTAGTTCACCAGGTTCCCTGCTGAACTCTCCCTCTGGGGCCCCGGGTCCAGCCCCCTACACCTTCACTCACCCGTGTTCTCCTCTCCTGACCCCACCTGTTCTTCCCCCGCCGTCTTCACCTTCCTGACCTCTGCTCACCCATCAGAATTTAAGGAAAGCCCTATGTTCGCTGGGAAGCACCCCTGTCCCTCCAGTCAGGGCCAATACCCGCCTCGGTGCTCTCAGCCGTCTCTCTCAACGTCTGTCCGCTCTGGGAGGCAGCGCGGTTTGGTGTTGAAAGCAATGGCTCAGGACGGACAAGAAACATTTGGGGCCCAACACTAGCCCGGCCGCTCTCCCGCCGTGTGCCCGTGGCCGGGCCGCTTCCTCGCCCTGCGCCTGTCTCTTCATTCGTCAAACAGAGATGCTGATGGTAGTGCCCACTCCGAAGGGCGGTTAGGAAAGCGAGTGAGATGATCTGCGTAGAATCTTGGACGCAGTGCCTGAGACATAGGGCATCTGAGTAAAGCTGAGCTATTTTTTTATTATTATTTTCATAAGTACTGATCTACTTGACTGCTTTCCAAAACAAACAGATCTTTGAGGGAAAGAACCCAGGCTTGACTGGACCACATTCCCTCAGCACCGAGCACCGCATCGGGCGCATAGCAGGGACTCAGTAAACACTCACTGAACGAATGAGTAAATAGAGAGCAAGTGAAACACAGCCTGAAGATTTTACCTTCAAAGTATACTAGTGAGTAACATCGCTCTAATTTTATCGCATATGTTTTTTACTTGCACATTAAGATGTTGATGGCACCTCATTCACTTAGTTCGTAGAGTCAAGAATCTTCTCCTTCTGACAGAAGGGCACGATGTCGCTAATTAACAGAAGTGGCATCCTGAAAACCACCACGCAGGCATGCACTGCGACAAAAGTCCTTTGAGACACACGCAGAGAAACAGAATTTGAATTCCTATCAGAAGGGCTAACAAGGTAAAGGGGGAAAAAAGTAGAGACAGTTTTAGAAAGTCTGACTCCAGGAACCCTGGTCTCTGAGCCCTCCCAGGGGGCCAGCCCTCGCTGCGTGAGCAGTGAGGTCTGCCGGACTCCTCAGCAGAAGAGAAAAATGGGCCCGAGAGAACCCTCCCTCTCTGCCCGCTGCCCCAGGGCTCCTGCAGAGAAGAGCCGGGAGAAATGTGGCAGATGGGTAGCAGCAAGCCTCAGTCACGGCCATCTTCTCTCCATGTTCTTCATAAAGTTTTGATCAGATAGAGAAACCTGACTCCCCCCCACCCCCATGAATGCCTTTGAGCCTAAATGGAGATGCTGTGTAGCAGTGGACATTTGGGGGTTCTTCTAAAAAGGCATTTCCAGCTTAGTCATTATTAGAAGGTTATTCGTAATTATTAGAGCTCCGAGGAAAGGCCAGCTTCTCATTCCTGCCTTGAGTGCCTCACACTTTCTCAAAAGCAAACCACATGACAGATGAGAGCTAAAGGGCAAAACAAGGCTTTCATTCACCCTCTGCCGCAGAGTTTTCATATCATGGAAATGCTGAGAAAACGGACACGTTGATGAAGTTTTTCGTAATTAGAAAAAAGTGAACTTCTACCCTGCAGATCTCTAAGTGGAGACACCTGCTCTTTCTACACTTCTTTTGTCTTCTTTCCAACCCAGACCTGGGTTCACTGAATGTGGGGAACCAAACAAGGACAGGGTGAATCCAAGTAATTTTTTAGGAGCTTATACAGTAACCCAAATGTGGGATTATCAATTTTCCTTTTTTACCATGGGATATTTCTAAAATACCAGCCAACAAGGTGTAGGTCAGAAAACAGTTTGACTCAATCTGCGGTGGAAAGTAAAAACCCCTTTTAAGTAAGTCCAGTCCATAATTCACAAAAGAGAGGATTTCTATTTATTCACTTTTAAATTCTAGGGCTAGACTATTCTCAGGCTTTCTTTCAGTCAGATTTGGTTCATATTCGAGCTATAACGAGCATGCCCAGGAAGATGACCATTACGACCACACAACACTGAAAGAAACGCTTCATGAATATCTATCTTCCAGCATCAAGACAAGCTCCACAAATTACCACCCCCACTTCACAGGTTAGGAAATTGGGATTCAAACAGATTAAGCAATTTCCCAAGGATTTGGATTTCAACCCGAGAATGAGAACTCCAAAGTCCACACACTTTCTCCTCTACCACTGTCCACCATTTTACAGAAAGAATCCCATAGGATTTCAGCAGAACGACAGATACCCGAGAGTCCCTTTCTCAAAGACCACACCGCACAATTATAACTACAAAGAGAGACAACTATTCCATCAGCCATTTCTGGGAAATAGGTTTGGGATCATTCCCGGACCAGACCCAGTCACATGGGCGCTCGGATGATGACCACAGACGAGGAGGAAGGACAGTGATGCGGGGAACAGGCACCGTGATTTCGTGCAGGGACAGGCCAGCACTGACTTGCTTCCCCCTCCTGGTCCTGTCTGTTCCTTTGCTGATTCTGTCTTGGTCTGAACAGGCAGGAGAGCCTGGCGTGTGCAAATATTCACCAAACCTGGAGGTCTCTGGACATAAATTCCTAAAGCTGCACTTACGCCCCAAGGATAAAAGGGCCCTGTTACAATGTGAATTGCACTGCCCGGATCCCACGAACCCCTCCCCTTCAACAGACGGCATCCATCCTCGACCACGTGACTTCGTGAGGGTCTTTGGGATCCAAGACAAGCTGATGGAGCTGGGATTCTGGTAGTTTCTGTGCCCTTGGCTAAATCAATCAGAACCCAAACCTTTAGAGGGTGTGTGGGTATGGGGCCTCTTCTGGAAAGTGCAGACTCAAAGTTCCACCGAGTAACACAGTACTGTGTCCAGGCTGCTTCATTATTAGACGTTAATTTTGATTATTCCTATTTTTCTTTGTGTTGTTACCCCCACCCTCATTACTTATTTCTGATCACTTTACCCAATCCTCTCCCTACTCTTAACCCTGTCTCCTCGGAAAATAAACACAAATAAACTTTAAATACACATTCTTCTCCTATATTATTAGAGTGATTTATTCTCATCTTACTCGCACAGCATTGTGGGAATCTCCATGTGCCTGCTTCCTTGTGAGCAATCTGAGCCCAGGAGCCCAGGTCTTTCTCAAGTTGTGCTGCTCCCTCCCAGCACTGCTTCTGGAACAAAGGAGACCGCTGATGCTTGAATCCAATGAAATTACATAATCGGGGTTCAGATCAGCCTGAAGTGACAAGAGTAGCTATTCATGAGATGGCAAAGAACCTATACTCACATTTCAGCTCGAGTTTGATGAAATCTGTGTTCCCCAGATTTTCAAGAAACACTCCCCGGGGGATCAAAGTTTTGAAGTAGAAGGAAATGTCGGCACTAGTTTCTCCTTGAAAAGTCGAGAAATGCAGGTAGGATGATGGGTTTGGGAAGGAGGCGGCATTCCAGTAATTCCCTGCGGAGGAGAAAGAAACGGTAATTCACACCACGATCATGGCAGTCATGGAAGAGAGCCCCATTTCTTGAGTTTTAATACATTTCCATTGACAGCAGCCCTCTGGTCTTCTCTACCTGCTGAGCAACGTTGCACAGAATCCCCACTAACATATCTTTGACTTTCCAAAAGTTCTATGTGTGTAAGTACATAAAATATTTGATTAAGGATTGACAGTTCCTACCAAGAGCAGTCCTGGAGGGGCTCTAAGAGTAAATGTCAAAAGAGGAGAAAATGGAGAGAGGCCCTTGGTGTCACTCTAGGGGTGAGTGTGGCTGTTTTGAGCTCATGCTTACGTTTGATGCAAGAAACACCTGGGCCGACCTGGAGGGACAGCCTACGAATGGAGTCTTTGGTTTTCTGCTCTTGCTTCTCATCTGCCTTTGCCTTGGAATAACCAGGGCCTGCTTCCAGCCAGCAGCTGCTCAGACACCACGTGCAGCAGGAACACAACCGTGGGGAGCATGGAAGCTCTGTGGAAGTGAGGAACTGGGGGCAAAGGAGGGATGACCCAGCCAGTCATCTCCCCATCCTTCCTGCTCCAAAACTCCCAGAGGTGAGTTGCTGGGCAGGGAGGGTCTCCCTGCCTCCAGCTTCTTCCTCCTTGAAGACTCCAGGGGACACTCCAGCCTGTGGTGTGTTATGTTGGGTGGGAGTGCTGAGCTGAGCCCACCTGAGGGCCCACAATCAGCCTCTACCCTTGAACTCACAGGGTAGACACAGATGTACCCATCCCCTCCCCACTCACTGCCTGGTAGTAGCCAGCGGCCCCGGGAGAAAGGCAGTTGACAGGACAGAATAAAAAACACCCAGCTGGAGGACTCACATCCCATCAGGACAGATGGACCAAGAATTTGAGACCAAGAGCCGACTCGACTTTACTCACAGGGGAGAAGTTCCTTTTGAACGTGCACATTTCTGCGTACCCATCCCAGCACAGCTAAGGACTGAAATCCATGGATGTGCTTTAAAACAGTTACTAAAGCCTTTACTCTTAATACTAAACCCATGTTAAAGTCACCAGATGAGGCCAAGATGGAGTCACTCATGCTAAGCCCCACGTCAGCAAATCAAAACTTAACAGTTTCTGTGCTCGGCTCGCTCAGGGAAGGAAGGTCCAGGCCATCCTGTCAGCACCTGCCTGCTCCGCTCAGGGCACCTGACGCTCCGAGCCTTCCCTCTGCTCATGTGAGACTATGCCCTGCTTCAGCCAGTCGGCACTCGCCCAGGATAACCTCCTTCTCCCTGCTCCCCTTGGTCTATAAAAATCCCTCACCTCGTACAGCTCTTCCAAGATGCTTATCTGCTGGATTGGAGGCTGCCTGATTCATGAGTCCCGGAACAAAAGTCTACTAGACCAGTAAACTGTCTGTGCAGAATTTTCTTTTAACATCTAAAATACATGTTTTTTTTTTTTAAAAAAATTGATTTTTTTGCCATATTTTTCCTTGAAAGAACACACTGAATCAATTCTATTCTATTAGTTTCTATCTACTGTATTTTCCCTTCCTTTTATGCAACTAATGCACATATACAATAATTTCAACTGCTATTCTTTTTTTTTTTTTTTTAAAGAAATGATGGCGCTTTTAATATGCCACACCTCAGGTACTTTTATTTATTTATTTATTTATTTAGATTGAAGTACCTCTGATTTATAGTGTTGCGTTAGTCTCTGGTGTACAGCATGTGATTCAGTTACACATATATATATATTCTTTTTCATATTCTTTTTCATTATATGTTACTATAAAATATTGAATATTGTTCCCTGTGCTACATAGTAGAACCTTGTTGTTTATCTATTTTAAATACAGCAGTTTGTATCTGCTAATCCCCAAATCCTAATTTATCCTAAATGAACAGTACTGCTATATTATGAGATATTAAAGTATCCTCTTGTTTAATTAATGCTATTTATTTCTGTTCTTCAGACGTCTAGGATACAGTGACATCTAGATAAGCGAATGGCAATATAGAACCAGTAAGTCAGCACAAAATATGTTTGCAAACGTCTTCATTAAGGTAAAAACAGGGGTACCCACTGTTGCACGTGTCCCAAGAAGTCTTAGCACTGTTTTAAGTTCTTTTTAAAAAAACTGCAATGTCATAACTTTCAGTAGGAGAAAAATAGACTGGTTTCCTCTTGGGAAGAAGAATGTGATATGATATTGGTTAGAAAAATACCTGAAAAAAAAAAGAACCTTAACTCTTGTTTAGATTGCTGTGATCTAAGGGCTGAGACCTCTTCCTGGCCCGAGATCCAGCTTCAGATGCGGTGAGAGGAGCTCCCAGCTGGCTGAAAATGAGCCTCTCAAGATAACACCTAAATCAAACCAGAAGTTGCAACCCTCTCACCAACCGGAGTTCTACGAAGGAACAAAGATGAGCCCCCCGGGTCAGCAGGACTCAGCCTGTCCTGCTGGGTGAGAGCGCGTAACAACCCAGGAGCCTGTAAGGGTCGACCAGTCCCCAGTCCTGCTCCAGCCTGAGGCAAAGCAACTGTGTCTTAGGCAGAACATACATCAATGAACACTTCAAACTTTCAGTCCAATCAAATGCGTTCTTGTTTTCTGAGGTGATGTATTCACAAAAGGACAGGTGTCTAAGATGATTCTAGAAAAAAAGGAAAGCTAAAGGTAAGATATGTCAGTATTTATCTGAAGTCCAGCACTGGTTATTTGGACAGAAAGACCCCCAGAGAGGAGAAGGCCAGTTCAATCGTTATTCTCATTGGCCGAGATATCCCTAAAGACCACAACTCCATTCGTTCTCATTCTGTGCTCACTAAGCAACTTCGGACTAACGTGGTCTCTTGACTGGGTATGTTCAGAGGGAAATTATGCCTTCTACAAGTGGTGGGAACCAGGCATCCTTCTGGAAATGTCTGGATGGTCACGTGGTATCTTTGGCGTTGCGGCTTGTGGCGTGCCCCAAATCTCCGGATGCGTTAAGTCCCGATTCTCGGCCAGCAACAGCGAGGCCTCCACCTGGTCCCGACTGGTAGTGTCAGAGTTGAGGTGTCCACTTGGAAGGGGTCACTGAGGCACAAGCAGAGGAGGCTAGAAATTCTATTAATATTTTTTAAAACCTCATCCTTTAAAATATTTACTTTAGTTATGCTTTATGGTGTACATAATATATGAGCACAGTGGAGGACGGACAGAATTCACAAGCAAGCTGATTGGGATGTGAGCTTAAAGGTTTTAATGAGCAGGGGGCACGATAAGAAAGTTTGGGCACCGCTGCTCCAGACCCCCAGGGACTTCTATGAGGCCTGATCTGATGAGTCCGTCGCCCAATCTCTGGGATTTTTGGTTATAACAAAATAACATGAGTGCTTTTTTCTAGTACTTGTTACCATTCCTAATGCAAGGAGCTTGTAACACTATTATTGTTTGTTTATATTGCTCCCAGCTGACTGCAAGTTCCTTGAAAGATGGGAGAATACCATTTCATTTCGTAACCTTTGGCTCTAGAATATATTAAGTACTCAATAAATAATTATCAAATCAATGGGTAAGTGAAACATTTGGATAAGTTATATCCAGTTTCACTCCATATGCAAAGTTCTCATGGGACAAAATCTACTTTATAGTAGCTTGAGTATTGATGATATTAAATAAATATAAATAAACGCTAATACTGCTTTAGTACCCACCGTAACTGGACACAGCTCCCACTAGCACGCCATAATTTTCCATATTCCTGACTTAATTCCTATTATTCCCCATAGACCTCATTGAATGATCCCACACATTTGCAAGACTGATGGTCTTATAATCTTAAGGTTGTTGAAATGGTCGCAATTTGTGCTTGTTCTCAAGGTCAGCGCTGCAGAGGGTAAAGTGACATTGGACGAGAACACCAAGTTGGGAACAGGACTCACAAGATGGCAATCCAGGTGCCACCACAGGTGGCAGGGATGGCCAGGGTGGACGGGCAGCAGCAGGCAAGGTCGGAAACCAAGAGGGAGAGTGTGATGCAGAACAGAAATAAACATTAGGGATGGGAGGTGACAGTCCCCAGTAACAGGGTGACAAGGCAGGTGGGAAGCGGTCAGGGACCCAGCCGAGGGCAGAGGTCATCAAAGGCTGGGCCCCACCCCTAAGAGTGGGGGTGAGGCTGAAGGCTCTGCCAGCTTGAAAATGAAGTCGGTCATGCGAGAAGCTTTTAAAATATGTTCTGGGCTACGCAAAATTGTATGTAAAATAGATAAACAACAAGGACCTACTGTATAGAACAAGGAACTATATTCAATCTCTTTTTTTTTTAGTTTAAGTATAGTTGACTTACAATGTTGTGCTAGTTTCTGGTGTACTCAATATCTTTTAATAACCTATAATGGAAAAGAATATAAAAAGGAATATATATATATATATGTATAACTGAATCATTTTGCTGTACACCCGAAATAAACCCAACGGTGTAAATGACTATATTTCAATTAAAAAAATAAAATGCAGGTGGAAAAAAAATAAAAGGGAAGAAGAGGGTGAATAACAGTGCCATCTAGCTACAAGGAGCTGTTAAGAGGATTAAAAGAGATCTATGTAAAACGCTCTGTATGCTGTAACTGCTAAATAAACATTGCTTATTATTATTACTACCAGTAAATATGAAATAAATTACTATTAGTACTAATAAAGAAAAGTACATTCTAGGCAAGGCCTGGGCTCACCTTGGGTGGGAAGAGGAACCAGGGAGGTGCCTCCAGGTGGCGCAGGAGACTAGGTTGCTGAAACCCACCATGACTTCAAACCTCAGTGAACCACCGGTACAGAATGCAGTATTGTGCATTCATCCACATTCTCTACCGGGCAATTACTTTAATCTTACCAATGATTATTTAGTATGGGATTCTGACTTCAAAATTTCTAAGGATATCTTCTGATGGGCAGCAATTCATTTTCACCCTAATTTTAATTTCTAACAAAGAATTACATGTGCCTGGTTTTAGAAGTCCAGTGGTGCTAGTGGCATACAGCAAAATGCTATTCCCGGCTCCAGCCTCCCCTACCAAACCCGACTTCTTGGTCACAACCCTTTCTGTATCCCCATGTTTCTAAAATACACTTGTGTAGACACTTACTGATTTATGAATTTTAAATACTTTCTCCTGGCTTTTTTCAATGCAAGATGAGAACTGAGCATTTTTACAAGCCTACTTCCCTATTTCCTTTCTCCATCTTCTCCCAAAATAGCAAAATCATAGGTTCAATATTTGTATTTGTAGAACTAGGTATCATTCACTAATGAGCCAGTCAGTGACATCTAATTATATTTTCTTTTTTTGTATAATTTTTTGTCTCTCTAGAAAAAACAGGTAACTATTGATTCATCTGCCTAATTTTCTATGTATCTGTCATGAACTCTTTACAAATTCTCCAACACACTTGTAAAACTCTTCTCAAAATTTTCCAACATTAAGCACATCAGACAATCCAGCTGTCGCATTTTGGGCCCTTGGAGGCACCACATGACCGCCTTCCATCCTCCTGCGGTCTCCTGGGCTGCTGCTTCTCAGGGCGCTGCACCGCTCCCCGCTCCTGTCCTTGGACCTCCCTCTTACCCTTATTGCAGGGACTTCCTTTTGTCCCTCTTCTGTATTAAAGCCCCAAATTCCTAACTGTCTCTGACTCTGGGTGCTCCTCTTTCTGGATCTACACCCTTGTTTACACAGAGCACATTCTCAAGTTGCTTTTTGAGAAAAGGGACCAATGAGGTCAACTTCCTAAATCCTTGCTCCTCTGAAGTCATTATTTTGCTTTCACAGTTGAGTGAGATGCTCCAGGAAATTACTTTCCCATGGATATTTAAAGGCATTTCTCCACTACCTTCAAGCTCTCAGTGTTGCTACTGAGAAAGATAATGCTTTCTGATGACCACATCATGAATTTAGCTAATGGGGTTCAGGACACGCTGCTCCCAAATACGTAATCTTGGCAGATTGAGTATTTCAAGCTGAGAAACGGCAGGTGCAGAAGGACTTTCTGAGCTTCCTCTGAAGCAGGTCATAAAACTCCCCTGTGTGGTGCCCTCTCTATCCCCACAGGGAAGAAGCATCCTCATCTCCACAGACAAAGGGACAGAGGGCACCCAAAGAACAGGGCCTGCTAAGCTCACTACACTCAACTCACACTCTGTCCTGTCCTGCCTTTCCATGACTCTCCACCCTTCATCAATCCAAGCATCAAAACACTCGGTTTTAACCATCTCTTTGGGGCTTCATTTTCTTATGAAAGCTCCCATGCCATGCAAAATGTCTGTTAAATACATTTGTATGTGTTTCTCCTGTTAATGTCTTTGTCAGTTTAATTCTTAGACCCAGCCAGGACACTTAGGGGATCGAGGAAAACTTTCCTCTCCTGTGTTACTTGTATTTTTTTCTCTTTGGAAACTTTCAGGATCCTTCCTGTAATTCCCTTCATTGAGAGTTTATATGGTACCTTGGTGTGGACAGTTTCCCCACGCCAAGCCTGGACTTCGATCATTTCTCGTTGCCCTCTTTCTCAAACACCTACCTGTTTTATATTTACTTTTCTTTCTCTGGCTCCTTTGCATTCTTAATTTTGATCTTTTTTCTTCAGTGCCTAGTGTCTCACCTCCAGGAGGGTGGGAGGAAGTGCACTGGGGTCTGAGTCATACGTACACAGACTTTTAACCAATCCTGTTCTCAGGCTCCCTCTCCTCCAGCCTTCTGACCAGTTTCTGAATATTGTGGGCTCTGGAATCAGACAATCCGGCTCTATCACTGCTGCCCACTGGGCGACTCTGGACAGATTTCTTGATCTTCCTAAATTTCAGTTTCCTTATTTGCACGATGGAAGAATACCGGAATCTCTTTTAAAGGTTGTTGGGAATCACAGGTGATAATTCATGAAATGTACTTAGCAGAACAGTGAGCACAAAATAACCGTTCAACACGTGCTATTATCCATCACCAAACGGGTGGCTTTGGCATCACTTCTAGTCACTGTCCAGGGCTTGGTCGAGAAGTGGGGAGGATGGCAGCTTAAATGTGTGAGCAGGAAGCTGACGACCCTGAGCTTCTCCTGAGTCCGCTTCTCCACCGGGGAGAATCCTCAAGAGGGAGGCGGCAACGCCCCAGGCAGACGGAGCGCTCACTCCAGGTCCCAGCTCTCGGCTGCCGGCGCATCCCCAGCCCACACCCACCCCTGCCTGAGCCTGCACTGCCCTTTCTGTGCTCCTCTGCTCCCCCTTCACTGGCTTTCCAAACTGTGCTCCCTCATTCTTTGTCTCCTTATTGGCTTAAATAAAAGGTCCATTCAGGACACATGAATTAGAGTTATCCTTGAGCCCTGGCAGCATGATGCAGGGTTTTGTCAAGAAGCCATCACATAAAAATGCGATGAAAGGAGGAATGACCGAGCAACGGAGAAACTGTAAACAGGTTCATTTGAACAAAGCGGTACCAGAGTCGCGTGATGCGCAGAGGCATGAGGAGCAGTGGGGCCCTCACCCTGCTGCGTCCGGCCCCTGCTGACCTTCCTTCCTCCTCAGAGGGGAGAGAGGTAGTTAGGAAAAGCCGAAGAGGCCGTGGTTGGAAGAGCTGGCGCTGGGCCGACACGGAGGAGACTGCATGTGACTGTCTGCTGTGGTTTTGCAGGGTGTGTGGCTGCTGGTGTGGCCCGGAAGCCAGGGGACTTGCCCATCCTCTCCCAGTTTCAGCCGTTTCCTCAGAGCCACTAAACGGCCCAGCGCTGGGAGGGATGGCACCAAGAAGTGTGTCTATAGCTTCTGGTTTAAGTGGCAAGCACTTTCCAATGTAAATACCAGCTTTGAGGAGACTAATTACTCTGAACATTTTTAGTGACCCAAAGGTTAGAAACTGGAGACTTCTTTGAGTTCTGTAACGAGGCTTCTCTTGTTTACTGCGGCTGGGTGCTATTCACAACAACAAACCAGATGGCTTCATTTGCATGCAGATTTCAGCCTATTTGTAGACGTGTCCTTATGGGTAGAGAAAAAAAATTACTTCCTTAATTAAGCCATTTTGTGCATTCAGGAAAGGTAAACGTGGCTTTGTTCTGCCCTCCGCCTCATTTTACAGGGCGAGCTCAACTCAGGAGGCAGGGCTGCAAGTCAGGAGGCAGCCACTCCCTCTGCAGAGATTAATCCCCTCCAGCGAGCCATTTCCATGGTTACAACCCAAAGTGGGCGATGTTACAACCTTGTGGGAGGAGTTGACGATACAAAGCTTTCACACTGTGTCTCTGTGATTTGGTAACTTTGGGCAAGAATGGAGATGGGGTCCCACAGGAAAAAAGAATATCATGGTGAAACTCCAAAGCTCAGGGGTGCTTCCTGCCCTGCTATGAGCTGACCAGTTGCTAGACTGGGGGTGCCTGCGATAAAACTGGATCGTTCCTAATTAGTCATGGAAACTCACATATCAAACCCATTAATGGTGCACTTAAACACAACAATACTTAAAGAGGTCGCTCTTCTTCCTTCTGAATGCCTGAAACAGCGGTGTGTGGTGTGTGCTCGGACATTCGGAGGCGGGGAGAGGGTCTCAGTTGTCCTGCAAAGCTTTTCAGGGTCTCCACCTTGGAGCCCTGGGTCTCCTCATATTTTCTTTCTTGGTTCTCTGGGTTCTGTCTGAGTCATCTTAAGTATACTTGGGTTTAAAGTTAAAAATTAACAACCGGAAGTGGAGAAATGAGTTCCAAGGTGTGAAATGGAAATGCCTGGGCTGCCTGTTCTTCAGTCCGGTTTCTGTCTTGGGTAAACCCCAAAGGTTTTTGTGATTGATTCCAAAGAAGAAGGGAATAGCAAGACTGAATTGCCCATATTCTGGTGACTAAGGGACTGGAGGAAGGCTTGTTGATTTAGTAAAAACAAAACGTTGTTGCATCAGGAGTTTGTGGGACAAATTCACGTCCACTATCTGCAGGTCGGCACTGAAGATACTTGACACGTAGTGTAGTACACCAAAATGGCCATGGGAGGGCGTCGCTGCAGACTGCCGAACTTCCAAAGGCTTGCATGCCCTCAGGATGAAACTTCTGCATTTCTTTCTTTTCCTGAGTGATTTCACCCGCTTTCATCATTTCAAGCCCTAACCCTGGGTCAGTGAGTCTCAAATGTATGCATACAGCTAGATCTCTGCTCTGAGTTCAAGATCAACATGTGCACTTCTTACCGGACAGCTTTACTTCCACATACAAATACCTCCAACTCTAAATGATGGAAAGTGAACACACATTTCTTCCAAGTTAACTCTATCCACAGTGCTCTCCACTTTGGAGCTGTTCCCACTCTGCCACCCAAGCCGGAAACATGGGAGTCACTGCTGGGGATCCATCCCTCCCCAAGGTCTGGTGACAGCCCCTCGCGGCCTCCCCTGCAGTGTGTCCCTCCTCTCCACTCCCGCTGCTGCCTTGTCTCGGGCTGTAATCTTGCCTGGATCCCACACTAACTTTTGGTTCTGTTTCCAGTGTTGGTATCTTAAAGCCAGCCTTTACAAAGCCAGTGGGAAATCTCTCTAAAATGCACAGTTGACTGTGTCACTCTCATGAGTAAAACCCCTATTGGTTCCAAATGCCTTCGGAATGCATTGCAAGCTCCCCCACATGGAGTATTAACCCAACTTCTCCCCCCCTCAACCCCCCCAACCCCGTTGCCTCAGCCACACGCAGCTGCTCAGCCCCCACCATCCACAACGCTGTGTGGGGCTCCTTGTCTTTTATCTGCATGGGTTCCTCATTTTGGATTGTCCTTTCCACCATCGGCCCCTCTCCCACCTTCCCAGCTCACACACTGCATCTGGCCTGACTTCTTCTCATCCTTTAAGGCGTCACCTCCTCCAGGTGGCCTCCCATCCCTTCCCCAGGCAGGTGAGGTGCACTTTCCCTGAGCTCCTGGGACCTCGTATCTACCACTGCACTCAGCTTACTGCATTATTATAACGACTTTCACGTTCTTCTCATCGGCGAGGCTGTGACTTTCAGACAGCAGAGACGGTATTTTCTATTTCTTTTCCCTGTTGTATCCAGCCTGACACAGAGGCGATCAATACGGGTTTTTCGAGTAAGTGAAAAAGTATGTTTTTTTAAGAAAAAATTTGTAGCATTGCTAATCCCACTACCAGTTAATACCATTCCTTGACGTGATCATCTGCAAAGTTGGAGAACTGGAGGTATATCCAGTCCATGCAGACTGAAGCTCTTCTAGGTCTGGCATTATTTGTTTGGACTCTCAGGCACATTCAGCATCTCCCTTGTTGGAGATCTGATGTGCACCGATGGCCCTCTGTCTTCACCATGCCTCCTGTTAGTTACTATGTCTACCTTCTAATCTTTTTCTCTCTTCATATAATTGCAGTTCACAGTCTAATACCATTAAGCTCCCATTTCATGGTCTGCCCTGTGGTCACGAAGGATGGTCCTGGCAGGGTGGGACAGGCTGCTGTGCGTGTAGCCACCCTCAGCCGCCGGGCAGAGAAGGAGGCTGTGATGAGAGGCGGCCCTCACGTCCTGATAGACCACAACCCTCCCCGCCCCAGAGCCCCGCCTCCATAGAAAAACAGATTTTATATCAAATCCATTAGGTGAGTAAAACGTGGAAACAAGGCACCCCTTTCAGCAGAGGGGTGGATGCGGAGATCAGAAACCGCTCTACCCAGCAGAGTAATGAATGGACATTATCCATACAATTACATTGCACAAATCAAAGTTTCCTTTTGGTGCTCTTTTCATTATAGGAAATAGAAAGAGCCACGCGTTCCTATTCATAGGTAACTGTCACTTTGCTACTGAACACTAACACAGCCCTCGTGTTTCCAGGAACGGGATCACAACGCAAGCAGACGTCCCACGGTGCAGAGTGAGGGAGACGAGCAAGCGAGCGTCAGCTTGGAAACCTGCTCTGCAATTATAAATAAATAAACCTGTTTCTAAATTAGAGACCTGGCTCCTTGGTCACAGGGCTGTGGTACCAATGTAAAGGCTGTGGCATCGTGAAACATCAAGGACCTACAAAAAGGCAAAAAAATTCCTTTATGCCTCTCTTTATTAATAATGATAGCAAACTAACGTGTATTTCCGTGGACGCGGGAGTGGGGTTGGCTGGGATTTATGCATGACGTGCGGCAGTTTCCTGACAACTATTAAAAAGGCGAGAAGAGGGAGGCACAGTTGAAAGCAAGCCTGCTCAGAGGCTGAGGGAAAATAATCTCCTGTATAAAATCAAACAGTGCACCAAAGTTGGAAGGGGGGTTCAGGCTTTGAGGAGAAAAAGAACTCACTGAAGACAGGATTCCATTTTGTGATTTGCGATTCTTTGCTGCTGTTTTCGTTGTGTAAGGCTGGGGTGTGCAGACATCGAGCCGTGGTCTGATCACCCGGGGTAAGGATTGCAGAACGGAATTCAAGCTGTTGCGGAGGACACACGTTGGTCTGGGATTATGTATGCCTAACATACAAGTAGGAGTTTGATAACTTTGAGTCACATACTTAAAACAAATAATAAAATGAGAGCGATGGCATCCGATACGTTGATTTAGAACAGTTCTAATTTCAAAGGAATCTGGGAATGTGTGCGAGGGCAGGACGGACGACCTGAGTGATGATTAGAGGCTGAAATGACTTGACGAATGAATGGCGTGTCCCCCAGCAGACGCTGCTCAGAGTGCGGTTACCCCAGCACCGCAGATCCTCAGGGCACGTGCAAACCGCACCGAGGACAAACGGGGCCACAGCATCAAAGATTTTCACCGAATGCAGAGGTGCTGCTGCACCCTCCACAGTGGGACCTCCCTCCACATTTACAGAGCAAAATGTGGTGCAAAAGGACACGCCTGAAGAATGAAATACAGAAGTCATTACAATGAAATTCAGTGTGACAGGCCACTTTACGACCAGACCTATATTTTCCACGTCCAAATGTCCAGCTGTAACGTGGAGGTGCTGGTCTCAGCCTTGCCTCTGAGGTTATTGAAAGCGACGGGAAGGCTGCCTGCCCAGGATCGAGCCACTTGGGGACCTCAGTATTTTAAAAAGTGAATTTAGATTATAACACAAAGCAAAAGTTAAAAGTTTTAACTGCCACCACCTGGTGCTGTAGGTGATGCCGATTTGAAACTGAGACGATGGTGGCATAATCTGGGGTCTGAAAGCAATTATTTCCAACAGCCTGGCAGCTGCCCAGAGCACAGCGGCTTTGAAACAGGCTGCATTCTGACCTTTTCTGTCTCGGGCTCTGGAGGAAAAACAGGGGCTTTAAAATTCAGATCGGAAGGTGCACAAACAGAGCCCCGAATGGATTCTGATGGAACCAATCTCACAACTCACCTCCGAGAAACTTTATGGGAAGTTTATGGGGATTTATTGTTTCAAGAACAGAAGGACATTTACCTACAGATGCAGGGGAATAAATTTCAAGTACATTTAGTCTTGGAGAATGGTCGCCTTATTGCTGATTTCAATCCACTTGACTTTCTCCTTAATCTTCCACCCTCCACCTGGAGTTGCACGCACGCGCGTGTGCGCGCGCGCGCACACACACACACACACACACCTTCTGAGTTTGGTGCTTCACCAGTACATACATTTTTAAAGAGCTTTTAATAGTTAAAAAAAAATGCAAACAACCACAATGTGTGAGTCTATATATTCAAAAAATATAACACAATGTGGCATAAACAATAAAACAGACCTGAGCAAAGGGTCCGTTGTATGCTGTAAAGTGGCATGCAACTTTCAGAACAAAGTGCACGACAGCTCAATTTTGTTGAAAGGTAGATGTGTGCGTTGTATGCAACGCGCACATGTATATTCACACGTATATAGAATACACACACCCTTCTAACATGTGCGTGTGTTCACTTAAGCACAGAGTAAGAGACAAAAGTCTAGGAGGATCCACATCAAATATCAACACTGGCTCCCTTTGTGGACAGTGACGGATGGAGGATCTGTGCTGGGAAGGATCTAGGTTGTGTGAGTGCGAGAGAGAGAGAGAGAGAGAGAGAGAGAGAGAGAGAGAGAGAGAGAAGAAAGAAGAAAAGGGCAAGGTCAGTGGAAGAGGAAGCAAGATTGCAGGAAAGGGAGCTTTGGGGACGAACGGCGCGGACGGACGGGGTGGAGCGAGCGGGGCACGATGGAGAAACAGCAGGTGGAAGAGAATGCAGACGTGCTGCGGGCTGGGGATTGACCGACCTTTGATGTTCCTTGTGAGATGCAGATAAAGGTCAGATTCCTTTTCCATTACGTTTGGCTACTGGGACCGTATTTTTGAAAAGAAATTCCCTGATGGGACTATGCAGGTGGGTAGAGGGGGCCTCGGCTTTGGCATTCGGGTTACAGGTCTCTGGGTCTCAGCCCAAAGCCATGCGGAGCTGCCCTGGGAAAAGGGACATTCCTCCTTATCCTGAGAAAGAATAGGGCTCTTGAGGTTGTACCATTCACGTGGAAGGCCTGGATGCCATTGAAACATCTGTAAACTATAAACTGCCCGTGTCCATCTAACTAACCAACTAACTAACTAACAATGATGCTGTAAAACTTTCTTTTCACAATACAGTCTCACTGGCCATAAGCAAACATTTCCTTGCCAATATTTATTCTGCTAGGATCCTGGACTTCATACAGTTGTTTATACTTCTTAATAGTTAATTCCATAGAATTATTAATAGTTAGTAGTAGTAGCTAAAATCTATCAAACCATGTTCCAAGCAATGTTTCAATACAGGTGTGTCATCTCAATTAATCTTCACATCACTTAAAATACTAATATTATCTCCATTTCTCCTGTGAGGAAGCTGAGGCACAGAAAATTTAACGTGAACACTCAGAGGTCTAACTTTAAATGGAGTGTCATCTATAAAAATATTGAATCACTATGTTGTACACCTGAAACTAATAGCATGTTGTAAATCAACTATACTTCAATTAAAAAAAACTCCTAGGATCTTATGGCTTCAGTATCAATGATCTTTCCACAAAAAATGCCGCTGCTCTTTTCTGTAAAGCAATTCCCTCTCGTTCCCCCACAGCCCTCGGCTTTTCTTATAAACAGAGATTAACTCTCCAAACATTCCTGTGGGATTTTGTACTGACTTCCCTGCACCTGAAGGGAGTCTGGAGGTGCTTCTGTATCTCTGTCTTCAAATTTCAGCTAACGCAGATTCGGAGGAGATTCGTCTACAAGGTTCAGAGAGGATGGGGAGAAAAGAACCATGCTCTGCCTCAAACTGAGAGCCTACGATGTGTCAGGCACAGCCCTAGGCTTCACGGAAGATCTGGCATCTGAGGATCTCATAACAGTGCCTCTATCTCCAATATCATCCTGTTCCACTTCCTCCTTTGCCCACTAGGCTCCAGGCACACCAGCTCTCTTTTTCTTCTTCAATATCCAAGCTTGTTCCAATCTCAGGACCTGCATCTTCTGCCTAGAATGCAGCCTGCAGATCTCTGCAGGATTGGCAACTTTGCATCACTCAGAAGTCAGTCACCTCCTCAAGGCCAATGCCACCTTCTCAAAGAAATGGAAACTCCATCTTGAAGTCATCTTCAGTCATTCCCCGTTGATTTCATTTTCATAGCATGCACCACTATCTAAAATGTTTATTTATAGGTTACATTTACTTATTTATTGGCCGTCTTTCCTGAACTAGGATATAAGGTCCACGCAAGCAAGTGCTTTGCCTGCTTTGTTCTTTGCTGTGTTTCTGGCACCTAGACCTTGCCTGGCACATAGTAGGTGCTCAATAAACACTGCTGAATGAATGAGACACGCCCCTCGGGCCCACCAGTTTGGGAGCTGTGACAGGTCATGGAGTTTAACACTCAAGGGAGTCTTCAAAGTTCCATCTCCACGTGGAGACAGACTTGCTACTTGACTAAATCAAGCCTTATTACATCAGGGATGTGATGAGCTCAGTAATATTTGTTGAAGTTATTTAGAAAGAGTAGCTGAAAAATGACCTCATAGGACGAGATACTAAAGATATTTTATTAACTCTTTATATTGTCAAAGCATTTGTGAGGTTTTTCAAATGACACTGAGCTGCGTTTAACTACGTAGTTTCTGGTTGCATGAGGCACACAGAGAGATGTGTAGCTCTGAGGTGGAACGTTCACGTGAAAGAGGCCAGTTGTTCTAAATTGGCTCGGTGGTTCAGCTTCCCAGTGTCCTGCACTCACAAGGGAGCTGCCTGAAAATGTGCAATGTTGGCTGAACACTGCGTTAGACCACGTGTGAAGGGTTTGACTTTCCCATAAGAGCTGAAGTCTGTGCTGAAATCCTTCACAAGGACATTTATCACGCTTAAACACTGATCGCTAGTTTGCAACCCTGTACCCATTTCCTGGAGCACGGATCTGGCTGGAAGAAGGCATTCTCCAGCTCTGATATCTCCAAGTAGCTTTATATTTAAGGAAAGTTGGGTGCTGGGCCAGACTCACTCAATACTCAGAGGCTCTCCTCTTCCCTTGGTTTGGCTAATGAATATTTCAGTCCTATTAAGGGATACAAAGAGCTTGATCTTCTCCAGTAGGGAAGCTCTTCTCCTCATTGAGTCAAGTTTCTGCTCCAAGGCTTCATGAGGGTAAGTCCTTCAAAGTTTCGCTTGCCTTCATACCATAGGCTCTTGTAGAAATGGGGAGAATCACCCCATTTGAGAGACTGTAGGAATTCAGAAGGCAATTGGTTTCTGTGATCTCCTGCCTCTTATAGCCCTGATCTCCCTGACTTGTCTCTGTCCTCACCTCTGCCAGTCCTGTCTCAGCCACTTATCAACCGAACCTCCATAATGTGGTGGCTGCTAATGGCTTAACAATTACCCACCCCTGTTTTTTTTTTTTTTAATTTTAATAAAGAACTCTTGAAGATTGAAAAGCCTTTAAGATCCAAACTAATTAATCTCTAATGGTACGATTTCAAGTATCAACACAGGGCGGGGATAAATATTTCATCTCCGTGGTGTATATTTACCCTCATGATAATTATCTGTTGCCTTGCAGCCCTGATGTGTTTCACTGCTGGCACACACATGTACTCCAGAAAAACGTTCAGCTTAAGAATCTTGACAAATGAGGGGGCAATGTTAGAATAACACAGTGGACCACAAACAATTCTAATTTTCTTCACTAACAGAATCAAGTAATACTCTCCACCATTTACATGTGACAATGAATTTGGATATTGACATTTTATTGTGGGGGAGAAAAAGGTCAATTTTTATACTTGAGAAAAACGAAATATACTTTGAAAAGTGCTCAACAAAAAATAACAGTGTAAACAAAACTCACCACACTCTGGGAAAAAAGGTTAAACTATTTCATGACTTTTCCTTTTAACACTAAACTTCAAAATATCTTTTTTTTTTTGAAGAAAATATATGGGAAACTTTCCTTCTGCACTATTTCACATGCTTGAAAAACTATAAAGCGTTCCACTGTGTATTAATCAGAAAACTCGGAGCGGGAAGAGGGAAAATTTTCATAGAAATAATTTGTCAGGTGAGAGACTAGACCTGATTAGTTTTCACAAAGTATCACAGTTCTGTTAAGGATTATTCCCCATGAGTAAAATGCAGGGTTCGCTCCAGATTATTTTTCTCAGGTGGTGTGTATCTTTTTGCGTATCTCAAGCTGATATTTTATTTTTTTAATCATCGACAGCTCACAAGGTTTAGTGTGTGTTAGAAAAATCCCAGGGCTTGCTAGAAAGGCAGCTTCCCAGGCCTTAATCTCAGCTGTTTGGAATCACTCGGGCCCGGGTGCAGTAATCTGCCCTTTAATGAGCACCTCAGTGGCGTCCGATGAAGGGCATCTTTTGTCCAGAGGCTTTGGAAACATGGTTTTGGAGTCGGGGCACCTCTTAGATCACGGAATGGAAGCCTGGCTAATTTTGAACTGCTGTTATTTGGACGTCTGTGAAGGGCAAACACGACATTCGTTCTTGCTATCTGTGCAGACTGATCCAGCCGAGCCTTCTCGCTCAGGGAACGAGGACCGTCTGCCAAGAATCGCCCTCGTTCCTGATTTTGGTTTCCACGAGCAGCAACAGCGTGGAAGCCACACAGACACTGAGAGCACAGGTCCATCAGCTGAGGCAGAAGCACATGGCTTCCTTCACCAGAGAGACCTTCACACTGAGAGCCAAGCTCAGCTCCTCGGGGGGTCTCGGGGGGGAGCAGGATTTTGGGTTCGGTCCACGATCCCGTGGGAGCACGTGCAGAGACTGGGCACGCGGCTCTATCCATCAGTTCTGTGCTCGCCGACTCGAGCTCAGTTAGCTCTCGGGACATTACTCACCCTGGTTCTCTTCCTAGGACGTTACTCCTGGTCCATTCATTGTTCTGCCTCCAAACATCTCTTAAACCCTTGCGCTCCCCACTCATGCCACTCTGCTGTTCTCTCTTTATCCTGCCTCTCTGTGTGGCGTTCACTAAGCATCGTCCCACGAAAACGGCCACCCGTGTCCCAGTGCAGAAACCTCGAATCAGAGTTCTAAAACTAAGTACCAAAATCCCAGCAAGACATGCACATCTTCTCAGACTTCCTACCAGAAGCTTCAAAGAGCAAGTAGGAAACCAAACTCACTGCCTTCACCCTAAGGTGGGCTCCTCTGTGGTCTTCATCTTAAAGACCACTGGGCTTGGGGTCACCCACTGCTGGGAAGCTTCAGGGTCTCTTTTGAGCCACAATTGTCATGCCTGGGCCAAAAAAACCAGATGCCAACTTGTATGAAGTCCACCTCCGTGGTGTCCGTCCAGTCACTCCTGTTCTCTTTCCCCTCCTGATCTTATGTCTCTGGCTCCAGTGCCTCCCCTCCAAGTCACCCTCCACAGAGCCAGCGGGACTCCTTTCTGAACACAGACAATTAGCAAAATGTGTCACAAGTCACGCTGGCAGATTCCACCCCCTCTGTCTGGAATGACATGTTACTTTCATTTTCCTTTTCTTCTTAATCTTCATTAACAAAAATGCTATTATATGTAGAGATAGTGATGATAATGTGTAATAGCTAATATTTATCAACAGTTTACTATATGCGTCATTCACTGTTCAAGACTTAATACACAGTATTCCATTCAAGTTTTCAGAAAACCCTAAAATACAGGCGTTACTATTATCCCCCTTTGCAAGTGAGGCAGTTGAGACTTAGCTTAAGCTAAACTGCTCAGGTTCACATGGGTAGTAAGAGGGGCTTCACAGTAAGTCTGTCTGAATCCAACGTCTGCACTTCTAATCACTTCTCTTGGCTTCTTATTTTTGTTATGCTTAAGAAGAATCCTACAGAAAGCATTCTTACTACATGCATTTAAAATAACCTCTACACCACGGCGGGTGGAAAACGGTGATGGAGTTGAGCCAATCCAACTACATTCTCTCATCCAGTTGGGTCAGGATAAGTCTGTCACTATGTTTCCTGTAAAATAAATGTATGTATAAAAGGACACACCCCATGGCTTCCTAAATTCATGCTTTACTTTTTATGCTAATAGATTTCAAATGTGTTAGCTGTTAATGGCTGAGGAACTTTGTAACTCCATTGTAAATAGATTGATGGTTCAGTCTTTTCCAAGAACGCTGACCTGAATACTAATTTCAGAATTCTGGAATATCAGTGATCATCATATCAGAAAAGGTTTTTTTTTTAGTCAAATGACAAATGCAGGCTTGAACAAGTGTGATACAGATTTCTTTACTGCAAGATGTCTCACCGTGCACTGTGATTCTTTGAGAGGAGTACATGGTATGTGTGTGTGCACACATTTGACCACAGAAGCTCTTTTTCCCTTCTTCCTTTTTAAAATACAGCGCTGACATACAGCTACATGGGAAACAGTCTCAAAAGAGCTGCCTGGCATTTCTGTTAATACAGAATCAATCTCTGTATTTAAAGTGTATGGACTGTGCTGTTTATTTTTATTTCAACCCCGTCTCTGTTATTAAAGAGCATCACCGTGTTTATTCTGTTTGGAAATTATGATAACTGGAACAAATCACTGTGTTTGAGAAGACGTGGAGGGTTATCGATTAAACTGTTGATCCGTGTCATCAGGAGGCGGGCGCATACACCAAAGCTCCACTTTTAAAAAATATTGAGACTGTGGGTCCTTCCTTGTTGACAACCCTCTGTATCTCTACTGACTCATTCACGCGCTCTCACACAAGCTCGGTGACAGGCGGGGACCTTCCTGCTTCCCGTGGCTCCTCTTCCCTCACGTTAATCAAGGCATCTGCGGAAGCGGCATCTCCAGCATCACTAGATTCTGTCATCCTGAGAAGTGGGAGGTGCCCTGAAAGAATGAAAGCTGGGCACGCTTGCAGTGGAGGGTTTTTAAACCACAGTAAAACGTTTTCAAGGCTCTTTTCTTACTTGACACTTGGGTTTGGACCCTGGCAGCAAGGGCAGCTCTCCCCAGGAGGGCAGCTGCTGCTTCCTCAGCGCTCAGCCTTCCTCCCCTTAAGGTCGAAGATGCATGGATCCGCAGCCCCAGTGGGTCCCGCCTACCCCAGTTCCTTTGTCCGTCCAAGCCAAGGGTAATGTATAATGGGCTTCTCTGTTTTTTCAGGGACGCTTTAGAGCTCTCCTGGCTTGTTGCCCTTTTGGAATTAAGCCACGCCTTAGGGTGGAAACACCTCCTGAATACTTCAGTGTGGGCTGATGCGCCATTCACCGGACGAGACAGAAAATAAGGACTTTCCCATCAAACACAACAGAACACCTGCTTTTGCCAGTCAGCATTTCACCAAATGGCTGTAAGAATTAGGTACCTGTTTCCCCAAGGAAATGAAACAGACTGGGTCTTCAGATCAGAGCCAGATCAGAGCCTCCTATGAGTTTGCTCTGTTTTCCTTATGTGAGTTATTTTCAGTTAAATCACTAGCAAAATAAGGCATCTCCCAGGCCACTTTGGTGCTATTAAACATGTCTGCGTCCTTCCTTCTTTCTGGTTCTACAGTGAGGAATTCAGCAAATTACCTCCTTCCCGATGACCACGAATTCTTCACTTTGTGTCTCTGGAACCTGGGGGAAGCAGTCCGACCTGGACCCTGTGCCTGTGGGCCTGTCTTTTAACAGCCCTACATCCATCTTTGCATCAACTTCAGCCAGTTAGGGTGGATTTTCTTTCTTCTCCTGCTACACTGCGGGCGGGCTTCTCTTTGGCCTTTGGTGCCTTTGAGGTTAGAACAGCCAACACTGCTACTTGTGGACATTTTTTATTCAAAAGAAACTTGCTTTTTCCTGTTCTGATTTTGACCTGTATGCATTGGCTTCCTTCAACTCTACATAAGCTAAATTAGGTCACTTTATTCTTTAATTCATCAATTGCCAATTTTGAGAACTGGGATAAGTACATTATTCCGAAAGGAAGTGCAAATTGTAATGTGAGGTATGAAGTAGCTGATATAGTGAAGTATAAAAACAAAAGAATTTAAATGAAGGTCATGCCTATATTAATTCATTGGAGAAGTGCGAAAGCGAAATACAACAGTATTTAGCATAAGTGCTGGATAAAAAGATACTACCTGCTGCTGGAAATAGATCCACACTCTTGTGCATTCATGCGCGCACACACACACACACACACACACACACACACACACACAGGAAATTCTAAATGCAATTCTGTGGAGGTACATATAATTTGGAATCCTTACAGAACCGGGCATAAGAACTAATGCAGTATATTTTGCCTAAGAGAAAAGAATGAGGGTCAAATGTTTCAATGTAAAAAAATGTTAGTCTCAATGAAACCACAGACTCTGAGAAAAGCAGAGCATAGCCACATATAATGTTATTTAGGAAAGTCACTGTGAACTTGTGATATTAAGACAACACGTATGTTCCATTCTCCGTTATTATTGAATATGGTGCAGCAGCAGCAGCAGCAGCAGCGTATTTCCTACCCTGACTCTCCTGTTCACACCTGGTACCCAGATTTCGGACTTTATTATTCTCTCCTATTTCTGGTAAGGATGCTGATTCCATGTCTTAGAGCAGTCAAAACAAAACAAAACAAATTGGAATGGATCTGGTACATCTTCTTGTTGCCAGACACCAAGCATGTTTCTAAGAATGCTGGGAGTAGTACTAGAATACTTGAGTCAAAGAGATTCCTGCTGGCCGAATTTTGATGAGTCAGCATTGAGAGACAGAGACAGAGAGATAGAGAGACAGAGAGAGAGAGAGAGACAGAGAGAGAGAGAGAGGGAATGAATGAATTTTGGTTGACTAAAGGAAGGTGAGTCTAGTCTGTGAATGGTCATTTGCTTACAATGATACTCATAAGAGAAAAGTTAATATAAGGCATATCAAAGATAGTTATAATGCAGAGAAGGGTAAATAAAATCAGGTATGATTAATGGAGGGTTAATATTTTGTTTCCTCTGCTAATTATTTTCTTGACTACCAACTCCATAGTATATATAGTAGGAGTAAAGCCAGCAAGCCAAGTAACCCTGGGAAAGGTACATATTATACTGTGATCAGAAAGGACCAACCAGTAGCTGGAGCCACACATGGAAAGTGAATAGAAATGAAAACTCACCACTGATTTGCGCCAATGACATGACCCTATCGTGTGCAGAAAGGACTCAACAGTGATTTTAAAGAGTGGTGATCTGAGCCAGTGTCCTGAAGAGGAGAACTAAAATTATCTACTAGGAGGCAAGGATCCCATATGACCCTAATAATCTTAATAAAATACTTCAAAATTTCTCAACATGATATTCTAACAGACGAATACAGGTCAACACATCATAGCGATAGGATTAATACAATCAGGCTTTGTGATGCTGGCCAAATCATTTGTGAAGAAACATCATTTAAAAATAAGACCAGTCTGACATATGTGGGTTTAAAGGGAACTTCACCTGATGATCACCGATTAGGGCTTAAATCTCCTTAGGAACCGGGAACTGTGTCTTGACCAAGAATCAATTCATTTGTAACCTAAATCCTGCATTCTTGTCTACTCTGAGATGGTTATTTCTTTTTTTTTTCCACTGAGATATAGCAATTTTTTGAACCCGAGGAAGCTATAAGAATAGTAAAAATAGTAAAATAGGTGATATATTAGGAATGTAGCCCAGGAAAAGATGAAAAACAAAAATGTAAATCAGGTAAGGATAAAAGATAAATTTAAATTCACTATATTTGCATGTTTATAACTGAATTTAGTCTGGAATTACTGATTACCTTTGTATATATGACAATTCTGTGAGAATTTAATATACTTTTAAGGTATTTAACATATTTAGGAGAATTGGATATGTCAGAATTTTTATTTCAATTAAATGCTTAGAAATACTTGATTAAATAAGTTTGTAATTAATGTTTAAGTGTTTGGGAAATTAGTTTGTTAGATTTCTAAGTTTTGACTGTTAGTGGTGTAATTAAACAAATAATCTGTCTATATTGGGAAATGTTGATAACTTTGTTCAAATAAATCTATACTGTTTAATTCATAAAACCTAAACATTGGGCATTAAAGAAAGCACAGAGAAAAGCATTTCATTCTAAAGAAAGTGCTCTATACTAAATGCTTGTCCCCTCCTCTTCCTATGTTAAGCCCTAACATGCAGTGTGATGGATCTGGAAGTGGAAACCTTGGGAGGTGCTCAGGTCATGAGGGTGGAGCCCTTGTAAATAGGATTAGTGCCCTTGGGAAAGAGGCTCTGTGAGGACACAGGCAGAAGACGGCCATCTGTGAACCAGGGGGCAGGCCCCCACCGTGCACTGAATCGGCCAGTGCCTTGATACTAGACTCCTCAGCCTCCAGAACTAGGAAAAACAAATTTCTGTTGTTTATAAGCCACCTGGTCTGTCACATTCTGTTATAGCAGCCTGAGCGGACTACGACAGAAAGGATCTCTCTAAAACACATTTGATATTAAAGTATTGGTCCTCATGAAGAATAGTTTCAAGCCCTCTTCAACGAACAAGTAATTGTGGTAAATTTCTGGTTGGGCCAATTAAGCTCCCCGGGACTATTCTCTTTTCAATACTGCATCTGAAGGTTGTTCAGGACTAAATGAGACACAATGCTTTAATAGCGGCAGTCCTAGCTTAGGGTTGGAATCCAGTAGAAACTCAATAAACACAACAGAAGAAAGGCAATTTATTGAAAATGTCATATGGTAGAACAGTATGAATGAAAATGGGCTGGCTGAGTCATCTTTCTTCAAAGGGTGATAGGAGCAATGGGTCTTGAAAGTCCCTGGTCTCTTTGCCAAAAGAGTTAACAGGTTATGATCTCAAAGGGCTATGTCCATCAGATTTGTCAGAGGGCGAGGGGACAGAGTTGGTGCCTTGAATTAATATGGGGGTGGCCTGCCCCCTACGAGGATTTTAGCATGGATATGAACACCTGGATGTTGTCAATTGATATTTTTCCAATCTGGGACAACCATTTTCCAACATGTGCTCCCAAACTCTCCCTATCCGTACAGATGCAGAGGGGTGACTAATGACAGCGACAAGCAGGCACTATGGGGGGTAGGGGATCCTTTCATTCTCTTAGACCATATAAGTCTCTTCCCTGTACCCTTTACCCTCCTTGCACTTTGAAATTGAACACTCCAAAATGGCTACACTTGGATGTCCTGCCAAACTTAGTGGGTGGGAGTTAACCAGACTTCATTTGATTTAGAAACAGCAACAGAAAGAAAAACTTTGTGTAAATTATGCAGAAATTTCTGGTAGGATTGTTAAAATTGAAGGCAGGTCACGACTCATATTTACTTCCCTTATTCATCACTCCAAGGCATCCATCACTTGCCGCAAGCAACCTCACAAGTTGCTCTGCCCACTGTCACCACCGCACACCTGGCCACGCCTACAGCACACGCACCTGCATCGCCCCCATTCACCCGCTGCCTCCATCTGCTTTGTTGGGCTCCATGATTGGCTGCACTTTGCTTTCATCCTTCCCCGCCACCAACACACAAAGCGCATGGGATGCCCCGTGCTTCAGGGAAGAGGCGCACCGGGCATGGAAAATAGAGATGTTACTCCAACTAGAAAATTTTTTTTTTTTTTTTAAAGAAAGACAGTACGCTTAATCTTAGGAAATTCTACTGGGAAAAAAAAGTACATTTAAAACGACTGTCAAAAATTTCAACATTACAAAAGGAATGGAAATTTGATTAAAAGGTGAGAAATCATAGTATTAACTAATAATCTTTTCATTTCGGGAGCTGAAAAAGCACCAGTATTCTTTTAAAATTAGTCTAGATAGCGCACGTAGAGCAGAGGGGTTCTTCAATTAGTAAAAATTACTATTTTTTGATAAAAAGAGATTATTCTTCTACAAGACTTCTTCCCTTGTGAGAATAAGAAGCTATTTTGAAAAGCAGTGATGTTTAACAACCCAAGCTCTACCCTTATAAAAATAGGAAAATTCACATTTAGAACTCAATCTTTAAGAATCACCATTTTCCTCATAAAATCTCCTTAGCTTTATGTAATAGCCATAGATGGGAACACATCTGACATGCACGAAATGTTCAGATCTCTGTGCACTTATAAAAATAATCAAAGAGGAATAGTTTTTCCAACAGTTTTAATTAGTTTCCCATATAGGTAGGTCATAATCGAGTTTTACTGAGATATTACATTTAGTAATGGCTGTTAAATGTAAACTGAGTGTGTACCTGGGCACGTTAATTTACAGACATCTCCTTGGAGAATACGGAGCATCACCACTGCTTTCCTATTACTCAGAGTTTTATCACTAGCCTGAAACTGACCAACTAAATGAGTGTCGTGGGTAACACATAATGCTGTAAAACTGAGCACTGACTTATTACGAAATACAAAGCTTGAGGGATCACTGGGGTATTTAATGCCAAGTCTGGCTTGTTTTCCCTTTACATTGAATAGAAGCAGCAGACAAATTGCCTAGAATGAAACTTTACTAAACAAAACGAAGTATTTTTTTTCCACGTCACTCCTCTAAGTGAGTGACTATCATTCGTGATCACAGTAAAAGCCCTTCCCAGCCCTTTCCTCATGATTTTTCTGCAGAAGAGACTCCAAGGAGTAAAATGTAAATGACCTGTCATATCAAATTGTCATTGCAGCGAGTTAATGAAATTAAGCAAGTTACATAATTTTAATGCAACCTTCTTTACATTGAAACAGCCACCCCCAGCTCCCTCCTCTAGCACACCACAAAAAGAGAAAGGAAGAAAGAGCAAAGAAAGAACAAACAGTGATTCTAAAGAATCTTTGGGAAAGAATTATACTCAAGGTCTGAGAGCCACAGGAGTCTAAAGATAAAAGAAGAGAAAAATGCTGTGGGTGACGGAAATGAGGCATTCGGCACAGTCTAGGGGGCAGGGAGCCCAGCCTCTGCCGTTTCCCTGCCAGGGAGTTTAATAGAAAGACCTGCTCTTTGATCACCGTGGGATCCTGTGACCGAGGAAGAGCCTGGCCCCATCTCTAGCACCGCAGGGGCCTCGGTGAACGTCCTCCGTGGTTTCCAGCAGATGGCACCAGGAAACAAGGTTTGCACGCAAACTGGTGTCTTGGTCTAGAGTAATGAATGCATTACAGGAAAAATACACCCAGAGCTTCGTGGGAATTTATATTAAGAAACACTGCCTTAAGAAAATACAGTCTTCTTCTGTGAAAATGCTTCTCAACTGCGGTTGCTGCAGCACAAGAGAAATGTCATCTCTCAGATCATCGGAAAAGGAGAATACTGCATTTAGGAATTCTGCAGATCTGTGGTATTATGTCTGTGGCCATCGAGGGAGCATTTAAAAAGTGCTGGCTTAAATGATAAGCTAAGGATGGAATGTAATTGTTTTTTCTCTTTTCCCTTTTTAGAAACAGAGTGCAACCCATGGAGACTCTTAGTTATGTCATTTCTAGAACATACGTGATCAAGAAATGGTGTGCTGAGCACACAGTAGGTGTTCATTACATAAACATACTTTCTGCACTTTTGCAGAAGTCTCTTGAGTGTCTCTGGAGATGAGCCACATAATCACAAAGGTTGAAGGTTTTGAAAAATAGACATAAGCAGTCTTTTCCTTCAAATGCAAGTATTTTATTTCCTGCATAAGGGAAGAGGTATGGAGAACACCTGAACGCTTCTGTCTTTGGTGGAAGGAGAGGGTGTTCACTTCTCTGGTGAGTAAAACACAGTTTTCAGTCTACTTCCTTCTCACAGCCTCTGGTTTCACAGATAGCTTTCCTTCTCAACGTTAACCTACCTGAAACTCTTAATTCCCCACTCCCATCCTCTGAATTTGCTAAGTCTCTAGACAGTTTTCTTCCCTATCAATGAGTTCATGCTGTAAAGGAAACAGCAATGGAGGCAGAGGAACCCCCGCCACCGCCCACCGCCTTGCTCTGCAACTTTACATAATTTCTCTTGTGTTATTATAAAAGCTAAATGAGAACATGCCAACCATAAATTTTGTCATAAAATTATAATTGTTACACAAATTCAAGAAAATCAGTATTTTTTTTTAGCATCCTCCTAATATCCTTTTCCTTTGCTTTCCAGTAGCTCTTACTTATTAAAACCCAACAGAAAAACTGGATAAATTTGCTGTTCCCTTCAGGGACCAATCCTGTGTCTCATTCCACTGGGGTGGAGCGGACACATCACTGTCCTTTATACCCACCCCCATCTGTTTCCCCCTCTGTCCCTTAATAAAACGGCTTTTCCCAAAATTTAATGAAATGATTCCTCTTAGAGCCACCAAGAAAATCGCAGACTTCATGCCCAATGGCCTTTTCTTGGTCCTCCTTCTCTTTCATCGTGCTGACCCCGTACTTTTGTGAAACGCTCTCTCTCTCTCGACTGTCACACCACCATGAGTGTCCTGGTTCTCTTTTACATCAGTTTCCTTGACGACGTTTGCCTCTGGGACCACATGTCCTCCATCGCCTCTCCTGGCCCTGCCTTTCGAGCTTTTGCTGTGAATGCGACAAAACATCTCATCAGTACTTCTTCCCTCCAAACTCCTTCCCATAAAACTCACGAGAGAAAAGTCTCACCACGTTTGACTGTTCTCCCGGGCTAAGGTCTAGCACGCCCTACTGTTAGGTGTTCACTGGGCGGCCTCCAGGCCTTGCCGCCTGGGCCCTAACACCATTACCCTTCCTAGTCTTCTTGGTCCCAACCCTGACTTGATCCTTTACCGTCACCTACAGCCACTCAGCTGCCATCGTGGGGACTTCCTTTTGAAATGTCTCACACGTGTTCCTTCCGTTCTCCTCCCACCGCGACGCCCTCCTGTACGCTTACGTCACCCACAGGTTATTCCTCTTTTCCCAGCTGCCTCCTCCCTTCCTGCTCCCACAGGCCCGCTCCCCTACTCGCCCTTAGGCCATATACGCTTCCTATGCCGGTGTCATTTATCACATGCTGGGAAAAATGCGTCCTCCTCTCAGCCTTCATTTTCTTTAACACGTCTCTCCTTTCCTGGCCACTAGCCTTCAGGACGTAGCTCAGTTCTTACCTCCTCCATGAAGTTTTCCCAGGTCCCTCCCACTCAATCACAATCACCCTTTGAAATATAATAGCCCTTACTGTTCGGTTTATGGTGGCCTATTATTAATTGCATCACTTTGCTTAAGATATTAACTTCTTTATATGACTTTACTGTTCTGTCACTGAGATTGTTAAAATTGTTTAAGAAAGGCCTTTTGTCTTATTCTGTTTCCAGTTCAAGACTTAGCACATCCATGATATAAATGCTCAGTACATAAAATATAGACCATGTGTGTGTGTGGTTTCCATCTGCACTCCCTGTCTTCTTCCCACTCCATCCCAAGCACACACACTCAGGCACACACGTATTTTTATGGAAGAACACAACAAAAACAGCATTAGGATGAGGGCAATTCACATAGCTTTTTCGGAACTCACTTTGCCATCTGCAAAGCAAGGACTATAGATGAGAGAACCACCAAACTCCCTACAAATGCTGACATCTGAGGTTTGTTTTCTCCCTTCTTTTTCCTGCTCTAAGATTTTCAACACAAATATCAGTCAGGATTTTCCTAGACAAAATATACTTTGCCTAGTGAAGGTTTAAATTAAATTCCTCTCAGATTACTACCATCTTTGGGGAGGCTCGGGCGGAGAGTTATTCAGAAACACCTTCTCAGGCTTTATCTGATTCCTTGGTTATATCAAAAGCCGATGACTTGAATGGATAAGTTCCTTAGTCAGTATGAACTGGGATTTGCTGTGGAACAAACCATTCTGACGTCTCAGGGGCTTAACACAGCAAATGTTTATTTCTTGCATCTGCTACATGTTCACCGCAAGACAGGCTCTGCTCTAGGTCACCCTCACTCTGGGATGCAGGCTGACAGAGCCTCCACCACCTGGAGTGTTGTCTGCAGTGATGGCGGGAAGAAGAAATGGTGAAGTGCACACTGGCCCTTAAAGGTTTTGATGCATAAGTGACACGTTACTTCTGCTCCCGTATCATAGGCCAAAGCAAGTCACGTGGCCACAGTGACCTTCAGTTCACGCAAGAGGGAAAATGCAGTCCAACCATGTGCTTGAGAGGAGGAAAACCAGACACTGGGAAACAGCATAACAAATACAAATTCAGTAAGAAACACCCAGAGTGTAGTACCACCATTTAATGATGGGAAAAATTCGTTCTGCTTCTCATTTTTCCCTTCTACAAACAATAATATTTTCTGAGTTTTCTTGTAATTTTAAACAAGGGTAAGAAAAAGAAAACCTAGTTTGAAATCTAGATTTCAATGCATGCACTGTGCCAAAACCTTTGTGTAAATTTTCTTACTGGGAAATCAAGGTAAAAATGTTAAAAATAAGTACTAACTACTTTAGATTGGATGAAATGGAGGGCAGGGAGATCACACAAACAAAAGAATCAGTCGTTATGTTCCTAGGTTCATTATTTGATCTTCTGTCTAACTGAAAACATGTTCATTAAGGTATGCTGTAACTGAATCCAGCTGTACTAACTCTGTGATATGATCCCAGGCTTTCCATGAGAAAGACTTATTAAATAATAAACTGAAATTTTCTATTTTATTAAATAAAATTTGTACAAAAATCAGGATCAGAATAAATCATCTAAAGCTTGTTGAATTTTATTTTAAAATAAATTACAGTGTATGTCAACTAACTGGGACCTTGCAGAGTATGTAACATAAATTAAAATACTTGCATAAGGTGCTTGTTTACTGTCTATCTCAGGCCAATTCAAATGAGATGCAATTAGCCAGGTGATACTTTTATTGATGGGATAATTCAGGCAAAATGTGAAATTGTACTACATCCATTCAGTATTGGGCATGCAGTTGACATCTAAAGAAAAGAAAGATTTTTAACCAAAGTCTGGCCTATGCGGGACTCTGCTGGGGCAGTCTGAATTTGTTTGAGTTTCCCCAACGTTTCTCAAAATGGGAAAAGCCAACTTTTATGGTGTGTGGGAGGCTGCTCTCAACCCACCAGGGAATATCTGGGTGAAGAAAAAAAAAGGCCAGAAAAGATCACCCAGAGAAATTAGAAAGTACTTTTTAGAACCACAGGTAGAAATGTGTAGAATCACGTTTCCTTAACTAAATATAAATGAGTCCTTTCAAACTCTTGGTCTGTATTGTGGTATTTCGAAGAAAATCAGACATTATGGCTCAGATTGCACTGTTAGATCTAGTCGACCCCATGCATGTAGATTTGTTGGCAAAACTTAATATACATAGGTAGACTTATGCCAAGAAACCTCATTTCAAATATTCTACTAATGTTCACTACAGTTACTAATAGTAGGAAGCAAGGGCTCCCGTGAAGGTGGGAAGTAAGAGGAAAGATTTAGAACTGATGACCACAGTAAGAAATCAAAACTGTGATGGGTCTACACCAGGGTTTCTCAGTTTCGCCCCTGTCACCACGTGGGGCAGGTAATTCTCTGCTGTGGGAGCTTGTCCTATGTGCTGTGGATGTAAACAGCATCCCTGGCCTCTACTTACTAGACACCATTAACACAGCTTATCTCCAGCTCATCACCTCCAGTGTGAGCAGCAGACACGTCTCCAGTCACCGCCAAATGTCCTCTGGAGGGAATAACCGCCCTGCTGTTGAGAACCAGCCATCTACACCACGACAGGATTTGGCTCTATTGAATTTGAACTGTCAGCTTCCTGGAGAAACTGCTTTATAAACATTAATAACTTTAATTGAGTTAACTCCAGGTTTCCTATAATAATCTAAATCTTACTATGTGATGCATTATTTATATTCATTCTTGTGGCCCATATTTTGCAGATAAATACCTATAAAGACTGCAGGAGGAGGGGAGAATAAGAAACATCAAAGAATTCGGAGGCAGACAGATTATTTTGAACTTGTCACCCAACTCTCCCAAATACTTGATTCAGAATTTTGGTACCACCTGTAGAATGAACTGATGATACTGTCTGATTGTTTTCTCCACCTGTTGTCAGGTCATAAAACCAAAGGACTTAGAAATGACAAAGTTCAATTCCTTTATTTTGGGGGATTAAAAAAAATGGGATTCAGAGAAGATAAGATGTATCCAGTCAATTACAGCAGCCAGAGGCTCAAGTTCAGATTTCTTTACAAAACATGTTGTTCTGTCTCTTAAAAAGTTGTAATTTTTTGTTGTCCCTGAAGCTCCAGTTTTTACTACTTGTATCTAAACGTGAACTGTTTAGCCGTGTCATGCTTGACTTTCTTACTCACTGAGAGCCCTGATGAATGGAGCCCTACTTCAGCAGAGCAAGCTGTCCTTCACTCACTGGAAACCTCCTATTTTAGGCAAAATAAGCATTATTATTAATTTTTGTATACTGAGACATTAGATAATTAAGTATCTAAAGGAATCTGTGTAAAATTGAGACAAAAACATTCATAATTTGGAAATGATATGACTCAGGAAGGACCAAAAGTTATTTATCTGCCTGTAAAAAAATGAGAGGGAGAAATATTCTCTAGAATAGATGATCCGGCATTCTACAGACTCAGTACAACCCAGAAAACCTTCCTCTGATGAATTGTAAATAATGGTAAAGATGGATTCCAAAGTGAAGAGCAGAGGTTTGTTTATACCAACAATCCAAAGCTGGAGATGAAAAAGGGAGAGAAAAACAAGACTGTCTCTCTGCTTTCATGTCATTATTGCAGCACATCACCTACTGTATGTCTTTGGCCTAAATAACTATCAAAAAAATTAAAGAAGGAATTTTGGGTTGAAGAAAAATTTATGTAGGAAGAGGATTTACAGAAATTAATTTAAACAAAAAGGATCTACTGTATAGCACAGGGAACCAAATTCAATGTCTTGTAATAACCAACGGTGGAAAATAATCTGAAAAAAATGTACGTGTAACTTTGCTGTACACTTGAAACTAACACAATATTGCAAATCAACTATATGTCAGTTAAAAAAAGAAATTAATTAAGGTTTTTAATTTAATAGGAAATATGTATCCTGTAGCTCCCACCTCACCGTCCGGGTGTTCTGGTCAAATAGATGAAATCCCTTAATCAAATAACAGATTCACCTTTGTAGTCCAGAGACAGGTGCATGGAGTGTGGTTTGAGAGTGAAGGGTAGAAAGAGGAGGGACTGGAAAGGAATATAGAGAGAAATAAAGGGAGGAGCAGAATACTGACTTCTGAGTCCAAAGTAGGTATTTTTGTACAAACACCCTCACACCTCCATCCAAGTTACATAAACGGGTGGCATTACATCTCAGCTTTCTTCACTGGCTACTCCCTGGGCAGTAGTATTGTCCTTTCTATATTAGAAGCACGAGAACTCCATGGGTATCTCTCAGGTGATGCATGGAACTCCCCACTCCTAGGCAACCCACTCGTGCATACTTCATGTGATGTGCTCTTAACTTTCAGTGTATTAGGACAGTGGTTGTCAACAGGAGTAATTTTGTCCCTGAGGGGCATTTGTCAACATCTAGAGACATTCTGGCTGTCACACCTGGGGGATGGAAATGCTACTGGCATCTAGTAGGCAGAGTCCAGCTATGTTGCTAAACATCCTAAAATGCACAAGACAGTCCTCCACAACAAAGAACGATTGGCCCAAAGTGTCAACAGTGCTGTGGGTGAGAAACCCTTTACAAGACATCCTGCTAACCCTCCAGAGAGGGGTTGGTGAACCACCACTCATGGCCAAATGTAGAATGGTTTTGCCTTTTTAAATGAAGAATAGATTTAAAAAAGAGAGAGGGAAAACTATTTTGTGACATGTGAAATTTACATTTTAGTGTCTATAAATAAAGTTTTATTGAACACAGCCACGCCCATTCTTTTATAAACATGGCCTCTGGCTGCTCTGACAACACAATGGCTGAGCTGAGCAGTTGTGACAGAGACCACATGGCCCACAAGCGTGACATAGGTACCATCTGGCCTTTGGCAGGAAGAGTCTGTCAACCCTTGGCTGGGGACATACCCAGGGAGCTGTCGATCATTTAGGAAGGTGACGTGGCAGACTTTGGCTCAACTCTTGGAAGATTTCCCTTACTGGGAGATTTAAAGCGTTTTTATTATTTTCTGAACTCAGGACGGAGGGGTGTGAGTAGGAGGAGGGACACGAGGAAATCCTGAAAAACAATGACAAATCAGTCTGGCCAGAGTGACTAAAGGGGGCTGTGTGGTGGGGGGAGAGGCGACACGTTTTGCCATCTGAACAGAAAAAGAACTGTTACGTGATTAACCTAACATGCTATTCAGATGATGAATAAGCAAAGCGCTTTGTTACGAAGAGGAGGGAGATGCGCCGTCTCTCAGAAGCTTTTACAGCTGTTCGCACCACAACCTTGAAGAGTGAACTACCCATAAATTTTCAAATGACTCCTCTAGCTCCTCTTCTTTAAGAAATAAATAAGCCTCAAGCAGGCGGTGGTGCATTAAAGACATGTCTACAGCATTTATAAACCTTACTGACAGCAGAGACTGCAGAGGGGTTTTCACAAGGTGAGTATTTACAGGGAAAAAATCAAAATCCACAATTCATGCCTTCAGAAATGATGCCAGCAGTATTACCCCTTTCCTTTTAGGAGCTTTATCGACGAAGCTGCCTGGGAGGCTGCCCGTATAGGAATTCCCCTCCCTTAAAAAGCATTTACAGATGTTCCTCATGTTTCACAACGTGTTACTTCTTCCTCCTACTGTATCTCTTGCACTAAATAATCCACGTTCTAAGCAGAAGTGAGACTCTCCTGATGGCATGTGACAAGAAGGTAGCTGCTGTTAGTCTCAGAAAATTGGGATCTTTTGGTGGAGGGGAAGAGTGAAAAGTCATGAAAAGGGTATCCTACATTTGAACCATGAGAAGCTAGCCATGAATGCTGTTAGAAAAATATTTTTGAAATTAGAACAGGCAAAATTCTACTTTAGTCATTGTGGGGAGAATTTGAAAAAAAAAAAAGAAATGATTAAATAGGATTTTTAAACACTTTGCTTTTAGCACCCTGGGAATATGAGAGGATTATTTAATAATTTTTGAAAACAACTCCTAATTTGGTTATCTCACATTGTTCAGGAATAATAAGTTTTCTATGTAATGAAGTTGACTTCTACCAAGTAACATGTGTATAGTGCATTCCAGGGTAAAAATTATTTTGGTGTCAGAGTGTCATTCAAATGTAAAATTATTTTTAAAAATAGAACACTTGAAAGTATAATCAGAGCTTTAACAAAAAATTCTTAACATAGGTTTAAGTTTTTAAATGACTAGTTCATTATTTGAAACTTCACTTGTTAATGTGAGAATGGTAACGCTGATTACTTCTCAGCGCAATGCTGATTTCTAAAGTTTCTATGTCCTTGTCTTTTTTTTTATTGTAGTACAGTCAGTTTACAATGTCGTGCCAATTTCTGATGTATAGCACAGTATTTCAGTCATACATGTACATACATATGTTCCTTTTCATATTCTTTTTCATTATAGGTTATTATAAGATATTGAATATGGTCCCATATGATGTACAGAGGAAACTTGTCTGTCTACTTTATATATAGTAATTAGTATCTTCAAATCTGAAACTTTTTAACCTATTTCTGGTGTTTATTTTTCCTTGTATTCTTTGTATTTGTATCTAATATCTTCATCTCAGCATCTTCAATTCTCTTTTTAATATGCTGTGGGCTTAAAACCAGAGAACTAAACTAGACAAGACTGCTATTCTTAGCAGCATAACATGACAGTTAAGGAGCCTGGATTTCAAGCCCAGCTGTGCCCTTCTCTAGCTATGGGGTCTTGGGCAATCTGCTTAACCTGTTTCTTCTCTGTTTCATTGTAAAATGGGGATGCTACTAACCTACTTCGTGGAGTTGTCAGAGAGTGAATTGAGTCTACATACAAAGTGTTTGGCATAGTGGCTGGCCCACGGTGAGTGTGACTGCACTTAGGGTCCAACGTTTAGAGCAAGGGCTTTATGAAGCACATCATCTTCACTGAGTTCTCTGTTTGAGGCTGAGTTTTAGGGTTGAAATTGCCCTCAGTGATGCATACGCCGTCTCCCTTTGCCATTATTCTTCCTCATTTTGATTTCTTGTGTTCCCTTTCCTCATCTTCTCCAGAAGTCACCTGTTAGGATTTCTTAGACCACAAAAATGTCACTCTTCTCATCCATGGCCCCACTGAGTATTATTAGTTGAAAGCTAATCCCTAAGACTAAGGTTCTAAACTGACATTCAGGGAAGTTTGAAGAGCTCATGCATACATTCATTAAATCCTGACAAAACTTCACAATTTAATTAAGTAACAACATTTAAAAGTCACAAGATTTAGAAAATTCTGTTTCCAGTCAAGATGGAAGCAGAGACACCTGATTTAATACTATCTGAAACAAATGAAAAACTTGAAAAATATACAAAGCAATTTTTAGATACTGGCCATCTAGTAGTGCAGGAAATTTACGTCTGAGAGATCATACACAAACAATTTGAGCTCCAAATTGCCCCAGCTCATTGTCTGATTCCCCAACCCTCCATGCAGAGAGGGAACTCAGAAACCTAGCAGGCTCCCTTATTTGAGGGGACAGAGTTGGTGTTCTAGGGTCCTCGGCACAGAATCCCAGAGAGACGAGAGCGGCATACAGAGAGCTTCACGATCGGTAGATCTTCTCCCTTGAATCGTCAGCTGGGTACAACAAATTCATTCATGTGAGGAAGCTTCCTGGGTCAGGAGGGAGGATGGTCTGAGAGGAGCTTCAGGGAACAATCTCCATTTCTTACATAAAGCCAAGAACAGTTCATGTTCTCACCAGTCAGAGTAAAAAAACCTTCAAGTTCAAGGGCATCAGGTAGAGTACTCAAAAGGAAGCTGCTTCAGTATTGGGGCAAAATTAGCCTTAGGTAAAAGCTTGTCCCACAAAGTTTAAAAGCAAGTCTCAAAAGAATCAACTGTTTTCAAGTAAGTTCACTGCATCTCAGCATAAAGCTCAAGAGTATTATAGGAATATAAGACTATTCCCAACTCGGGGGAAATTCACACTCCGTGGCATCCAATAAAAAATTAGCAGGCATAAAAAGACGTAGGGAAATAAAACCCTCAATGAGGAAAAAAGTCAATCAACAGAAACAGATCCAGAAATGATACAAATGATAGAATGAATAGACGAGGGCATTAAAAGTTATTGTAACTATTTTCTATATATTCAAGAATGTAGAGGAATGACTGAACATGTTCAATAGAAGCATGGAAGATATACAAAAACTTAAATCAAATTCTAAATGAAAAATGCACTGGAAAGGACTAACGGCAGACTAGACATCACAGAAGAAAAGATTGGTTAACTTCAAGACGTAGCAATAGAAACTATCGAAGACAGAGAGAAAAAAGACCAGAAAAAGTCCAGAGAGCATCAGTGAACTGTGGGACAACTTGAAGTGGTCCAATATGTGCAAAAGGCAATCCCCAAAACAGGGGGCAGGGAGAGAGGGTGTAGGGAACAAAAGTATTTGAAGAAATAATGGGTAAAAAATGTCCAAGTTTGATGAAAGCTATAAAACTACAGATCCAAAGAGAATAAAAACCTCCCAAACAAAAGAAACATGAAGGAAACAACACTGCGGTATGCTGTAAGCACACTGCTTAAAAGCAGCCAGAGAAAAAGGACACAACTGCATATAAAGATACGAATGACGGCAGATTCTTGCAGGAAATAATGCAAAACAGAAGACAATGGAGCAACAATTTTAAAGTAGAGAAAGGAAAAAAATAGATTGTAAACCTGGAATTCCACACCTAGTGAGACTATTTTTCAAAAATCAAGGTAAAAATAGTTTTCTGACACACAAACACTATACTAGAAATTTGTTTTGTCCGTATCTAAATGCATTGACAAAGTCTGTTCGTGGTATTCTCTTATCACCACTTCAAATCTCTGCTGCCTATAATTATTTTCCATTTTCATTTCCTGTATTGGTTATTTGTGGTGACCTCCTTTTTTCTTAACCAATTGTGTTAGAGATTCTTCTATTTTCAAGGAACTAAATCTTGACTCTGCTGATCCTTTGGATTCTGTTCTAGTTTTCAAATTCTGTTTCATGAAGCTCAGTATTTTAGTTTATTTGAGGTTAGTTATTAGTTTCTAGCCTTAATTCAATTCTAATTTAAGCATTTGAAGTACAAAATAAACTATAACTACCTTTGTGTTGTCTCTCATGAATTTTTATTTATAGGGTTATTTATTACCATTCAGTTCTAGGTATTTTTGATTTTCCCTTCTAGAAAGTGATAAAATGTTTCAAACCTTTCATTTTATGCCCTAGAAGAATGTGTGTTCTTTATTTCTTTCATTCAGACTCTATATCTATTAAATCAAGTTTGTTAGCTATATTTTTGGAAACCTCTTTTTGTTTACTTTCACCTGCTTAAAATTATCAGCTTTGAAGTTAGTATGTAAATGTTTCTTCTATGATATGGGACTTACCAATGTCTCCATGTATTTTCTTCTCCTTGTGACTTATATATTTTGGGGGTACTTTGTTTAGTGAATTCAAGTTTAGAATTGCCATGCTTTTTCCATGTAAATTGAATCTTTTGCCATAATTTAGTGACCTTCTATATCCCTAAATTGGTTTTTGTTTAGAGGCTGTATTACCTGATATTATAATTATCAAGTTTTCTTTCATTTACTCATCCTTTTGCATTCAGTCTGAGTCATCTTATTTGTGTCTGATAAAGAACACTTAGCCTCTTTTTAACCTAATCTGACCAATTCTTTTAGCCATTATATTTGGCCCAATGACAAGACATGATAAATGTATCAGACTGAGAGAGAGATTTGTTCCTTTCATTTTACATTGCTTTTTCTTTTTCCTGACTTTGTATAATTTTTTTTTTTTTGCTTTTCTTCCTACTTTTTGAATTAATTATTTTTTGTTTGTTTCCTTATTCCATTTCCTCCTCCATTCTGGTTTTGAAGTTGTATATTATTTAATGTTGAGTGGGTACCTTTGGGATTTTACCACATGCAACTCAAGAAAGTCTAAAGTTAATTAGTCTTTTAAATCCTCTCTAAATCCTCTTCAAATACAAGCTTCTTAGAAAACTTTAACTCTGATTACTTCTTTCCTGGTTTGCAGGCTTCATTTTTAATTGTTTCATCTGATTCTCCCTTTTAAAACAACTAATTTAAATATTAATATTTCATTTGACAGTTTTAAACACTTTTTACCTGTATGTTTATCAATTTCTTTGATCAACACTTCTTACATCTCAGGCGTTCATTCTGGGTTTCTTTTTTTATGAATTAAATCCTTCAGAAGTTGTTTTAATAAAAGTTATTTTGGTCTCGAGCTCTCTCTTTTTGTTTATCTTTCTTTCAACTCTTTGAAGATACCATTCTGCAGTCTTGTCTTTCAACTACTACAACCACTCTACAGGAAAATTATGGTTATGCATTAAGGCATAAATATGAAACATTTATTTGAAATCATTTCATACTATTTTAAGGTTAGAAATATTTTAATTTAATAAAAGGCTTATTTTAGATGACTTTGAAAAATTAACATGGCTGTATAAGTGATAAATTTTCACAACGGAGCAAAACTGGTGGATTCAATTAATGCCTTAGATGAAATATTTTGTTGAAGCAGTCAAAAGGAGTGCTCTGGCAATCAAATATGGTTACAGTTTAGATTTCTTTTTTATTTTAATTGAACCATAGTTAATTTGCAATGTGTTAGTTTCTGGCGTACAGCATAGTGATTGGGTTATGCATATATATATTCGTTTTCATTATAGGCCGTTACGAGATATTGAATATAGTTCCCTGTGCTGCACAGTAGGACCTTGCTGTTTATCTATTTTATACATAGTAGTTTATTTCAATACTCTATAAATGATGCTGAATAGATAATATGCACAAAACACTACAGAAAAAATTGTTTTATGGAAGTTAAAATTTGAGTGTGGTCATGCAGTCCATCCTTCTATTTCACATCTATTTCAACTGTATCTAAACCAAAAGACAAAAATCTGACAATCCCTTTGCAGCCAACCCCCTGACGCACCATCCTCGACCCCAAGTGGTCCTCTCTGGAAGCAAATGAGCATGCTCTCAGATGTGAAGACCTGGTTGTGCATGCTGCATGTTTGCCCAAAGTTTTCTGTTTGCAGAGAATGGTAGGTGTGAAAATATGGGCCACGAAGAGCCAGGTATTGCCATGTGAATTATACCCTGGCTCTGAACTGCTCCAAGCCACCAGACACTCCCAGGCAACAGGAGAAGCCCCACGGAGTGAGGCTACATGCTGAGTTGTATCACCATGTGTAGAGGGCATGGCCTCTCCCCCTTGGCATAAACACCACTGAGGCAGGCACAGATTTGCATCTGCCTGCTCCTTCTGCTCTGGGAGACCCTGAGCACTGAAAACATGCCAACTCTCATGGGAATCTGCTGTGAGTGATGTGTCTTGAAAGCCTGCTTTCACCTGAAGTGTACAATTAAACTCTATGTCATCTCTTGGCATTTTCAGATACATGATAATCAACACACTCTAGAGACCACACATTTGAGTTGCTTTATGAGTGGCTAGTTTTTGGTATAATCCTCATCAGGATACCAATAAACTTGACTCCACTATTACATTGCTTTCATTAGATGGGATAACTGATCACGTAGGATCCATCAGGTCAGCCGCAGAATGCATCAGCTGCTTGGTGTTTCCAGAGATTTTATTTCTGGAATGGCTGCAGTGACCACAGTGCTGCCATTTTTGCAGTTTACAGAAGATATTTTCAAGTGAAACAAACCCAATTTAAGGAACTTCTGTCTTGCACGTTTTATTTTAGAGGGATTAACAAAGGTTTAACGCGATCATTTAGTCTGTCACTTTTGTTTCAAAATTGTAATAATGTGAGTGATACATCCATTCATTCACTGAGTGCCTATAGGGACCAGGCTGCTTTCCCATGTCACCTAATTTAATTCTTGGTGAAATATTTCTAATAAGGAATTAGAGGCCCAGAGGAGTTAAATAACTTCTCCAAGGTCGCACAGCCAGTGAGTGGCAAAATTATGAGTTAAAGTCAATGCTAGTTTAACTCTAAAAACCCAGCTTGCCCCCTAGGCAACGCTTCTAACACTGCAGAAATATAATGGTTAATGATGAAGGATCTTAGAACCTTTAGTTCTTTCAGTAAATTTTAACTGAGGGTAGGAGACACGTCATGCCCATAGACTTTTTCTTCTCTATTACACACACTCCTAAATAATTAGCCCTGACTTACAGTGTGATTCATATTATAGTCTGTACCATCTTACATTCACAAAGGCTTTATCATTTCAAAGTCACTTCACATTCATAAACACATGTGACTCTCACGATAACCCAGGTTAAAGGGGGGCGTGTATTATTACTGATGTTTCACCCAGAGCTCCTCTCGGGCTGATTAAGTCTCGAATTCAATGAAATTCCATGTTAGGATCTTTTGACACCAGAATTGTTGAAAGTCAGTTTTACTGAGTAGTCTGTTTCCCGCCAACGTGCTGTCCACACGCGGACTGCCCGAGCTACTGAACAAGCAGTCCCGGAATGCCCCCCAGCTGTCGGCTCCTGGGGTGCTTTCCTGCTCGTCATCTCGCGGCTTCTGCCTCTAATGCCCAACACGGTCTCAGGGCTGACGATTTCTTCCTGCTCTTGGTGCGTCTCTCAATGTCTGAACTCTGTCAACAACGACAGTGGCTCTTCCTACACAAGAGACACTGCCGTGAGAGCTTTGAGTGGCAAAGGCTCACAGCGCCCCCACGGATGAGAAAAGTTGAGCAACTTCCCAAAAGCCACACATGCAAGTGATGCGAGCATGATTCAAACCCGCGTCTGTTTGGCTAGAAAGTTTGAGCTCTTTAATTCTAGTGGATTCAAAGCTGATGTGGGAATTAGGTTCTAAAGTTGGTACAAAACTGAAAAATTGAGAAGAGCCAAAATTGCACAGGAGAGCTTTTAGATCACCCCTGAAGTACCACATCTCATCATCTCTCAAGAACTCCAGCACAGATAATCATACTACAGTACAAAACAGATCAATATATCTTTGGGTGCGCAACAGGTGAAGTGGTCGTTTCATGTTTAGGAACCACATTGTACAAAACTATTAAAAGCTCACTCAGCTCAGCAGACCTTCACTTACTCTATGGGGTGCAGAGGAGGAACCACAGATCCTGCCTCTGTCTCATCTTCCTTTGAAGCGGATGTGCTCAGTGAGCAATTTGCAGGAAAACACAGAATCAAGTTAACAGATGTGCTACTCTGGGTTTATTTGGAATTTCGGGGGATGTGTTCCACTCAGGAGAGCATTCCAAGTGTTATGCATACCTAAAAGGTTTATTAAAATGTTAAAATGTAGTATCAGTGCCATAGATCCCTATGATTTAAGAGAAATGCCCTTTTTGGGGTCAAAGAGTCATATTCCTAAATTCCTGACCTCTAGACAGAAAACTGCATGCCTTTTGGTAATGTTGACCAAAGTACATCCTGGAAATCAACTCTCTCAAGCTCCTCTATGAAACACAAAATGGTTGGAAAATTCCACGAGTAGAAAGACAGAAGAGACGCCCCACAATGTTTAAATTCTCTTTTTCCCTTCACTTCCCCCAAATTCCCTCCCTCTTCAGCGAGGATGCTAAAATTTGCAAGTGAACAGAGGCCACTGTAGAAAGCTATATAGTCTGCATGTCTTTTATCTAAAGTCACTGGGAGAAGGTGGGATTGGGCTGTTTTTTTGCTGTTCAGTACGGAACCTTCTACTGGGCAGAGCGCTCACGTGAAGGCATGAGGCTACCCAAGGAAAGAACCCGGAGCCCTGGTTGAGCGGACTGTGGCCGGGCTATCAGGGTTACACTATGAAAACATGGTGGGATAAGGACCCGCTTCGCATTTTGTTTGGAAGAAGGCAACGGAAATGGTGACGGCCAAGACGTTCACGGACTCCTCCCTAATAATCACACTGTTGTTTCTTAACGGCAATGGGGTAACTTTGCAAGAATTAAAACTTTTGGCTGAAAATATTTTTCTGGATCAAGAACCTGTTTTGAACGGTGTAAAACAGGATTACGACTTACACTCATACTTTTATAAATATGACAGTAGATGCGGCAAATATTTATGTAGGTCTTACCAGGAACCTCGTCAGTTGCCTAATCTCTTAGAGGATAAGTGCTACCATTATTTTATTTTACAGATGGGGAAGTCGAGGGGTACAATCATGAAATAGCTTGTTTGCTGGAGGGCACCAGTGTGGGAAGTGACAGAACTAGATGCAGATGCAGGAAATCTGGCTTGATCTGTAGTGTCGCTGGCGACTCCTTTTAGATGACACAGAGGCACAGCCTCTTTCAACAGACAACAGGGGAATAAATTCCTACAGGCTACTGGAGGAGAGGATTTTTACCACCTTTAACCCAAAGCAGCTTCAAAAGATAATGATCAATTAACATCAGGAAAAATATTTAAATATTAAAATTTCAAACCATTATCTCTGGCACATGGCCTACAAAATCCAGTTGCTTTAAGTCCTGTAAGGCCATAAGAGATGCTCATTTATCTACGTCCCTGGGAGCACCTTCTGCTCCTAACTACCTTGGCAGGCTTCCCTGGGCTCTGCATGGCTCAAAACCGGGGATTACTTGACAGTTTCACTGATATTGTTTGTTTCTGTCTATGGTTTGCAAATTGTCAGACCTACTTTTCAAAGTTTTCTCAGGGTATGATCAGCACAGAACTACGGACCTCCCCGACCACGTGGACATATCCTGGAGGGGCCCAGGCCCATTTCCTAAAGGAAGAGGGCTGGCTTCTCCGCTTCAGTGAAGTTGTAGTTAGGCAGCATAGACTCATTTCCCCAAATTTGTCAGTGTTTGCTGAAGTTTACATGCACATCCTCTATCAGCAACTCAGCACGCCTACCACTCTAGTTTCCTTTTAAGAATAAAATTCTTACTTCTATTATCCAGCTCTGTTTAAAAAAAAAAGCCAGCGAGGGAAGTCATGGTGATGGATTCTTTCAGGGCAGTATAGTCCAGTGTCATTGGGTGATGAAATCGGATTACTAGACACAGCCTATTGGACTCACTCTTAGTTTATAGGTGGGAAAGCTGTCTCAGAGAAACCACCCACACTCCACCACTGATAAGAGGAATTCAAGACTCACACCCAGCCTCCCTGGCTCCTAGCTCAGTGCTTTCTATCATTCCATCCTGCTGTAAAGACACACAACAGAGGAGCAAAAAGAAAACATTCTCAATGTCTCAATATTTTAGACTTCACTGTTTTTTTTTTAAAGAAAATTTGTAATTGTTCCCATAATTATCTGACAACCCATAAAATTTCTTATCTTTTGTTCTATAATCCCAACATAATCATAAAATTTGAAATGACAAAAATAAAACGACATATTCTTTGGAAGAAAGACCTGAGACTTTGCTCAAATTAGTCTTTATAGCAATATTAGAAATAATTCACAAACAGAATGTTTATATAAAGTAATAATAAAACATGTCCCAGATTTTCTCCTCTATTTATTGGTCATTTAATCACCCCTTCATCTGCCAACTATCTTTAGCCAAAGTAGATAAAGTGCAGTCAAAACATCCATTTGTTATACTACAAACCAAAATACAGAGAATTAGTTCAAGTTTTTAAAAATTGGCAGGCTTTTTGGCTTTGAATTGTCAGAGCCATAGCTGAGGCTATGGCAGCATTTAAAAGTGTATGATATTACTAGGAAGAAAATTAAGATTAAAAAAATTAATCTACAGAATGTTAAATATTCAGTTTGACCATTAAGAGAAACTTAAATTTACTGGATTAAAAATGGCCAAATTGCAAATTAAATAAAAAGAGGTAGTTAAAATCCAAACTTTTTCAGTACACGAATGACTGTTTTACAGTATTTGGAATACACATAAAACCATAAAGAAGAAAATATAAACTTTCCATAAATTCACTGACAAGAACTAATCTTGTTAATATCTTTCATTATGTTTTCATTTTCATTATGTTTCTCCCCAGATTTATGTAAATACATGCAAAAATACGTATTTGTATAACTGGAACAATACCGTGTCACTCTTCTAGTATGACTTATTGAAATCACACCATCATAATGTGAGCATGCAAACAGCCTTCAAAGCATTTTCATGGGATTCATTTTTAGGAAATACCATCACGTGGCTGGACTTACGTGCACTGAGCCGTTTCCTTCTGTTTGGAGGGTTCAGACACCACTGCCTCACAGTTTTCCACGATTATAATTTTGGGATGATAATCTATGAAGAAAACTCGCGCGTGATCTATTCTTATTTCTCTGGGATCTGGTTTTAGAAGTGAAAATCCTTTTTTTCAAGGACTACTAACATTTTAAAGATTCCTGATTTGTTTTGTAAAACTGCTTGTTGGAAATGCCCTATCACTTTTTGTTTATTAAACAAAAATAAAATCTTATCAATTTTAGAGAGGATAAAATATTATTTTTATTTTCGTTTGTATTTGTTAGATTGGAAAGAACTTCACATTTTTTTTTTTTTTTTACCCATTTACTGAACAATTCTGGATCTTTTTTGGTGACCTGGTTTGTTATTTTTCCTTTTTGTTCTTGATTTTTAAAAGCTTTAAAAAATACATTACATGTATGAGTTTTATGTCAACATATTTTTCTAGTTTGTTTTTATCTTATTTGCTATTTTTTTACTTACACAAAGTTTAAATTGTTATGTAGTCCTAGTTATCAATTTTCCTTTGCCTTTATGCTTACAAGGAAATTTCTCTTTCATTTAGAGATCAGAAAAATACTCTTGAAGAGAGAAAGGGATGGAGTGCAGACAGAACGCTGGGAATCAGGTGTAATTCTGGATACGTCCAGGATAATATAACATACAAGTGAATACTTTCAATTGAAAAGTATTGAGAAAATATCTAATTAGAAGATGCAAATCTTTAGGTGAATGAGAGCTTTTTTTCTCAACTAGCTTCCGTAACTATTTCTCATTTTTTACAATATGAATTTTTGGTTCAGTCAATTCCATCTCTTTACTGTGTCCTGAATACATTCCTGATGACTCTTTCCAACAAAAATTTCTTCTCCTTCCAAATTAAGTCCCATATCTTCCACAGTTTCTTCCACGATCATGCTGGCTTACAATGATCTTTTCATCAGAGTCTCCTAGAGAAAGAATTCTTGGAACTGTACAATTCGTACTCACCACACTGCTCTGATATATCATTTAATACTCAAGGGCTTACCTCGTAACTTTCCTCTGTCCTTCTAAGCTTCTAACTGGGGAGACCATGTCTTGTATGACCCCCTACCATTCATAAAACCTAACAGAATGCCATTACACATTTGCAGTTCTTAAGTTAATATTTATGCAGCAGAACAGATAAACAACAAGTTCATACTTTATAGCACAGGGAACTATAGTCAATATCTTGTAGTAACTTATGGTGAAAAGGAATATGAAAATGAATCTATGTATCTTTATGTATGACTGAAGCACTATGCTGTACACCAGAAATTGACACATTGTAAACTGACTATGATAGAAATATGTATTAAAAAATGCTCTCAAGGGAAACCTTAAGTGACTTTATTTATAAAACTAATGTCTAATTTAGAGATCATTTCTTGAATCTTTAAATTTTCCATAAAAATTTTGTTCTTTCTATGAGATACCATTGATGCAATTACAGAATTCGGTCACATTACTTTACGGTGTCATCCTTCTATGACAGTCAAAAAGCATGGAGACATTGCTGTCTAGAAAAGGGCTCTGAAGTCCAGAGGGTAGAAGTGGCCTTCCTGGTGGCCCCCAGATCAGTAAGACATGGCAGCAGCTGAAGTCATTAGCGAGTAAGAATTTCCCAATTGCTAATTTTTATTTATAAATTTCTGAAACTGATTATATAATTTTAGCTTCAGAATGAGCATGACAGTGTTTTCCATACTCTCTCCCTCTGACAGTCCATGATACAAAATAGTGCAGTAGTGAGACTATCGTGGGTTTTGGTACTTGTCACTCACCAGCCATGTGACTCTAAACCTCAGTGTCCTTGTCTCTAATACAGATAAGATAATAATACCCACTTGATAGGATGGTTATGAAGGTTAAATAAAATAATGCATCTAATAAGCACTCAATAGAAGCAGCCATGACAATTATGTTTTTTGATTACATTTCTGTACCTTTGACTATCTTGCAAATGCATACTGAGTGATATAAAGAACATTATTCTTATAGTGTAATTACTGCTATTATCTGTTTTAAAGGAAGAAATTAACTCTTCTGAACACCTATAATTTGCCAGGCATAGCAAGATGAACTTTCACATGCTACCTCATTTAATTGCAAGGTAGATGTTTAGAGAGGGAGTTTTGCCTAGTGGTTAGAACATACATAGACCTTGGGGACAAACTGCCTGGGTTTAGAATCCTGGCCCCATCACTTACTAGCTGTGCACCCTTCAGAACATTACTTAACTGCTCTGTGACTTCATTTCTTCTTCCAAGAAAATGTCAGTGAGAATAGGGGTGTTGTGAGGATCAAAGGAGCCATTCTATGAAAAGCACTTAGCACGGTTCCAAAGTAGACACTCCGTTACCTGTGAATCCGCTTTAGCTCTTGTTCTCATAACTGCGAATTCTGAAGCTCAGTCTCCTTGCCCAGCTAACGTGACTACTAAGCTATCAGCCACCCAAGTCGCATTGAACTCACATCTCCATGAATTTAAAAGTTTAAGCTCTTCTCAGTTCCTACTGTGCTGTCACCGTATACTTTTTGTTTCTTTGGTCCGATATTTTCAATATAAAAAATTTACAGTGGGTCATTTTCACATCTCTTTTGCAAGCTCAAGTGAAACAGGTCTTTAACCATATAGGACATAAAAATGCCGTATGAATTATCAGGTCAAGTATGAACTGAACAAATATATTCTCTGTGTAAACACTTAGAAGGGATTATGAATATATTTATAAAATTCTTTAGAAAATTATCTTTGCTTTTCTTTCCTTTTTTTTCTTTTTAAATATTAATATTCATTTTATCCTTTTATTTATTTATTTTTTAATGGAGGTACACCGGGGATTGAACCCAGGACCTCCTGCATGTTAAGCATGTGCTCTACCACTGAGCTATACTCTTCCCCCTAGAAAATTATCTTTGGGTACCACAAATAACTGCTTATTTAGCTCTGTCAAAAGGACACTGGTGAAGAACGACAGCACTTTGAGTGAGAAAAGAATAATCAGCCCAGGGGTCTCTGTGGCTCGAGGAAACAAAACCAAGGAACACAAAACACCAGGGGCTTGCCCAGGTGCATTCTGGTGCAGACCAGTGCCTCCTTCTAACCAGCAATTAAATGGGAAAAAAGAGAAAAAGAGGGAGATAAACAGAAACCTTTGGGTTAAAATTAGTCTTCTAACTACAAAGCAGCCAAAAAAAGTAAAGTTCTTTTCCTTTGTAAGACATCCGTTAGTATTATAGTTAAGGCGATGAGCGATGATTTTTCCATAACTCAGGAATCAAAGCCTTAGCCTGACAGTGAAAGCCAGCGCCCTTCGTGGAGCAGTTCCCAGCAAATTGAAGACACAAAGGAAAACGGAGGGCCCCCCCTGTGTCTTTCTTATATCAGATATATGTGTTTTCTTCTTGGGAAGTCTTGTGAAAATCAATGCCTTTGTTAGGTCTGTTTATCACAGCACAGGATTTTATAATGGTTAGTAATAAGGGAATCAGAGGTGTGCTGATTATTTGCCTTCCGGGGGGTAATTGTCAAACAGCCTTTATGTGCTTTGCAAGGGCTGTAAAGTGGCTTAGCAACATGTTTAATTCTGCGTTAGCGACACTGTGCCTCCCTGGGAGGCGGCAACGTATCAGGCTGATGGAATACGTGTCACGTCAAAATGTCAGAGACAGAGTGTCAAACCATAAATAGATGCTTTTAGCAGGTAAAGTCTTGCATTGAAGCTGATATTTAGAATTGTCTGGAGAGCCTTTAAATTTGCACATAATTCTCAGTCATCATTTACAGAACATTTGTGTGATGTATGAATAGCAATGTGCTGGAGACCAAGATCCCCAGGTATTGGACAGGGAACCCTGACATTTCTGAGGTTGTTCTTGGTCTAAATTCATTCACTGTTCCCTGCTACCCAGAATGTAAGGGTGGGATTTTAAGCATTTTCCAGAAATACAGTGACTGTCCCTGTTAATTCAGGAGGGAGGGGGAATGGATGTGTACTATGCAGAAATACCGAGGATGCTGAAAAGGGATGAGGTAAACTGCATCCAGGCTGGAATGAGAAACAGTAAGATCCGGCGTGGATAATGAACACCCAAGAAGTCGTGTGCTCTGGCGCAGCAGGTACAAGCAGGCAAGAAACAGAAAGGATGCAGGGGAGCAGGGGACAGATCCAAGCTAGTGGAAACTGAGTGCAGGCAGGAGCAGGGCTGTCACATCAGGGAGGCGACAACACTTCCAGAAGCAGAGCTGCGCCTGTCCTTAGAGGCAGTGACAGGTGGCGTCCACCCAAAGAGAAGTCAAAGGGGAGACTGAGATTTAAGAAGAAATCGGGCAACGATTCCTCATTTTCCCGTCCTCTCAGCCCCTGGAAACCACTATTCTACTTTCTGTTTCTAGGAATTTAAATACTCATATCAGTGGTTGTTGCTTAAAGGGTGTAGAATTTCAGTTTTGCAAGATGGAAAATTTCTGGAGATCTGTTGTGCAATAATGTCCCTATACTCAACACACCTGAGCTGTGCACTTAAAATAGTTAAGATAATACATTTTGTGTTATGTGGGGTTTTTTTTTTTTTTAAAACAGCAGTGAAAAAAAAAAGAGATCAGGCAAATAACAGGCTGCAGTTGTGATAGCTTCTGGGGCTTCTGTATCCTAAGCTGATCTTTTAACTTTCCCTATACCAAGCAGAGCCTGGCACTTGTCTGGACAAAGATTTATCGCATGAATACATTTCTGAGCAAAGGACAGATTGCAGCTCACTCCGGAATGTCTGCACAGAAGGGCTTCTCCAGGTACATCCAGATTTTGGGGCGATAATTTTGGATTGTATATGTTCAGTAGGGTTTCTGTCTCACTCTATCTGTTCAGCCTTGGCATCTAGCGTAATACCTTGTCCAAGGCAGGTTCTCCATAGATAATGACTGTTTTAAACTTGACATAATTTCTAGTAACTTATCTGAAACTATGCTGATGCTATTCCTCCCCCAAACACAGATCATATTCTGAGATTCCTCATAATCCAGGTTTAGTTGTGCACTTGCTCTGACTTTGTGGAACTATAATCTGATACAAAGAAAAGAATAGAAGATACCAGAGAGGATTTACAATTTCGGAAAAAATTTTACCCTCTAGATTTTTCCCCTTTTGCGTCGTGGCAGCCAAAGGGAGCCCCAGGTTAGCCTAGATAGGGGATGCCACAGTCCTCTGTTCTCCACTCTGAACAGGCTCCATGTCTGTGGTCCATCACAGCCTTTCATGTCATTAGAGCTGGCGCCTTATCAAAGCTCAGTGTTATTTCCTTTCCTCTCTCTCCTCATCTGTGTGCATGTAAGGGTCGACCCTTCCATTACGGGTTTGGGGACTGGCTGTCACACTGCGTCAGCTCTGTTTCCTCCTCATTGCAGTTGTGTGCACACCTTCTCTGCCAGGTGCCTATTTTGAAAGGCCAATGATCATCTCCCTGGAGTTCTCTGGGGTTGGTTTGCCTGAAAGCATAATAGTTGGCTAAGTAATGTCCTAACTAATGTCCTAACGAATGTCCCTCTCAACCAGAGGATGATCATAGCGGTGTCAGTCTTATTTTCAGATGGGCAATAAGACAGTCCAGTGGGGCTGGGCAGAGCCACATGCTTTCATAGAAGCTTTGCTTACTTAGGAATTATTTCTCTTTGCAGACATTCTTCCATCTATAAACTACAAACAGAAGTTATGGTGGAAAGTGGAAGTCTCGAATGTACAACTGTCTAAAACTGTTAAGGGTGCTCCCATCTTTCTTTCTCACACACATACTAGGGGCCAAGCCAGTACCTAACGGCAGTGTCCAGAAAGATCGGAACTGGGAGCAAAGAGGAAGTGACCTCTTTAGAAAAAAATGTGCTTGTTTTCATTTGCCCTCCCTCCACCCCAAGGGTTGTTCCCATTTCCATGCAGTTTTTCACAGTCTCCACATCTCGATGGGGAGCTTCCCGGGGACAGAAGCATGGCTCTTTGCACAGAGCCAACATTCAACTTGAGGATTAAATGAATATACAAATGAATAAAATTTGGTGCGTGCGTGCGTGTGTGTGTATGTTTTAGGGAAGGGGTGGCTGTGTGGCAGGGCGTGTAGAGAGGGGAGATGTCAACACCTGTTTGAAGAGCTGCCAGACGTTGCTCATGCGGGTTTCTTGACCCTGGCTGCACGTGTGAATCAGCTAGGAAGTTAAAAATACTGCTGCCCGGGCTCTATTCCAGACCAACTAAGTCAGAGCGTCTAAGCGTGGGTCCCAGGAACAGAAATACATATAATGAAGTTGCCCCTGAGGTAATTTTCTGCTTTTGCTTTAAGGCTCTGTGGACCAGAAAGTCTCCATAGTTTTAAGCTTGTCTTGAGTATACATTATTTTGAAGTGAGTTCAGAAAGAGCATCATCATTTTAATGCTTTCGCTGATTTTGGAGGATTTTCCATTTTTGCCTTATTTTTGTTTCCTCTAAGCTTATTTGGGGCACATGGTTTCATTTTAGAAATTCAAATGTTTGCCTTAAGCTACATGTGAATTTAGAGAGCAACAAGTGAATTTTAAGTAGATAAAAACCCCCAAGAGATAAAGAGCTGACACCTGAGAGTCTTCACCTACCTGAATAGAATGATCCCCTGGGTTTATGAGGACGGACTAATTTTTATCTTCCTGTTTTCTTAGTGACATTCTGAAGTCCTTAAAATCATACTTGTATTTCAACACTGCTTCTGCAGGAGTTGGAGCATTACTAGCTAGAATTGGAACTTGGGGAGTAGAATGATAATGGGGTTCATTTCGTATCACTGATGTAGAGGCAGCCCACGGACATCTACCAGAAACCCACAGTAGAACAGGTGGGCAACGGGGCACAGCTCCCACTCAACACAGTGGGGAGGGAGGAAGACCAGCGAGCTTTTAGGGAAGCTGTATTAGAGGAGGCGCTGTGTCAGGAAGGGCACGCACCTGCACACAAACACAAGTGACCTCCCATTTCAGGCCAGACACTGGTCTCCAGATTTGGGTCCAGTATGGTAAATTCCAAAATTCCCTTAATTCTGAAAGGGGGAGGAGAGAACAAGGCCCAGAGAGTCAGACACACACACTACCTGCCTTATAATTCCCTCCCATTGTATCAAGTCAGGGGCACAACTCGCTTCTACACACTAAGGCTGCCGTTTTGGATGGATTGTAATTCGAGGAGATGGGGGAAGAGGAGGGCAGATACAAGTGACTTCTGTTTACCAAACACTCACAAGACAAATCCTTAATAACGTCTTCAAATATTTGAGCGCTGCACCATCTATTTTTAAAAATAATGAACAGTGGACCATATTGGATGTTGTGCTTGAGGAAAATTTACCAAGAGAAAATGAAAGTCCCTAATACAATTTCCTAGGCTAAATTTTTTTTGGTGTGTATATATGTTTACTGAAGTACAGTCCTAGGCTAAAGTTTTAAAGGAGCCTAGCAAATCATCTCAGAAAAGCTCTTCCAAATTTGAAAAAAAAGTGATCAGAATTATTACTACCACTGATTCTTACTTTTTGGCTATTTGGGTTTTAGATAGGTCATATTTATATCTAAAAATACATAAAGGTGACGTTATGTGCCCTATATATTTGGGGAACATAAATTCCCTTAATCAGATGTTTACACCCATTTTGTAGAGGTAAGTAATAGCAGAAAGCAAACTGAACTGGGAATCAAGAATCTTGCATTCTAAACTTGATTCTGCAGCTAGTAAGTTACATGATTACGGCAAAGCACGTAACAGCTAATGATGACTTTAGACCGGATGATTCCACATTTAAATTTTAACCTTTATAACCTCTAACGTGGATGCTGCACATGGGAAGTTCCACCCCTCGGGACTCATCCTTTCATTCCCCTGTCAGTGTGACAGACGTCCATCTCTCATCTACACTCAACGGTCTTATTTTGACTCCTCTGATGACGTCAGGGGCAGGCGTGTCAGCAGGGCTCACCTGAGAGGAGTTCTCTCCTGGTTCCTACATTATCTTTGTTTTCTCCAGTTTTAAAAAATATTTCTTCCTTTTTTCTTCCCTAATCATAGTGAATGCTTTTCTCTGATGTTCGGTAATCCTTGGCCATCTGTTTCCCCGTAACAGACTTCTCTCATTTCCTGTTTGGCAGGAGTACTGGGGGTTGAAGCAAGGTGCGAGGAACTTGTTTGGATTCTGGTTTTCTGCAAGTGGAGGGGACTTCAGTAGACCTTCACTAAATCCACTCATTTTCAGCAGGGTCTCAAACCACTAAGATGTGTGTCTCCTTGTTCAAGTTCTTCAAATCTTAACAGTCCCATCTTCTGGGGAGAAGCCTAGTTACCCGGTTGTGTGAGAGTGAGAAGATACTGGGCATCTGACAGTTCTGCACACAGACCCTCAACTTGTATTTTGTTCAGCTTCTATCTATGCTCTGCCTCCAAACTACTGGGTATCCCCTGTGCTGAGTCTTCAGGCTAGAAAGCCAGTGGACCCCTTTCTTGTCACCCTTCCTGTAGGCTCCCCCTGCCGTGGTTCTCTCCATCCTGCTAAATCAACTGCCTCCCTTACATTAGCTTTCCACCTTCCTAAAATGAATTGAAGTCCCTCATCTACTTTGTTTTGTCCTTGTAGATTTATGGTTTGTTTTTTAAACATTCTTTTGCTACCATTTTAGTGCAGGCTGCTGAGGGTTAAAATTTAAAAGAGATGTGGGCGCTCCACTATCTTTAACTCAAATTCTCTGTGTGTGTATATACACACACAAACACACATACACACACTATCAAAATCTAATACTATGCAATTTGATATAATGCGTGTAAAAATCACTGGCTAAAACAAACTAAACATGTTAAGCTTTCATTCTAATTTTTAAAACCAACATGTATATTTTAAAATCTAACACTAAAATATTCTGAGAAATAGACATCCCAGGGTGATACTGTCTTGCTCTAAACCTCAGTGGTGTAAGTGTCTTTCTGAAGGTTGGGAGTGGAGTAGGAAGAAAGCCAGAGGGAAACAGATCTTCCTTCTCAACCATGAAGAATTCCCCATGTTATGTTATTATAATGTATGCAGACTTAGAATATCTTCAAAGTCTGTTAGTAATGAAACCAAAGAGGAAGGAAGGCTAGCAGACAAGCAGATATGGAGGTGAAGATCATCGCACTTGGGGTAATTCTGGACCAACATCACTTTTCAATGTATGAAACACTATTAGGTCTGTGACTGGGCTTCATTCTAGAGCACTAGGGAGCTTGGTCAAGGGGAGGGTCACTGAGCACTGGGACCCAGAGGTCCCATTCATCTTGATCATATGGAACTTGGCTAACATCCTTCCCTGGGCCACCATGTGCCTGCCATGAGCTCATGGACTAAAACAAAGCAAAATGATGAAAATGGACCAAGGGTCAAACTTTGGGACCAGCAGTTTGGGAGCTCATTAAAAGTCACTAAAGACTGTTAAAGAGATCTGGCAAGGCGGTCATCAGCATGCGGAAGTCCCGGAAGCTGGCGGCGGCCCCCGTGCCAGTGGGTGGAGAGAATGGCTCCTCGGTGGCTCTCCCCTCCGCCCATGCCCGAGCGTGCTGTTGCTGTGGGTTGGCTGCTGTCGGTCTTTAAGATGAGAAGGAAAGAGAGGGTGTGAGATGACTCTTTGTTTCTGGAGCTGTACTGCAAGTAAGGTGTCATATTGAGACTGGGGAATAAAATTTGGATTTTATGGCAAGGCAAGAGAAATTTAAACATAAAAATTCCTCTCTGCCCTTTGACCTCCTTCCTCCCCCCGCACTGTGCGTTGCATCCCTACATTATGCACTGACCAAACCGCCCCCATCAGTCGGAACGCTTGCTTAACCATAAAGAGCAACATTCTTCCAGCACCAGGACAGCTCCTTAAAAGGTAACACACCTTCCTGACCTTGGAAGGGCCATGACGTTTAGAGCTGGATTATGTAAACTGTCAATAATATGTCATTTAATGTACAGCCCTCTCTCAAAAACTGCGCCTTGACTTCTAACTGACGGAACAGTTCTCAGAGCTTTCTGAGTTGCTCTTCCCAGATTATAACACTCAATTTGGCTCGAATAAAAATTTCCCATTTCTTTCTTAGATCGACTGATTAATTTTCATTGACAAGACCCTGCATGCCTCTCCTAAGTACCTCCTCCTACTTGTCACTTCCCTTCTAAGCCTCGGTCAGCTGGCTCTTCTGCATTTGCTCTGACCTTGAGCGGTCTGAGCAGAGGAGCTGTGAATTCTCCAGGCACCTCTCACATGGTCTCCAGCACGGGCGCCCCCTCTGTCTGGCTTCTGCCCTCTGTCCCTTGCTGACCACATGCACGACATTGCGGTGTCAAGCTTCGGGCAGTGCCCGGAGGGTCTGTCCGGGGCACTGTCTGTGCCTGCTGGCTAGTTATTGTCTCTAAACATTTGCTTCCCAGTAGCCCCTGTGGGTATCACTGAGATCTTTCAGTGAGACCCAGAGCGACAGTCAGTGTCCTCCCGGAGAGGGCCACAGCCACAGCGGGAGAAGCACAATGCAGTCTACCCTCCAGAACTTCCTTGCCAGGCAAATTTTCCCTAACGCCTAAGTCCCTCCTTAGCGTCAAGCTGGATGCTTAGGGAGGCACATTCATTCTCTGAGACGGCCGGGGAAACATTCAGGGCACTGCCGCGCGATAACACAGTCAGTGTAGACAGATGGGAGCCGATTTGTCGACTGGCAACAATAAAGCCGGTAATGTTACCCCCGAGACCTGGAAGTGTTGAAAGATCTTCCCTAAGTAGCTAACTAAGTTCCAGGGAGGGACGTAGCCTGAAGGGTTGCGCGTTTATTGTGATGTTAGAAAGAAACAATTAATGTCCCCTCTGCCTGAGTCTCCCGCCAGTAAATCAAGGGTAAAAATACTGCCCTCTCCTTCAGAGAGATGGAGGACAGCCAGCGAAAATGACAGAGAAGCACCCTGCAGCACAGTGCAGGGACATGCAGCATCCGTCCCGCAAGCTCTGCCCCCCCCCCCGGTAGCGGGACAGCCACCGCCCCCTCCTCCTCCGCTGACCGGGGCAGAGCGTGGTGCCACCAACACCTCCATCAAGTAGCACTCAGCTCCATTTCTGCTCCTACTAAACAGTAAAGAAAACGTGTGAAGTGCAAGTGAAGCAGAGAGAGTCATGCTGAACAGCTGTGTGTCTGCTACATCTTAGGAAAAAGAACCACAGTGTTGCCTCAGGAGCCTCCTGCTGACCAAGGAGGCATTAACGTCCCCTCCTCAGCTGGACTACACTTCACACCCGTCTCTTCCTGATTCTAGGCCCGAATCTCCCTCTTCCTAGAGAATTTAAGCCTCTATTAAAATGACAGTAAGTGAATAATACAAAGACTAACACCGACACTGACACGGACACTGATGCTAAAACCTCAGTAAGCCCCCGAGGACAACATAAACACCCAAGAGAACAAACGCGGGAAACTCGCAAGTGTAAATTCTCTGCTTCTTTGAGGCACAAATCTTCTACAGCCCAGGAAGGTCCTTCTCTAGGACCCGGGAACCACTCGACTGAGATGCAGTCATCAGGAAAGATCGGGTCCCTATCTCCCAGTCTCAGTCAGAGGGTAGGAGACTAACTCCCACGAGGGCAGTCAGTAAACACAGATGGCCTAATTTCACTGAACCAGGTTCCTCCAGAACTTTCTCACCGGCTCATCTCAGTGCTGGAAGACCCTCCCGCCTCTGGGTCGATGGAGTTCAGCCTCTCTCTCCCTCCCTCCGTCCCTCTCACTCTTACAGTGGTCTTCACTGACATCTTCCCTCCCATGCTGAAGAAGAGTCAGGTGTAATTTTTCTTTTACACTCTGTGCCCTGACCCAATCCCTATTGTGTCTTCCTGACTCAGATGAAACTGTGCTCCCGGATTTGGCCTTAGTCGTCCCTTTGGTTTTCTTCATAGTTGATCACATGTCATAGCCCTAAACCATTTGATTGTTGAGTTTTTGTGTGTTTTTGAACTTCACACAAATGAAATTACACTGTATGCGTCACAGTAAATTACAAGACTAAGCTTTACCACCTGCTGAAAAAGAGCTAGATAAAGACAATTGTCATCAAAGTAATCATGTTTTTTAATAACTCCACAAATAAAGGAATGGGCCAAGAGCCAGAAAAACTAAAACTAAAAAAAAAAAAAAAAACTTAAGAGAATTCCTAATCCTCTAAATCTCACTGTAATTGTGCTTTCTTCAAGCATGTATTATTCCTTGACATTGAATTTCTGCATCATGTGTATTCAGTAGTCCCTGTTGTTAGGTAACTGCAGCTCCTGAAGATAAGCAAGCTTTTCTTTAAGTCTGTTATTTTAAAAGAGAAAAAGTGACATATCAAGCAAATGAACAATTCCCCTTTCTTTTAATTAGATTCCAATATTTTCCCAGTGTAGCAATACAATATGCAAAATGATTAAAAAAACTCTAATTGCAATTCTAGTTTCTGATTTCACGGAGGCCCAACTGTCAAATCTTTGTGGATGACACAAAATAATTCAAATTAGAGAGGTCTAGGGAGGATTAAGAGAAAGTCCAGGAGGACAAGCAGGACTTGCTAATTGGGCTGAGCTGTTGGAGCTGGAAAGCAACACAGGCAAGTACAAAGCCCTGGACGAGATCTTGGAAAGTGCATTTACATGCACCTCTGAGGGGTTAGAGGTGAGTTAAAGGCCGTTCACCAGGTATCTGTCCTACGGATTTCCAATCAATAGGTTTTATGATATTACAAGTACATCCTAGAATGGATGCAAAATAATTCCAGAAGAACTTCCTCCTCTTTGTCCCGACCACAATTCTGCCAAACATAAAACAGCACTGCAAACATTCCTTGGGACTTGCATACAGATAACTGGTCTTATTTTCATAGTTTGGTGACTAGAACAACTTCTCAATTTCTATCATCAAGCAGTTGGATAAACTTTACAGCATGACTCAAAATTTATTCTACAAATATATAGTTGGAATAAAATATGGCCATGCATCCCTTGAAATTACAGTCAGCTTAGGTATTACATTTGCATGTTTAAAAATTGTAATTAAAATGAAGTATGGATGCTGGACTGATATTTATGGAAGCCATCAGCTGTAGAGTGGGAAGAGTACCTCCACTGACCCCCAAAGTGTTTCAGACTGTGTGTAAAGACAATACGGGTATGCATTTTCATTTCAACCGCCATCTAACTGTTCTCTCTAGCTGTTCAAACGTTAATTTTTTGTGTGTGCAACTTCCTTCATATCTCCAGAGTGTCCCAGTTGGAAGCCAAAGCCACACATTTTCTGCAAGTATAACAGGAGAGATTCATACCTCTTGTCGGGGGCGATTAGCAAACTCTGCAAAAGAAAGTAATTCCCCTATTTTCCACAGCTTAATGCCTCTACGGCTAATTAGGATATTCCTTATTCCTTTCCAGCTCCTCGGTGAAATTCATAACTGACGTTACGTGTAGAACTTGGAGTTGCACACGTGCTTCCTTTGCGGAGCTCACTACCCGAGTAGAATAATCAAAAGGGAAAACTTACAAATGCAGAAAATAGAATGAAAAATGCACACTCAAACTAACATGTCCTAAAAGAGCAAGCGTGTAGCCCAAAAGGAGATCCAAATCTTCTGGGTGGAGCCCAGACTCTCTCCATGGTGGCCTGTCCAGGGAGGGGTATCGAGGTTGGGAGAGTGGGTAAGGCCACTCTTGTGATTAACGCAGAGTAATCCCTGCTTTTCTGGGCTCAACAAAGTTAAGAGTTCTCGGAGCTGAAAGGAACCAAGTTCAGTGTTTCAGCTGCATCAGAAACAATCTTCAGTTTCTGTCAATTAGGGTGTAACCCTGCCAAGGCTATGAAATCTTTTCTCCTTTTTTTTATACGGTGCCTGTGTAACCAAAATGAATCCTCACCTACAAAAGGAAATCACGAAATGAGATCTGTGTTGCCCAACCTTACTTGACAATACCATTAGCTGAGATGCTTGTTTCCAGTACAGATTCTCTTGTCTGATGAAATTCTGAATCAGTAGGTTGGAGTGGAAATTAACAATCTGTGTTTTAACAATTTCCCTGGCAATTGCTTTTATTTGACAAGTGGGGAAAGAAGGGATTGAGTGACCTTTATAATATCTTCCAGCTGTAACAGTCCACGAACCCATAATCACTGACCATACCAAATGCCTCCTTAAAAATACAAAAAAAAAAATTCTTTTCTTAATTGGTAAACAGATTGCTTTAAAAAAAAAAAAAGTAGATTGGATTTGAGAGAAAAAAGATTAAGAAAACCCTGCAGATATCTGAGGAAGCCTAAAAAGTGACAGATTCTATTGGCTAAACTTTTCACCCAGTTACCATGACAACCTTCATATATGCTGGAACGCAGAGAAAATTAGATATTAACCTGGATGGGCCTCTGGAGGAAGAGATCTTTCAGACAGCGCTGATTTAGGCCATTCCGTGGACCACACGCCTAATGCTCTCATCAGTTCTTCTCGTGGGCCCTGCTAAGATCTAAGACCTCTTGCTTTTCTCACGCAGAGGCTTGTGGAAACCCAGAGAGAAAATCAGGGCTGCAGTGAGATTTGTTAGTCCAAAGCCCCTCGGATTAGTAACTGCTCTATGTTTTGCATCAAAGCCTCTGTTAATATGTGAGGAAGCCGAGGATCGGTGGCGGCTACCTCTGCTCAGAGGACGGGTTTTGACATTAATGACACAGGAGAGGGTGGTGGTGGGTTTCAAATAATTATACAGTAACTTGGTGTCCAGGACACGTTCAGCTTTCAGTAAACCTCAGGCCCTCATCTGTATAGTATTTTCACACGTGGAATCCTGATAGTCTGTAGCAAGATGGCTGGGGCGGGGGTCCTACATTCATCGGACTTTAATAGTTTTCGATGGCAGTCCTGCAGAGTTTTAAGAGCCAGATGAAGAGGGGGAGGGTGTCTGGTCCAAACTCCGTATTTTTAAAAATGAGGAATCCAAGTGGGAGGCCGGCAGAGACAGGATGAGAAGCCTACTTACTCTCTGCACTCCAGGCTCAGTGCTCAGTACACAACTCCAGCTGCCGCCCACTGTATGCTCCTGCAGAGAATACCTGGTTTTTCTACACCGAGAACATTTTCTCAGTTTTGTGGGGTAAGCCGCCTTTTCTGGAAGGCAGTGGGACAGGCTTGCCTGCTTGTGACGAGGGACACACTCAGGCCGCTCCTCTTCCCATGTCAGAAAGCCCTACACCTTCTGTGCTGAAGCAGACAACAGTGTGACAGCTCTAAGAAAGAGGCTGTCACATACTGTCATATTAGTGAGCTTCTAAACATGCCGGAATCTGTCATTCAGCCACATACGCGTTCAATGTTTCCAAATACATTTGCTTTCAAACATCCCTTTGTGAAAAGGATGCTGCTGGTTTCTCTCATTATGGATAATTTTAAACCCTCATTTATTGGAACTGAAATAATAGGGAATGGATTTGGGGGTGCGACTCAATCACAATTACGATGATGAGATGATCAAAGAGGTTACTGTAGAGAATGCCCAGCAAGGGTGTGAAAAAGGTAGCAGAGATTAGTCTGGAAAGAGGAATCCACTCTTGATTGCTGTGAGCATTACGGTAACAGGAAGCAATGCTTCTTCCTTCCACTGCCCAAAAGACACAAAGTTGAGCCCCTGGAACTCAGGGAGAGAAGACGGGGCCGGGGTGGGGGTGGGGGTGGTGTGAATCCTAGGAGCATGGCCTGATGCACGGCCCCAAGGGAAAAGCTGCTTGCCGGGGAAGGGCCTCCTGTATCTTCATGGATGATAAACTTCAATAATAATAATATCCTATGTGCAATTTAATGATTCTCAACTTAGTAATCACCTGTAACAATTTATAAGGGAATTGCATATATTGGGTTAATAGTGTCCATATTTGGGGCCAAACAATGCAGAAAAAAGCCAACTGTTATAGTCATAATAATATAGTCCCCGGTGAGTGTTAAAAAGTTGGGACTAGGAGGGAGAGCTGAGTTCTAGGAAAATGTGCCCTCCCTGCAGATTCCCAGGAACCACTGATAATGCTGAGAACAAAGCTGGATTTCCTATAGGAACGTGTCATGGAGGATTAGAGTATTTACTGAGATATTAATGGAGAGGGTGGCCTCCCAGGCTGGAAAATTTGGAGATGCTGTGAGTTCCAGAATCATCCCCTGATTCTTTCCTAATTAGAGGTGTGCAGACACCACACTTTGTTTTCCATGCCCAGCTGGTATGGAGGCCACAGTTACCAATTAAACTGATTTATCTGTGAAGCTGAGCTCTGACTGTTCTTGGTATCTGGAATTTTCCATTGTACATCTAGCTAGCTCCCCAAGGATCCATTCTCAGACTGTAATAAAATAATGTCTTACATTTTAAAGGTTGATATATAGGGTGATCTAAATAGGGGATTGACAGGTAGAAGAAACACGGAATAGACTCTTGGGCAAATTGTACTGTCGAGGTTACAGCTGAAAAAGGCAACATTTGCTACATCTGGGTATTGCTATGTTCAGGACTGTCCAGTGCAGGCGCCCCCCCCCCCCTTTTAAAAATAAGATCTTACAGTTCTCCATGAAAGGGTCTCACTGAAGTTGCTATCCTAGACTTTCCCTTCTTCACCACAAATGTAACTGTGGTGTGTGGAGAGTTTCCTATCTGGGAGGAATATTTATACAATTTCAGGAGGCAGAGTTCCTGGACTCTCCAACTCAAAATTTAAATTACGAATGCACATAAGAGAGGGAGGGCTTACAGGAGGTTGGTGTTAAAAGACTGACATATGGATGTTTAAGTAAGTCCCTGGGCCATCAAACCACATCCAACTTTATCCAATGATTTCATTTGCCACAAATCAGGAGTCCGAACCTCTAAGCTGGCTGCTGCTGAGTTCCTCGTGATGCCTCACCCGAGAAAGGCGACGCGGTCACAGTGGGAAGTGTTGTGTACGCCCCACGCCTCGTCCTTCCTGACCTTGGGCAGCCTGGGAGCACAGCTGCCTGGAAGGTCACTGGGCGTTTCTGCCCCAATTCAGGCAAGTATCTCCCCATCAGACAAGAGGAGGCCCTCCAGGGAAACAGGAATAAAAGAAACACAGAGATTCAGCCCAACAAAACAGCAGATGAGTATTTAACCTAATTTAAGTATGACCAATGAGCTGCACGAACTGTGCCATTAATCACTCTGGCACGCATGGGCACGCTTTCTGGGCTAAACATGATGCCATTAAAATTCAGGAAAGCTTAGTCACAGCGCATCTCTCTCTACCGATCACGGGTCATGTTGACGATTCCCAAGTTTATGGCAAATTCTGCGTGTTACTCGAGACTCTCGTCTCCTCTCTTCGCCTTTGGGGAGGGGAACAATGAGGAGTATTGGGAGTCGGCCATTTCAGAGGAACTAGGGAGCTGAGGTTTGATGGGCAACAACTGTCTCAGATTCCCAACATCCTTACAGTGGTGATTACGGTGGTGCTGTGTTAATGATGATGAAAGCAGGGATGGGGGTGCCACAAGTGAAACCCAAAGAAGTGACTGGACACGGCAGTCTCAGTCCATCACTACTGCCTGTGGGATATTTCGTGGTGTCGCACAGGCAGTGTCATGAGCCCTGCTTCAGGGAATCTGTTTTAAGTTCAGACTTCAAGCATGGAAGTTCTTCCAGACAACAGGGCTTTCAAAGGTTTCCATAACACTGGGGATTGGGCAGAGGGTGTTGCTGTGAGAGACGGCAGACCCTGGGGCTCGGGTTAGAAAGACGAGAGCATTCGGCAGCTATTTGAAGAATTCATAGAAAAAGATGAAAGGCAGTAAAAAAGAGTGCAAAGAAGCACATGGGCATGCCGGTACGGCCCAGGCAGAAGTCACACGGACCCGAGTGTCCCACAGCCACCGTCACTAAGTCATTGAAGGCGTTACGTTACACACTTCACAGGGAGAAGCAACAGTGGACATCCCTTACAGATTCTTTTTAAAACTGTAGACAGCTATACGTAGCTCCAATTTAGAGGATGTGGCCCATCACTTAAACTCCATTGTCTGTCAGGTGGCCCTGATTTAAAGACTCCTCATGACAAGTTTACATGCGATACTTGGATCAGACTGGGACAGAGGCACCAGAAGCAGGAAGGGAAGGGAGCAGCAAGGGTGAAGCTGCAGGATTGGAGAAGAAGTGGGGCTGGAGCGAGGGAGACACTCACCAAACCCCTCTTCTGTGGTGCCTGCCCTCCCCCCCCACCATGGAGATGGCGCAGTGAACTATGGCCTCTGGTGACGGCGGAACAGGGGAAAAGCTAAAGCAGGTGTATGATGTGTGACTCCTTTCCCCATTCTCACCCCGTCCTCCACCCTGACTCGGTACAGCTTCGGGACAATCGCCTGGGTCTTTGGGGAAGACGGTCCTGACCTCCCAGGTGTGAGTGAGGTGCCGTCTGTGAGCCACCACGTCCCCGCACTGCGGGTGCTGGCCTGTGCCCCGTCTGCATTCTCTACTCAGAGCCCTGAGAGCACACGGTGCCTCTCCAGCCTCACTCACCGGCATGCAGGGGTGCTCTGGTGTTTGTCTCACTAAACCAAAATGAGGCTGTTGGTTCTTCACAAATCAAGGGTTTCCTCCACCCCTGGCCTCCCGGAAATCCTTCTCATCCTCCAGGACTCAGCGCTGGGTGTCCTTCTTGCACAAAGCCGCCCCTGGTGCCTTCCCAACTCAGACAGACTGCCTGTGGTGTCCTCGGGGGCCCTGGCCTGACTTCCAGCATAGCAGCAGCTCACAATGTATTCTACTTTCTTATTTACAAGACTGTCTCTTCCTTCTAAACAGTAAGCCCCTTTAGGGTAAACAGCGTGTCTTATTGTTCTCTTGTCTCCCTAATGCTTAGCTGACTCACTGGCGCATAAAAGGTGTTTCATGTAAATTTGATAAATTTCATTGAGTTGACACGTGGGAGACCAAGTCCCCAAAAGAGCCACCTGCCTTGACTGTGACTGCGTGTCCAACCGTCTTGGCGTTATTCTCTTTCTGGCTTTATTGTTAGACGTCCACTCAACAGGCTACAGACAGCAAAGAAACAAAGGCAGGTGCTGATGGAAGACGTGGTGCGTTTTCTTGCCTCGTGCGGGCACGAGGTGGAGGAGGAGAAACGCAAGAAGTGATTCAATAACCAAGTCAGTGACCGAGGGGCAGAGTCGTGCCTGTTCTCTCGAGTCGCCTGAGGTTTACCCCAGTCCAGCGTTTGACCTTTTCGGTTTTCCTCTAATTATGGCAGAATTCAGTCCTGCTGGGTTTCTTTTTCATGCTCACCTCAGGAGACATCCACTTGAGTGTTTCAACAAAGTAGTCTGAAGAAAGGTAATTAATGGTGTTTATTGTAAAAGAGGAAAATATACGTGCTTTAGCTTAAGCTGGACTCCGTGGTTTCAAAGTAGATCATAAATATATCAAAGGAAAAAAATAGTGTTTTACTGAAACTGTGGGCTTAACACAACCACAAACCTCCCTCCTTGAACAACTTAGTCCCTCCAATGTAACAAACAAGAAATGGGTAAAATTAACTGCATGCCTTTACCTAGTGTATTTCGTGACCAAAAATGACATGAATTCTCAGCAAGGATGATTTAACAGTAGACTGAGAATATGACGGTAAAAGTTCAGTCAGTTACCTTCACAAATCAGAACTTTGTTATCTTCCACCCCTTTTTTTAATTTTTTTAAAACATTTTTCATTGATTTATAATCATTTTACAATGTTGTGTCAAATTCCAGTGTTCAGCACAATTTTTCAGTTATTCATGGACATATACACACTCATTGTCACATTTTTTTCTCTGTGAGTTATCATAACATTTTGTGTATATTTCCCTGTGCTATACACTGTAGTCTATTCTACAATTTTGAAATCCCAGTCTATCCCTTCCCACCCTCCACCCCCCTGGTAACCACAAGTCTGTATTCTCTGTCTGTGAGTCTATTTCTGTCCTTTATTTACGCTTTGTTTTTGTTTGTTTGTTTTTTTGTTTTTTAGATTCCACATATGAGCGATCTCATATGGTATTTTTCTTTCTCTTTCTGGCTTACTTCACTTAGAATGACATTCTCCAGGAACATCCATGTTGCTGCAAATGGCATTATGTTGTCGGTTTTTATGGCTGAGTAGTATTCCATTGTATAAATATACCACCTCTTCTTTATCCAGTCACCTGTTGATGGACACTTAGGCTGTTTCCATGTTTTGGCTATTGTAAATAGTGCTGCTATGAACACTGGGGTGCAGGTGTCATCCTGAAGTAGATTTCCTTCTGGATACAAGCCCAGGAGTGGGATTCCTGGGTCATATGGTAAGTCTATTCCTAGTCTTTTGAGGAATCTCCACACTGTTTTCCATAGTGGCTGCACCAAACTGCATTCCCACCAGCAGTGTAGGAGGGTTCCCCTTTCTCCACAGCCTCTCCAGCATTTGTCATTTGCGGATTTTTGAATGACGGCCATTCTGACTGGTGTGAGGTGATACCTCATTGTAGTTTTGATTTGCATCTCTCTGATAATTAGTGATATTGAGCATTTTTTCATGTGCTTTTTGATCATTTGTATGTCTTCCTTGGAGAATTGCTTGCTTAGGTCTTCTGCCCATTTTTGGATTGGGTTGTTTATTTTTTTCTTATTGAGTCGTATGAGCTGCTTATATATTCTGGAGATCAAGCCTTTGTCGGTTTCACTTGCAAAAATTTTCTCCCATTCCGTAGGTTTTCTTCTTGTTTTACTTCTGGTTTCCTTTGCTGTGCAGAAGCTTGTAAGTTTCATTAGGTCCCATTTGTTTATTCTTGCTTTTATTTCTTCTAGGAGAAAATTTTTGAGATGTATGTCAGATAATGTTTTGCCTATGTTTTCCTCTAGGAGGTTTATTGTATCTTCTTATGTTTAAGTCTTTAATCCATTTTGAGTTGATTTTTGTGTGTGGTGTAAGGGAGTGTTCTAGCTTCATTGTTTTACCTGCTGCTGTCCAGTTTTCCCAACACCATTTGCTGAAGAGACTGTCTCTATTCCAATGTATATTCTTGCCTCCTTTGTCAAAGATGAGTTGACCAAAAGTTTGTGGGTTCATTTCTGGGCTCTCTATTCTGTTCCATTGGTCTATATGTCTGTTTTGGTACCAATACCATGCTGTCTTGATGACTGTAGCTCTATAGTATTGTCTGAAGTCTGGGAGAGTTATTCCTCCAGCCTCTTTCTTTCTCTTCAGTAATGCTTTGGCAATTCTAGGTCTTTGATGGTTCCACATAAATTTTATTATGATTTGTTCTAGTTCTGTGAAATATGTCCTGGGTAATTTGATAGGGATTGCATTAAATCTGTAGATTGCCTTGGGCAGTGTGACCATTTTAACAATACTGATTATTCCAATCCAAGAGCATGGAATATCTTTCCATTTTTTAAAGTCTTCTTTAATTTCCTTCATCAATGGTTTATAGTTTTCTGTGTATAATTCTTTCACCTCCTTGGTTAGATTTATTCCCAGATATTTTATTACTTTGGGTGCTATTTTAAAGGGGATTGTTTCTTTACTTTCTTCTTCTGTTGATTTATCGTTAGTGTAAAGAAATGCAACTGATTTTTGAACGTTAATTTTGTAACCTGCTACCTTGCTGAATTCTTCAATCAGCTCTAGTAGCTTTTGTGTGGACCTTTTAGGGTTTTCTATATATAGTATCATGTCATCAGCATATAATGACACTTTTACCTCTTCTTTTCCAATTTGGATCCCTTTTATTTCTTTCTCTTGCCTGACTGCTGTGGCTAGGACTTCCAGGATTATGTTGAATAGGAGTGGTGATAGTGGGCATCCTTGTCTTGTCCCAGATTTTAGTGGGAAGCTTTTGAGTTTTTCACCGTTGAGTACTATGCTGGCTGTAGGTTTGTCATATATAGCTTTTATTATGTTGAGATATGTTCCCTCTATACCCACTTTGGCGAGAGTTTTTATCATAAATGGGTGTTGAATTTTATCAAATGCTTTTTCTGCATCGATTGAGATGATCATGTGGTTTTTGTCCTTTCTCTTGTTGATGTGATGTATTACACTGATTGATTTGCGTATGTTGAACCAGCCTTGTGTCCCTGGGATGAACCCCACTTGGTCATGATGTATAATCTTTTTTTATGTGTTGTTGGATTCTATTTGCTAAAATTTTGGTGAGGATTTTGGCGTCTATGTTCATCAGTGATATTGGCCTATAATTCTCTTTTTTTGTAGTGTCTTTGCCTGGTTTTGGTATCAGGGTGATGGTGGCTTCATAGAATGAGTTTGGGAGTAATCCCTCCTTTTCAATCGTCTGGAAGAGTTTGAGAAGGACTGGTATGAGTTCTTCTTTGTATGTTTGGTAGAATTCCCCGGTGAAGCCGTCCGGTCCTGGACTTTTATTTGTAGGGAGGTTTTTAATTGCTATTTCTATTTCCTTTCTAGTGATCGGATTGTTCAAGTGTTCAGATTCTTCTTGATTCAGTTTTGGTGGACAGTATGTTTCCAGAAACTTGTCCATCTCCTCTAGGTTATCGAGTTTGGTTCCATATAGTTTTTCATAATATTCTCGTATGATATTCTGTATTTCTATTTTGTTTGTTGTAATTTCTCCATTTTCCTTTCTTATTTTGCTAATTTGTGCTCTCTCTTTTTTCTTCTTTGTGAGTTTGGCCAGAGGTTTGTCGTTTTTATTTACTTTTTCAAAAAACCAGCTTTTGGTTTGGTTGATTTTTTCTATGGTCTTGTTAATCTCTATTGTATTTAATTCCCCTCTGATGTTTATTATTTCCTTCCTTCTGCTGCTTTTTTGGGGCTTTTTGTTCTTCTTTTTCTAATTCATTCAGGTGGTGGGTTAAATTGTTTATTTGAGATTGTTCTTCTTTTTTGAGGAAGGCCTGTATCACTATAAACTTCCCTCTTAGCACTGCCTTTGCTGTGTCCCATAGGTTTTGAGTGGTTGTGCTTTCATTATCATTTGTCTCAAGGTATTTTTTAATTTCAGCTTTGATTTCCTCATTGATCCATTGTTTTTTCAATAACATATTGTTTAATCTCCATGCTTTCCTTTTTTTCTCCTTTGTTTCTCTGTTGTTGATTTCCAGTTTCATGGCATTGTGGTCAGTAAAGATGCTTGAGATAATTTCTATCTTCTTAAAATTGTTGAGGTTTCTTTTGTGCCCAAGTACATGATCGATCCTGGAAAATGTTCCATGTGCACTTGAAAAGAATGTATGTCCTATTTTTTGGGGGTGTAATGCTCTGAAAATATCCACCAAATCTAGTTTTTCTATTGTAGTATTTAATTTCTCTGTTGCCTTGTTTATTTTCTGTCTGGAAGATCTGTCTAGTGATGTTAATGCAGTGTTAAAATCTCCAACTATGATTGTATTCCCATCAATGTCCCCCTTTATCTCTGTTAGTAATTCTTGTATGTACTTAGGTGCTCCTATATTGGGTGCATATATATTAACGAGTGTAATATCCTCATCTTGTATCACTCCTTTAATCATTATAAAATGTCCTTCTTTATCTTTCTTTATGGCCTTTGTTTTAAAGTCTATTTTGTCTGAAATCAGTACTGCCACACCTGCTTTTTTGGCTTTTCCATTTGCATGGAATATCCTTTTCCATCCTTTCACTCTCAATCTATATGTGTCCTTCTCCCTAAATTGGGTCTCTTGTATGCAGCATATTGAAGGTTCTTGCTTTATTATCCAGTCTGCCACTCTGTGTCTTTTGACTGGAGCATTTAGTCCATTAACATTTACAGTAATTAATGATAGATGTGTGTTTATTGCCATTTTGAACTTATCTTTGCAGTTGAATTGGTATATCCTCTTTGTTCCCTTTTTCTTCCTTTTGTGGTTTGGTAATTTTCCTTTGTATTATCATGGATTTTATTTAATTTTTGTGACTCCTTTGTAAATTTTTGGCTTGTGGTTACCCTTTTTTGTAAATCTATCAACCCATTACTATAACTGTTTTTATTAAACTGATAGTAACATGATCTCAAACCCATCCTACTGTTAAAAAAAATTTAAAAAGAAAGAAAAAAATATTCTATATTTCCCTGCCTCCCTCTCCCACTCTCAGTGATTTGTATGTCTTCTTTTATAATTTCATGTTTACTTTATTTGTAATTCATGAGTTATCACCTTTCCAGTTGTGTGTTTCTCATTTCTGTAGCATCCTGCTGCTTTTCTATTTAGAATAGCCCTTTCAATATTTCTTTTAGCATGGGTTTAGTGTTGCTAAACTCCTGCAGCTTTTTTTTTGTCTGTGAAACTCTTTATTTCTCCTTCTATCCTCAAGGATAGCCTTGCTGGATAAAGGATCCTAGGCTGCATCTTTTTTTCATTCAGGGCTTTGAATATATCTTGCCACTCCCTTCTGGCCTGTAGTGTTTGTGTAGAGAAATCAGCTGAAAGCCTTATGGGGGTTCCCTTGTAACTTACTCTTTGCTTTTCTCTTGCTGCCTTTAGAATCCTTTCTTTATCCTTGACTCTGGCCATCTTGATTATGATATGTCTTGGTGTGGATCTATTTGGGTTCTTCCTGTTTGGGACCCTCTGAGCTTCCTGTACTTGGATATCTGATTCCTTCTTTAAGTTTGGGAAGTTTTCAGTCATGATTTCTTCAAAAACCTTTTCAATCCCCTTTGAGCTTTCTTCTCCTTCTGGGACCCCTATTATGCGAAGATTGGGACGCTTTATATTATCCCATAGGTCCCTTATGCTATTTTCATTATTTTTTATTTGCTTCTCTTGTAGTTCTTCTGAATGGGTGCTTTCTATTGCCCTGTCTTCTAGATCACTAATTCGTTCCTCTGCATTATCTAGTCGGCTTTGCACAGCTATTAGATCATTCCTCATCTCTGTCAATGAGTTTACCCATTCTACTTGGCTCTTCTTTATAGCTTCAATTTCATTTTTGACATACTTTATATCTCTAAACACTATCTCTTTTAATTCCTTCAGCAATTCGATCACTCCTTTTTTGAAATCTTGATCTAGTAGGCTATCGATGTCTATTTCGTTGATCTTTCTTTCAGGGGATTTCTCTTGTTCTTTTAATTGGGAAAGGTTTCTCTGCTTCTTCATCTTGCTCATACCTCTTTGGCACTGTGGTTTATGGAGTATCAGTTGTTTATTTTGGTCCTTAAGGATTTTATCTATCTGATGCCTATTTAGGAATAAAACTTAGGAAAAAAAGAAAAAAAAATAAGAGAGAGAGAGAAAGAATTTTAAAAGAAGGGAGAAAGAGGGTTTGAAAACAGTGTATAATGAATAATAGAAGAGTGAGTTGAAGCAGAGTATTAATCGGGTTGAGACGTCCTTTTAAAACCTTTACAAAAAAGGGGGGGGGAGATGAATAGATGTATTTGAAACCTGTGTCTAATCAATAGCAGGACATCAAAACCCAAGAGAAATAGAAATGAATTAAGAAGTAAAGATTAAGAGAGTAATAGAAAATAGAACAGGTAAAAACAGATTTTAAAAAAAAAAGGGGGGGGGGTTGTCGGTGTTCTCCTGGAGTCTGTGTGCTTTTAATGTGAAGTCTTTCTGTCTTCGTCCTGTTTTGGAAGCTCAGCTTGCTGTTTTCAGAGGCCCTCCATTGGCGCCCTCTTCTGTGCTGCTCCCAGCACCTGTTGGCAAGCAGATCGCGCCTCCTCCTAACACTGGGTCAGGTGCAGCTCTCTGCTGTGGGCGGGCGGGTCGCTGCCCCTCCGGATGCCGCAGTCAGATGTTGCAGACTGGCCGGGTAGGAGGGCGGGTCGTGCCCCCTCCCAGCACCTCGGTCAGGGGCTGTGTTCCTGCCGGAAAGGCGGGGGGCCGCTCTCGCTCTACCTGCGCCGCCGCTGGTAGCTCCGCTGCTCTGTGCGGCTGCGCGCTCCGCCCTGGTCGGCGCTCCGCAGGTGGGCTCGGGGAAGACCGAGGGACAGCCTTGTCCCTGCTCAGAGCCAAAACCCAGCTCCTTGTTTGTCTTTGTGGAGCAAGTTCTCTGAGGGACCAGGATGGAAGGATCCTATCTGCCCTGGGCTGCAGGCCAGTCTCAGTCTGGCCTTTGAGGCTGCTAAGCCCTTCGGTGCGGATGCAGGTTTCGCCCCCGCCCCCGCCTGGGTGCTCAGCACGGAGGATATGGCGGCTGCGCCTGAGCCCCGCCTCTCTTCCCCCGAAAACTTTCCGCGGGTTTTCAGAGATGGGGGTGTGCACCCTTCCCGCGAGAGCACATCAACCGTGCTGTTTTATGGAGGGCCCAGGTCGTTCTGCCCTGTGCACCCACAGCCACGGCGCGCAGCCCCTTGCGGTCCCCCGGGGCTGCCTCCGTGCAGCCGCCCCCGTCCTCCGCCCGGCTTGTGCAGCCTGGCCCTGCCCGCCGCTGCCGGCCCGCATCTCAGGCTGGGTGTCGGGGGAACGCTCTGTGCCCGTTTAACTTAGTTCTGTCAGTCAGGGGCTGCTCTGTACAGATCCGAGCCTCGGAGGCTCCCCCTCAGTCCTGCTGGCCTCTCAGTTGGAGAGGGGAGACCCAGCGAGCGAGCGCCAGTCCTCCTTTGCCGCTCCCTCCCCGCGGGACCTGTCCTGTGCTGCTTTGCCTTTTGTTCTTTCTTTTTTCCTTTTCTCCTACCAGATTTTTGGCGTCTTTATCTTTTGAAGAGGGCGATGTTCTGCCGGAGTTCCACAGGTGCTCTGGTTGGCTGAGTGGGTCTGTAGATGTGGGTCTTGGTGTATTTGTGGGAGAGAGGGTGACCTGTGAGCGTCCTTCTACTCCGCCATCTTCTCCAAACCTCTCCACCCCCTCTTTTTATGTTTTGGGGAAAACATGCCTGCTTAGACCACATGGATATACAGTAAATTTGAAAATGTAGTTACTCTGAGACTAGTGATAAAAATAAGATGAATTGCTTTTGCTTTTCTTTGTTCTGGTGAAAAAAAATTTTTTAAATTGAAAAGCAGGACGTAATCGTGAGTGTGCACCCAGTGCAGGGAACAGAGCTTTCTTTTCATTGTTTTAGCACGTTGGTAAAGGTTAAAGAAGAATAAAAGTAGCAGGGGGAGGGTATAGCTCAGTGGTAGAACGCATGCTTAGCATGCACGAGGTCCTGGGTTCAATCCCCAGAACCTCCAGTAACAAAAACCAAACAAATAAACAAATAAATCTAAGTACCTCTCTGCCCCACCACCAAAACAAACAAACAAAAACCAAAACAAAACCCAAACAAACAAGCAAAAAGAATAAAACAGCTTCAGCCTTTAGGAAGTGTATAATCTAGGGTGGGGAACTGACAGATAAACAAATATTAGTTACAACACAGTAATAATAAATAAGATAACGTATACCTCAACTACATGACAGCTAAAGATGCAGCAATAGCGTTTGCTTTTTGGTTGCTCAGGAAAGTGAGTAAAGAATCCTCTGAATGAGGGAGACCAGAATTACGTGTTGAGGAGCCAGCAGGATTTCAGTTGGCAAGAAGAGGAGGCAACATTCCACATCTGCGAGTGGGGAAGCTGCAGGCCTGTTGGAAGACTGCTGGGTGGTCCAGGCCCTGGGTCCTGGGAAAGTGAGAATTCCTAGCATGATGCTGGAAGATGCACCCCAAGGAAGCCAGGAGATAAAGGCTGGGGATGATACGGGGCCACATCAAGGAGGAAGATGAACGTCATGCTAAGGAAAAGGCCTCAGGAATTCTTTGGAAAATGATTCTCACATCAGTAAAAGGTTAATACAGGCACGGATCTGCTCACACCCGGTAATACTCACAGACCAGCTCTGCTGCAGATTGTGCTAGACTTGAGGGGAAGGCAAGGAGGAGGGCCCAGAGAGGAGCAGACACTTGCCACCAAAACGATGCTAAAGATTTCAAAGAGTGATTTCATAAAACCCCACGGTTGCAAGAGACCTTGAGTTAACTCCAATTTAGAGGGAACAGGACACCGTGACCCATTTTCCCCAACAACTTTTCAGTTCAGGAAAAGGAACTAAATGGCAAACAAAACCTCTGTTACAGGCATACCCAGCCTCTGACAGTACCTGATGATGTTTTGTTGTGAGAGCCGTTCTGTCTTCGTGTCACAAATTCAAGTACGTGGCATGCATTCGTGTGACAAAGGTCTGGGTTGGAAACCACTGTGGAGGATGCTTCTGGATGCTGACAGCTATCGACCTGGGTCACCTTCCCTTCCGAGTGGGAAGGTGCCTCGGCTTGCTTCTCAGCACACAGGGCAGCCATACGCTCAGTGCGGTATCAGATACAACTTCCGTTCCGCTACCCCTCACGCCTTCTCATGTTCCATTTGCTCCTGATTTCATACGATTCTAGTTCACTGTGATTTTTCCCCCTTAGCTTCTAAGGAGTATGTTTTTGAAAATTCAACCAACAACATGCTTATATTTACTGTCATCCTTTAGAAACGAATTTTCAGCCCCCCAGCACAGACTATCACTCAACTCTGTCAACAACCATAAATATTAGAAATAAATACACTGACATTAACAAATTATGGGAACTTAACCACCACTGTCATCAGCCCATATTTATGGAGTCCCCGTAAAATACCGGTGCTACCAGCTCAATAAATCAATAGTTAGCCGCAGTCGCAATTAGGCCTTGGGTCTCTTCTAGATATTCATAAAGCCAACGAGATTAGATGTGAGACTGGTGTCAGAAATTGCAGGTACCATCATGCTATTTTTCACAATAGGATGAGAAACAGTTTCTAGGGAGCAGCAAGAGCCCCTGGGATGCTGGGAGAGAGTTCGTGGGATCTGTGTGCATCTGCAAAAGCTGTCCCCTTCCTATCACTGCAGTGAGTTTTAATAGCAAGCATTTGTGTCTTATGAAATCTTGCACAAGAAGATTAAAGACGTCCATCACTGCCTTTCACAAAAACAAGAAAAACACGGGCCGTTTGAATTGTGGATAGCCAACCTTCTTTCGACCAGGCATTCTTTAACCTGTTCTGAAGCCACATTTTTCACAAATGGGATGTATATTGTGAAGGGGGTGAAATGGACAACAGTTCTGTCACTCGCTGGAGTGCACTCTATATTGCCAGTTTCTAAATCATTCTAACACTGATGGGTGATACATACTAACCTCTACGGTGGGAACACTTGACAACGCTTTTCTGACTGAGTGGTGTCACAGTGGCGTGAGAATCGTTCTAGGCACATACAGGTTAATGGTTAGATACGACTTACATTCGGGTTCCGGCTTAGATTCTAAAACTCAAACAACTGTACAGAAGATTTTAACCCAGTTTTACAGTTCATGGAACCAACCTAAGATTCCATTTTAATTCAAAGTATCTTTTTCCAGTTTTATTATGTAGAATTATTACAGCTTGACTGCATACAATTATATTGCATGTAAATACATATAAACAGTTTACTGCACATTTTTTAGTTTTCAGGTATATACTAATTATTGCTTCTAAGAATAGATTAGATCTTTAGCTTTTTAAACGTACACAGTTATCAAAGGAATAAAGCCAACTACAAAATAAGAACCAACAGAATAGTAACTAAATATACAATATTTTAAAAATTAATATTATGAACATATATATTAATTAATATTAATTCATAATATTAATTTTTGAAATATTGTATATTTAGTTACTATCAATTTTTAACATAAGCAGCCTTTAAATAAAATAGATATGAAAACATTTAACTGCAAGTCCCATAAATAAACATAAAGAATGTTCACTACCTCCATTATATCTGCTGCACTTTGAAATTATTTACTAAAATGTAGTTTCTTTGTTTACCAAATGGACTGTGATAAGAGCAGTTAGTTTCACAACATATTGACAGAGTTTTGAAAGGATTTAATTTTTAAGAAAAAACGTTCCTTCTCCTTTCGTACATTTCCCCAAGTTGGGCAACCACATGCAGATGAGAAGTGTAGACAGTGAATTCAAAGCAGGATTTGTGCTGAACTAATGTGTAATTTATTCTGACCGTCCACCGAGAGATCTTGTGGCTTGTGTCTAGGAATCATTACAATGCATGAGAGATGAATTGGGTTTAAGGAAATATCCTTCTTGACTATTTCGCTTCAAATTAAAAAATAAGACTTTCCTATCTTGAGGATTTTGGAAAGGAGGATGCTCTATCCTTGGGCTCTATTAGTCAAGAAATATGAATAAGTGGACAGATCTGTCGAGGAAAAGGAAGGAATTACATTCCAGAAATACTCCCCTTTTAGAACTCTCCCATCTAAATGCTGTCACGTAGGACTTAAACTTAGGACCTAAGATTATTTTTTAAAAAACCTATGTGATTGGAGAAAAGGTGACTTCTTACTTGACAACCAGAAATTTCCCTACTACAAATACACCAACATGTCAGCTGGGAGTATGACTATGGTAACTTTTCTTTTCCTTGCACTTCTCGGTGTTTTCCAAAGTCTTTACAATGGGCGTGTATAGCTTCTGCAATCAGTAAGATGGTTTTCCCTTTAAGCCAGGAGCTTCTCTCCTGGATCTGCAGCGCCTTGGATCTGCTGCTCTCTTATCTCTCCACCTCTGTCCATCTTCAGCTGCTTTCCTGAATCAGCTGGACACACGCGATACACAGTTGGGTGTGAGCGCGGCTACATGGTGATTACGTGCAGGAGCCAGCGTCCTTGGAGAGTCTGGGTGACTCTGGAATTGAGAGGCAGCAATGGGTGGCCACAGCGGGAAGTGGCCCACCCAGGAAGGCCACGCCAAAGCCATCAGAATAGTTCAGGACCAGAAATCCGACTGCAGGGCTGGTGCAGGCGGACACAGGCAGCGTGGCCAGAGCCACATCTGGGTAGAGGTCAGAGGTCTGCAGGAAAGACTGGTCATTGGGAGGAGACAAGCCCACCATGTTCCTCTGCAGATGGCGTGGGACGTCTTAATTCAAAACTGGTGCCCGAATCACGGGCGTATGTGCGTTTTACAAGATTTGGAGCCAAAAGTAAATACAACTGTACAGATCAGTCACAAAGCTTGTCAATTCTCTTGGGTTCAAAAAACTGTCTTGTAAATGTAGCTGGTACGGGAAGCTTGAAATCAGACGCTAACAGCCTTTTCATTAGGCTCTGATACCGTGCTTTCGGATAAAGTGAGTTGGCGAGCTGGAAAGGATTAGGATTTGAGTTCCCAAAATACTGGAAATCCGTAGTCCAATCCATCCTATCTACAAACAGTGTTGAAATCTCTCACCAGGAAACTTCCATTTTGAAAGCTGCTTATTAATCTCCGTGTATTCTGGACAGAAATCCTGGGGTGGGAGGAATCAATTTTCCTACCAACGTCAAGGCAAAGTATATTAAGGGGGATGTGCTGCTGATGACGCGAACACCCATCTGGGGATGGAAGAGGCGTGTGCTTGGATCTGGGGACGTGTAAGGGAAACTTGGAGGTGGGGCTGAATGTTTCCAGGTCCGTTTGGCATCCTGGCTACAAATTAAGTGATTCTTAATAGTGCGGAGGTTTTGAATCATGTCGGACATCAGTCTGCGATCAGTTGCACAGAACAGCAGCCGCAAAAGGCGCAAACTTTGTGACCCTGGGCCTCACAAAGACCCCCTTGATTCGGGTGATCTTGACCAGAGAGTGCTTCTGTGCTCTTGGGTTGATACGCAGAGCCCACCGGGCCACAGTCACGGCCCCGAGAGGGCTGTTTCCTCTGTTTGTAAAGCTGAATGTTGAAATCCACACAAAAGGAGCCTCAAGAAACCAGGGAGTCAACTCAGCATGGAGGACGTCAGCACCTACACCCTGATATGCTAAAAATGGCAGTGAAGCTTTTTTAACCACAAAGAACAAGGCTGATATTTACATCTGTTTAAAAAAATACCAAACGATGTTCTACAAACTAAGGGGTAAGATCGTGAACTTCCTTCACGCTAATGAGCCAGCATTTTCCATCAGACCTATTCAAGCAGCCCTGGACAATGGTGCTAAAGAAAGCGTTTGCTCTCAGGGGGGAAAAAAAAAAAGCGATCTGGGCTGTGAAAACTCCCAGGCACGGCCGTGGGGCTCAACAACCGTAGCGACAGACAATGTTCTGTCCTAACATCCTTCTCACGAGAACCACACATAAAAATTAAACCTTCTCTAATTCTCTGTGCTGGAACGTCCTCAGTGGGGCGTCCTGTCATTGGGACAGCAGGCTTCCCACGTGGGCTGCCCTGTCCCCGCGAGCAGAGCCACAGCCCGCGGCCGGCTGCTACTTCCAGGTTGGTGCCAGGGAGCGTTCGCCTCCTTCTTTAATTAGGGCCTCTGCTGAGGTCCCCAAGCTGTGCTGAGTGAGTTCTCAGTGCGTCACTAATGGGTTTCAAAACTGCCCCTTGATCTCTTTACACCCACCAGAGGCGGCGAGTGACTCCCGTGGAAAGAGGAGCGGTGGGAGACGGCTGCCCCGATGTTCCAGTGACATCTGGGGAGTAACAGAGCTGTCCGTCTTGCTAATGTTTTCCGTTTTATCAGTAGACTCTGACGTGTGGATTTAGGGAAAGCAGACCTCATTTAAGTTGAAATGGTGGTCTGGATCGCTGCTGAATGTCTAGGAAATAACTCTACTGTAAAGAATGATGGTATTTCAGTCCTCAAGGGCCCTTTCTTTGTGTCTGTGTGCAAAGTGTTGTTGTTATGGCTGCTTGTGTGAAGGGAACTACTCCATTCTGAAGCTCATTGCAGAGACCACGCTGAAGAGAGGTGGGGTTCTTTCATATTTACTTGCTTTTATTTCTTCTTAAAACTCATGGCCAAGTATCAAGTTTTAAAATTTAGTAATATTGGGCAGTCCCCAGCTGATGAATCAGCTCTGCTGCAAATCTTCATTTGTGAACTTGTTTGGAATCCTGAGCCCATGTTGCCATAAATGCTGTAGTGATTGAGTTCCAAATGAGGACTTTTAATACTTTTATTACCAACTGAGAGAAAATGTAACAATTTGTGCAGAGGATTTGGCATTGCAATCATTCAGGAGCATTGCAATATACATTCTTCTGAGTATCATCACACATAGGACTCAAAAACTAAACCGTGGTTAATTTCCTGGTGCCGAGCTGTATCGGCTAACACTGTTTTGTTTCCATGATCATGGTCCTTCATTTCACAGCTGAAAATGGACCACACAGGTCCATTTTACTCATGATGTCACTTGACTTTATGACAAATAATACCATCAAACATACACACGTTCTGCACCAAACACTATTTGTGTACCTAACCAACAGTCATTCGCACATTTTCTTTTACTGCAGAACCTGTAACTCATGGACACAAATAGATCAATCTAAGGCAATTAGAGAAATTCTATTCCTTGTGCCAATAACTGACTGACTTAGAGACTGACATATGATTCAATGATTCAGTTCTGGTCAATGAAACACAACGAGAGGTCCACTTAGTGATTTCTGAGAAAGTGCCCTTTCTCAAACATAAAAACAAAATAAAGTAATAATTTTTTTTTTCCTGCTGGACATCTCATCTCCCTCTCCATATGATGCCTGGAATTGTGACGGACCTTTTGGAAGGAGAGCATGGAGTGAGGTTAGCACCTAGTCGATTTTTAAGGACTATGCTGTGGGCACAAGAGTCTCTACTTCTTCCAAATATCATGATAGTTAATACCTCTATCTATTTCAGTTCTTGCATTGTGGATATATTGGGCATTCACTGTTGACAGCACATAATCTGCTTAGAGCTTTACTGATATTTCGGTTCCACTATTTATTCTGCACGGAGGAAAATCCTTGAAACCAACACACTGGAACAATACCTCTCTTATCCTGAATAAGGTCAGTTCAAGAATAAGTTTCTATTGTCAGCATGTTGGGTGGAGGTGGGAAGAACAGACAGTATATTTTACAAGCTTCTTGTGAATTGAATGTATACTTTCATGCTTTCAGCATTGCAAAAACTTCCAAAATATCAGCTATTTTTTCATGTAACTGGGGGGTAATCCTCATCACTTGTGCATAATAAGGGAAGAGCAAACTTAAACTATAATGAGATGCCATTTCCTCCTTATCAGGTTGTCAAGGAGAAGTAGGTTGGGACACTCTTACTGGTGAGGGTGTGGGGAAACAGGCATTGTTATATTTTATCAGTGGGAGGCTAACTTGGCATGACTTTTTCAGGGGCATGTTGTCAAAATCTTAGAAAATGAAAACCTCTCTTAAACTTAACCTAGAAATTCCACTTCCAGGAATGTTTCCTACAGCTTGGGCTCTACCTACCCTCAAAATATAGACAGGGTGTTACTGTAGTATTATGTATAAGGGAAAAAGAGTTGTTCGTGACAGTCTCATGTTTAAGAATAACATAACTTTAACCTTTGGAAGTCAGATATAAACTTGGAAACTCACGAAAGAAAATACAAGCTTAATTAGTTCTTGACAAATAAACGAGAGTGATGAGTGTGGATGTTTTATATTCCTGTGTATTATCAGCATGGCACACTTCACTAGGCAACTGTGAATTCATTTGTGAGGTTTTGTTTTGTTTTTATTCAAAAAACAGTCTTCAATTCTTTAAAGAAGATATAACCACTTTTCATTTCTGGTATTATGAGAGACTAGGGGTTCTGAAAAGCTCCAAAATAATTTCTATAAATGCTGCATAAAATATAAAAGTGTTCCTTCAGTGCATAGCTGAGCCCTTGAGAAGGTTAGCAAAATTCGGATGGCACAGAAGGGAGAGAGGGAGGAATATCAGAGTGGCGAGCTGGTACTTCCCTGGGGACATTTCTTTATCTTGGAAAATACGAGGATTGAATGTACAGTTTTCCAGGGACAGGGAAATACCTCGATTCCCTCAGGGTGGAGTGTTGGCATCTGGAGGCTGCACAGAGCTGAGGCCCCTCGAAGCTGTATCTTTAGTGCTGGGAGGGGCTAGGAAACACATCTGACCACCAGCCACAAGACATGGTGATGAGCTGTCTATCTGGACCAGGTTATTGGATTAGCAAAAAACTCTCTCCTGAAATTTCATAACCACAGGCCTGCCCTACATGAGTTTACAACTTGAACTTACATTATTTGAATGTCCAAGAAATCCCAAACCAAGAAATGAACATAAACCTGACTAGGTATGTATCAAGGTAGCTGGCAGAGCAAACTGGAATCTTCTCAGGACAGATCAACATCGACCCAAGATAATATTCGTCCCAGAGACTGCAAAGTGCAAAGAATAAATCAAAGGAGAACAAAAAAAATTACAAAATGGAAGAGGAAATAAGTCATTGTGAAAAGCGCCAGGAAAAAAATCGCTGGACTCTCAAGATAATGGAATAATTATAAACAAGATATAAAACACACACACACACACACACACACACACACACATATATATAGAGAGAGAGAATGAAAACTGGATGTATGAATGCTGATATATTTATAAAGGGGAAGGCTCTACAGCAAGAAAAATAAATAGATACAACAACTTGAACGAATTTCAGGAATGTAGTGTTGAGTGAAAGAGGCCACCAGATCAAAGCCATTGATTTATAAATTTTAAATAGGTGAACTGTATTACATGTGAATTATATCTCAATAAAACTGTCAAAATTTGCATTTCTATTACACCAGCAATAGTTAGAACATGGAATTTGTTAAAAGGTAGTATTTGTAAAAAAAGAGACAGTGTTTGCAACAAGATGTGCATAAATTTCAGCTAGAAACTCTAAAAACTCTGAAAATCAACAATGTGAAAAGACCTACTCAATCAGAAATCAAGCCTCATTAAAAAGACGCATCCATCCAGAATGCGATTCGCGCAGCACTGACAATACAACCAAGGGGACAAAACAGAGTCCCACCGGAGACCTGTGGCAGCACATCTGAAGGGTGTTGATACCGGGGGGGGGGGGGCTGTGCATGTGTGGGGACAGAAGGTACATGGGGAATCTCTGTACCTTCCGCTCAGTTTTTGCTGGGAACCTAAAACTTCTCTAAAACTAAAGTTTTTGTTTTTAAAGCCAAAACAAAAAATAACAACCACAACAAAAAAACCCTTGATGTATGACACAGGTGGCTTTCCAAGTCAGTGGAAAAAGAATTTTTTCCCCCAGGTACGATAATGGAAAATTTGGCTACTCGTATGTCAAAAATAAGAAGTTTGATCCTTGTCTTGTGCCATGTCAGAGAATGAGTTCTATGTATATTAATGACCTAAATATAGAAAAAAGTTAAAATGTTCAGAAGACAAAAAAGATTTTCTCTATGACATGAAGCACAAAAGGTAATACTTTTAAGACACAAAACCTAAAACACAAACTAAATAAGGAAAATTGATAAATCTCTTATATTCAAATTGAAATCTTCTGTGCCTCAAAATACGTCATAATCCAAATGAAGAGCGAGACCCAGGTTAGGAGACAAAAACTGTAATGTACACAAATGATAAACTGCTAATATCTGGTCTCTCTCTCTCTCCATATACATAAATCAACATATTATCAATAAAACTGTCAAATCTATAAACATATAATATTTGAAGTATAAATCAAAATATGCTCAATCTCATCGTTAATCAGGAAAATCTAATTTAAATTAGTTTATTCCCATCAGTTTACATGATCAAACCGGTAAACTAAACTAGTCAATACTATTTGTTATGGACCAAGTTGAGCCAAAATAACTTTTAGAAACCTACTTGGGAGTGTAAATTAGTAGAACAATTTGGAAATATCTAGAAAGGTTTAAAACCCTGTAAACACCAATAGATATAGTTACCTTAGAGAAACTTGCATGTAACTACACAGAAACAGTAAATGAATTCTCAGAGGAGTGATGTCTGTCATAATAAAAAACTAGAAGCCATCTAAATGTTCATAAAAAATATACAAACAGCTTGTAGTATAGTCACATGAATGGAAAACCATACAACAGAAAAAAGTACTGGATACGGCTGTATACATCAATATAAATAACTTTAAGGCACAATACATTGAATGAAAAAGTAAGTTTGTAAAGGATATGTATTAGATAACGGTATTTATTTAAAGTTTAAAATATGCAAAACACACACATTAAACACACACACAGACAGGCAGTCTTTGCTTTGCATAGTTCTGATATGCACAGATTTCAGTTACTACGGTTCAATCAAATATACCAGTATCCTAGCAACTGCATTCAAATTTCAGTCACCATGGTATATTAAGTATGAGTGGCTGCATAATTAATGCAGATTTCATTATGCAGATGCATAACGTTCATGTTTCATTGCTAGTTCTTCTGTCTGCAAACACCACACAGATAACAGATGTGCACCACGATGTGCACCAACAGAATCACTTCTTTTAAAGCCTGTCGGTGGTTGGTCACCGCACACCTGTAACTCTTTTCACGCACAGACAGCAAAGCATGTAGCTGTGTGGCCTCCTTGTCTCCCAGGAATAAACCCCTGCAGATTTTTATAAAAATGGACACGTGAAACAGAGATTTGGCCAACAAACGTGAGAGTGCATCAAGGAAACGAAGAGCGAGTGTGCTAGAAGTGAAATTTGAACTGTGCATCAACAGAGTTACAGAAGGAGGAGCTGACCACACCACTGTCCCAGAGACTCCAGCCACGCAGTCAGAGGAGCTCACTGAAGCGAACTTCTCTACGTGAACAAAGAAAAGTGGTTGGAAAAAAAGGATGAAAGATGCTCAGGGGAAGTGACAGTGGCACAGATTTTCACATTAAAGCAACTCTCAGAGATATCTCGTGACACTGAAAAGAGCAAGGGATAAAATGATGGGAGCTGGCCCCAACTTAGCAAGGTGGACGACTGCAAAAGATTTCTTGCTCCAGATTGCAAGTTACACAACAAGAAGAGAGGCAGTACTGCTGGAGTTACTCTTGATAAGTTCTTTACAAAGAAACAAAACACTTTAACCTGCAATGTTCCCAATGTTTTAAATTGCAGTGTACTAAAGAAATATTTGTTTTACTAATTTTTCTTTTCCAATACATTCCTTACTGACAGTAAGAGAGTTTTTAAATATTTTGATAAAAATTCTTAAAGGTTATGGAACTACTGTCATTTTTTTTTCATTGATCACTAAAATCACATTGCATAGTTTCAGCTTGTACATTCGCTTTTATGTCTCAGAACTCTACAAAGCAAAGACTGCCTATAATACTTACATATAATAAATAAATAAAAGTATAAAGACACGCAAGAGAATGACAAATGACAAGCTCAGCACACTATATTCCTGTCAGAATGTATAAAAGAGAAAATCTGATTAAGGACAGGTACACAGTAGGCTTCAACAGTGTTTGTTATGTTTTTAATGTTTTATTTGGTGGTGGCTATCTGAAAATTATTTTATTACTTTACACTTTTTTATAAATCTGAAATATTTTATTAGAAGAAAAAGAAATAATAACCATGACAAAAAGAAATAATGCTTTTCTAGAAAAATGTAAGAAGCCCTGGAAAATGTAACTAGCCCCTGGACTTGGGCTGTCAGTCTTACAAACGCAATGCACAGTCTCTAAGGAAAAATACGAGCTTCTAGAAAGCTCACTGTCTCTTTGACCAGAAGTTGCTAACAGCGAGGAAATAGAACTGCACATGCTCACCTCACCCCTTCTATCCAATTTACAGGCTGTTACATGATTTCAAGAACTAACACTCAGGTTGAACTCAGAAGCATTCTCAGAGCAGATCAGGCTCTACAGTCTTTAAGACATTTGCCGCGGAGAAGTGCCCTGAGAGGGTGGTGGGCGGAAAGTTGCCGGGGCATGAGAAAGTTATAAAGGAATCAGACGTGAGAACTAAACTGCGCTTTTCTGCTTTAAGACTTCTCAGACAGTTCACGTACTGTGAGTGACAAGCTCCCACTACTCTAGAAAACGTTTTAGTATAGTCTTACGAATCTTGTAAAACAAACTGTTGGATGTGATATTAGTTTCCTATTGCTGTTATAACAAACTTAGTGGTAAATGTACTATCTTACGGTTCCGTAGGTGAGAAGTCTGCTGTGGATCTCATGGTAAAGGCGGTGAGAAGGGGTAAACTGGGAGTTCAAGATTTGTGGATACTAACTACTACATATAAAACAGATAAACAACAAGTTTCTTCTGTACAGCACAGGGAAATATACTCTATATCTTGTAGTGACCTATAATGAAAAAGAACATGAAAACGAATATATGCATGCATATGTATGACTGAAGCTTTATGCTGTACACCAGAAGTTGACACAACATTATAAACTGACTACACTGCAATTTAAAAATAATAACAATAAATAAAATCAAGGTCTCAGCAGGGCTGCATTCCCTCCCGGAGGCTCTGGCGAAGAATCCATTTCCTGGCCTCTTCTACCCTCTAGAAACCTCCTGCATCCCTTGGCTCAGGGCCCGTCTCCTCCATCCTCAAAGCCAGCAAGAGCAGACTCAGCCATCCTGTTACATCCCTCTGCCTCTCCTCTTCTGCCTCCCTCTTCCAGTTTTAAGGACACATGTGATTAGATTGGACCTACCCAGATAATCCAGGATAATCTCCACATTTTAAGATCCATAACAGTCACATCTGCGAGGTCCCTTTTGCCATTCACCGGTACTGAAGACTAGGACGAGGCACCACCTTCCTGCCACAGGTGTCTTTCAGATCCCAGCACAAGACCCAGGCATGTTACTGCATCATGTACTAATAACGAGTGGGGAATGCAACCGAACTCAGGCTTGGAAATCACTGTTATAAATCTTCTTAGGAGTTTTCAGAGGTGATACAAAGGAAGCGAGGATTTTACCCTGAAATAAAGTACTTTGAGCAGTACAATCACGGGCACCACATACCTACCCCCAATATAATCAACCCCAGAGGACAAACTCAATCGAGTCTCAAGGTCATTTCTTGCGGTGGTTGGTCTATACTGGGGGATAAATGAACTTCTTGTGTTACCAAAGCCAGTCTCAGACCTATATTCCTGGGGGCTGGGTGGGAGCTTTCATTTTCACATTTCAATATTATTTCCAGCCAGAAATACATATAAATCTGTAGTCTCGGGGCTTTAACTGCAGTCTAGCTTATAATGGGATAGATTATTTCTCAACTGTCAATGTGAAAGACCGCTCACAGTGGAGAACAGCATACTTTCTCCATAAGCAGCACAATTTATTTATCTGAACTTTAAAGAATATGATATTCTACTCTGGGAGATACTGAGGCAATTGAAGTAATCCCCCAAGTCCAATGGAAAAGCCCTGTATTTTCTGAATTTGCTCTGTTTGGTTGAGAGCACTTAGATGTCTTCTGAAATATGTGTTTACTTAGGAGAAGACGAGGCACCATTTGCCATCAATAAACTCGCAAGGAAAGGAGATTAAGTAGTGAAACGTGTAAAGCCTGTGTGCTTCACCGCGTTGAAACCGCCAACGTTGCAACGAGCCCCGGAATCCAAACAATGTATTCTGTAAGAACTGCTCTCAGAAATGCCTTTTCTTTCTGTTTCTATAAGGCAAATCAGAGGTACAGATGAGAATCCATAAACGGGTGAGCCAGAGACATCACAGCTTAATAAATATTTACAGGAATGTTCTTCATGTTCTTAGGAGTCCAAGGATCTGGTGTTCATGGAAGCTTTGCCCCCTCTTGAACGTACAAATTACTGTGAACATCTACTTGAAAACTGAGAGAAATTATTCGAATTGCCCACTTGCATGAAAGAACAGAATGTGGTTTAGAGTTTTCTCCCATCAATGCTTTTCTTTTTCCTCGGAGCACATGTTCAAACAAACCAAAGACAAAAAATAAAAATCTGCAGCATTAGCCACCTGGTATCAAATCTGTCAGCCTAATCCGGGCTTTTTGTGCGCGTGTCTGGGACATCCGAGTTCCTCTTAAGCTTACTGGCGTAAAGGACAGGCTTATTCCTCGGAGAATCTTTTCTCCCCATAGTTTCTATTTGGCGACATCAATATTCCTGCTTTCAGGTGTCAGCATCACTGCTCTCTCTGGGCCTGGGTCCTACCCTGTGCTTTCACAAGCCTTTGTGCTCAGAGCGTGATTTAGACACAGAGGATATGCGGAGATCTGTTAGCAAGGTGTCCATCTTTTTGTGTTCTGTATTGTTTGTTTTTTCCCAAGATCACAAACATGCGTACAATTTTTTAAGAGTGATACAGACATTAGATCAGTGCTACATGGAAGGGTCATGGACTCTTGTGAGAATCTATGGAAAGCAATGGTTTCCCAGGGGACCAGGGCCCCCCAGGAGAACACTCCTACAGGATTATACCAAAGTGCAATGGCTCAGGTTAAACCATTTTGGAGAACAACTGATTCGAAACAGAGGTCTCTTCAGTAACTAAACAATAACACTTCTAAATCGTGCTGGACGACTGAAGCAGCCTAACGCCACGCTTACTGGAAAACGAGAACCTTTAGAAGCTTATTGGCTCGTTCAGATCAATTTATGATAAAGACCTCCATGGATCACATATTCCTAAAATAAGAGTGAGCTTTTTGAGGGACAATATTTGTAAGATGCTGTCTCACCTTTAGCCCCAATTTTCGTTTATGACGTCTGCACGTTCCTCTCGACGCCACGGCGTTATTCCCACGCCCTCCAGCATCTCTCCGTTCCTGGAGTGGATGCAAGGAAGTGAGGGCTCTGGGAAGGCATAACGGCTGCGCGTGTTTGCACTTTTCGAGATGCAACAGCTATAGGAATGGGGGAGGGGAGGGGAAGACCGCACAGCAGCTCCTGTTCCCTGCCTTGGCGACTCCGGGGCTTCCTCAGGGAGTTTCAGGCTTGTTTACGACAGTTGAGTCCTCCCATAAATAAATGGAAAGCGCTACAAGGGTGGCAAGTCACCAAGAAACCTGTCACTGGGAGTATGGGGTCACACCCAAGGGAGAGCAGGACTCAGTCCACTTGGGAGCGTCTCCCGCAGGGTAAGGAAGTGGAATTCAGCACCTTAATTTCCTTTGAGACTCACATATCCTTGCTTCGTAAGCTGTCTGGATTAGCTAAAGAAGAGGAGATAGATGTTCAATTCAAAATTATTTTGGGGGACAGGCTGACAGGTACTCCATGTGGTATCCTTTCTTCTTATCCAAAACCCTGAGAAAAATGTGAGTTCTGTTTAAAAATCTAACCAAACTATAACAAGGCTAAGCGGTTAGAACAGAAAACATTTCTGTGATGAAAGATGAAGCACTGACACTACATTTTAAAGAACAGGGGCCAAGAAAGAAGCCCCATTTGGTTCCTGTGTTTTAAATGGATACTCCACCGGTCACCTGACGTCTTACGGGATCTTGCTGGACGAGGTTCCACATTAAAGAGCGATAAAAAAAAGCAACTGATGTAGGACACTAAGGGACCTGAGTCTACAGGGCAAATGGATGGAGTCTGTTGTATTTCACAAAAGGTACTCACGTTCACTGCAGACTCCGCCTGCCAGGGTGAACGTACTGTTAGCTGTGTTCACATAACTGAGCTTTTCTTGTTAATGACTTTAAGACTTAAAAAAGCCTATTTAAATTCTATCATAAGCTAAGAAAAAGTTCTGTGGTAATCATTTTAATTAACAACTATACAATTTGTGTAGAGCAGTTGGTTGAGAAATACTGTTTAAAAATACAGGATATCACATGCTAGAAGTTATGCTCGAGGGGGGGCATAATATTAGAAGCATTTGGAATATTGGAATATTCGCTTCATCATGGTTTAGAGCAGCAGCTCTTATGCTGAACTGGCAGTACACAGACTATGTGTAGAGACATCTTGTCTACTTATTAAAAGTAAGACAAATTTTCTTACAAGCTATATACCATCATTTCATTTGCTTTATTTCTAATTTAGCACTGCAATAATTTTAATATTTGATGTCATCTCTTACTGAATGAATTCTTGTAAGTTACCATAAGTCCTTTCTAGAATCAATGAATGAATCACTTAGATTTACAATAGATATTTTCTGTTACCCTTGTCCAAGAAATATGCGTGTAATAATTTTTACTGAGAACAACATTTATGCAAGGCACTGTCTCCTATGCACTGGGGCTACAGAGATAAATAAGCAGTAGATTTGCTGCCAAGAACCTAATTGTCTACGTATTTATCTTAATTAGTGAAACTCCTAAGAATGAAATCTCTGTGTAAGGAAACTAATCAACCTAGGGAAGAAATCATTATTCATGAATTTAATAAATTATGAAGTTTTGTGAAGGACAGTGGCTAGTCATGCAAAACAATTATTTTTATACACAAGGTTTCTACATACACTCATCTAAAGGAATTGGCAATAGGAACAATCCTAGAGAAAGATGAAATGAACGTCTTTTGAGTTCATTGGAATGTCTTTTTTCCCAATCTCAGCTTTTGATGCCCTTGCCAATTCTCAGTGGTATTACTCTCTCAACCTTGGCTCCTTAATACTTCTCATCAGTGGAATCAGAGAGGAGGTATGACCACTCTTGGGCTCTTTGGGATTGGCGTTAGGGTGAATACATTTCAGTCAATACTTTGGCAAAACATTTTTCTCTGATATGAGAATGAAAACATTTCTATACGTTAGATTCTGAGGATTAGCAAGCAGGTGGGAAGTAGTGCTGGTTGGGAGAAGGACCCTGTATCCTACCTACTAAGTCCAGCCCTTAGTAATTCTGACCTCATCCCTTGAGGCTGACTGGGGTGAGAACTGGTTAGAAGGACCCGTGCATTGTGCACTGTACTCCTCCAGGCTAATGCCCATCGCTTCCTTGGGGAAGACGCATGGCAGCGGACACTCCTTGAGAACTCACGTTTGGAGTCACTGAGCATTGTGCCTCTACACCCCTTTCTTCCACAAATTAGAATGTGCCCCGTCAGCGGGAAAGTTCCCCACCTTCCATGTCTGCTCTTCTCCTCCGAGCAAAGGTGGGCCCACTGGCGTTTCTGCCATGTCTAACTCAAATACACCTTTCATCCTCCTTCCTCAGGGTCATATATCTGTTAAACACAAGCGTTGCTTTGTTTTTATCGGTAGTATGTGTGTATGTAAGTTTTTATATATGTATATAGTAACCACTCCTAACTTTAAAAATTAAATAACAACAGTGATTGTAGCAGCATTATTTGAGCTCCCTCCATGTGTAAACCTTCATGCCAGGCTCTGCAGCAGATACAGTGATGAGCAAGACTGTCTCCTGGACTCAGAAGCACTTATATTCCAGTGAAGGAACTAAATTAATACAAGGGAAACCAATGATGGACTCAGCATGAAGACGTGAAAATCCTGAACTGTAATACTGTATTTTTTAATTATGTTTTTCCTCTAAAAAAATCAAAATTTGGAGCAGAAGTCAGTATGTCATTTAAATGAATCTTACTGGCTAACTAAAGTATTTTTTTAAGAGAAATGATTAACTACCATAATCAATGGATAATAAATGTTGGTCTCCAAAGCTGGCATTAAGGAACTACATATGACCTTCCTGAAATTATATTAAAAATTTTCCAGGTGTGTGAAAATGTGCATTTTTTAGTGATGGGGATCAAAGAAGTCTTAATTCAAGAAAATGTAAATATCCACTGGAGTGCTTGTTCTAAATACATATTGTCTATCAAAGCTCTGTGAATTTTTGATGAAAATTTTGGAAAGAAATATATGCTTATCATCTTCCCGCCACGAAAAGACATACGTGGTGGAGGGGGTGATGTGGGAACTGAAGGAGAAAACATACTTAAATGATCAAATTATAAGTATCTTGTAGAAATCTGGAGATGCTCTGCTTTTCTCGTAACAATTAACTATACATACCACTAATTACAGTGCAGAAAGATACCATCAAGCCACAGAAAGAATTTGTGGACTCAATGGTCTTTTTTTAGTAGCAAAGTCATTTTTTTCAGGAATAGACTTTCGAGGCATACATAACTGTGTTTAACAAAAAATGTACAGACGTAGGAAATGCCATTCATCTGGAAAACCATGAACACAAAGGTGTGAACTGATGAATAATTAAGCTTATTTCTGAATACAAGCTAATGAATGAGCCTTATTTAACAGCTAAACTATTAAAAAATAGCAATTAAAATACATCAGAGAATCTTATAGAAATATTTTGCCACTCTTCTGTTTGCTCGGATAAAAACACTTCATTTAAAAAATCTTTCTCACAACTGGTTCCTGGATGGCTTAGGAGATACACCGCTCATCAAAAGAGAACAAATACTCATTGATTCAGAAACACACTAGTGCATGGCTTGTCTACAACCCAATACAGGTGTCTCAGTTTAGTTTTGTGTAAAAAGCACCTCAATTAAGAGGAATCCTGATTCCTTTCTGTCATAACCCTTTCTGTAACTGGTGACTCTGATCACTGGAACTGTGACATTAACCACCAAGTCCGCCTACACTTTTAAAGCCCATGGACCACAAGATACTAAAACATGAATTTTAATGAAAAGGAATCTGGTGTCAGCAATGAGCACAGTGAGATGAGATCTTCCACGTGGGTTGCCTGGGATCTGTGGCGGGGTGCGGGTGAGCCACTCCCATGAAATCCGCTCAGCGCTATGTAGAGCTGTGTTACAGGCAAGAGCTGTGCTGAGTGCTTGGCTGAAAGGCCAGGGTGCTGGGGCTCAAAGGGCTGAGAGGCCCTGCAGTGCATTCGGTCCTCTGCTGGACTAGCGACATGTTTCCTGACCGCTGCAGCAGGTTGAGTAATGTCGCCCCAGAATTCGTGTCCAGCTGGAACCCCAGAATGTGACTGCATTTGGAAACAGGGTCTTTGCAGATGTAATTAAGGTAAGGATCAAGATGACATCATCCTGAATTAGGGAGGGCCCCAAATCCAACGACAGTCTCCTTAAGGAGACAGAAAAGGACACACGGACACGTGGAGAAGACAGACAGCTATGTGAAGAGGTAGGCAGAGATTGGAGTTATGCTGTCACAAGCCAAGGAATGCCAGGAGCCACCAGAAGCTAGAAAAGGCAAGGACGGGTCCTCCCCCAGAGCCTTTGGAGGGAGCGTGGCCCCACCAACACCTCGATTTGGGACTTGCAGCCTCCAGGACTGTGAGAGAGTGCCATTCTGTTGTTTCGGCCCCTGGTTTGAGGTCACTGATTAAAGCAGCCCGAGGAAACTGACACAGCTGTTATCTGGTCCACGTGTTTGCAAGCCCTCAGCTGCCACAGCACCCCAGAACCTCGAGTCCCCTGGGATGGAGCCAAACATTTTGGCTTTCTGTTACTACATGCAAGGACGAGGTCTTCCCGCCACGGGTCTGGTACAGCCCTGCCAGGATGTGAAGGCTCCGAATACTGACTCTGGGGCTAGTCCGCCTGGGTTCGAGTCCAGCTCTGTCATCTGTGACTTGAAGCAAATTACCAAATTTCTGTCTGTTTTCTCATCTGTGAATTAAGGATAATGATATTACCTTCTTCACAGAGTCCCTGGAGGGGCTGAATGAGTCACGCTGGGATGTGTTTCAGCCACACCTGACACATGGTAGATAACTGACAGATGTTCTCTGTAATCATTATTATACAATTATTACCACTTGAGAATTGCTTCCATTCCTGGGTCTCCCCACAAAGGCTTCCTCACCTCAGGGGGGCGCTAGTGAGCCGTGCTCATCCCACAGAAGAGCGCCAGGAATGGAGCTTGGTTTCCTGGGAAGAGAACTTTCTCCTCTTGAATGAACTGCTGTGCAGGGTGTAGATTCTCCATTAACTGAGGTCATCGTCACCTCTGTCCCTGCAACCATTCTCAGCCATCCTTTACACAGTGAACACAGCCTGCTCTGCCTGGAGCAGAAAGATCACCTCTGTGCTTCTGCTTTTCTGAGGAGGTAGTGAGTTACTGTTTCAGGTTTCCAGGGCTGCTGGAAAAAGTACCACAAACTGAGTGCTGAGAACAACAGACATTTATTCTCTTAGCGTTCCGGAGACTGGAGGACTGAAGTCTGGGGGTTGGTAGGGTCGGTTCCTTCTGCAGGTTCTGAGGGAGAAGCTGTTCAATGCCCGTCTTTGGGTCCTGTGGTTGCAGCGACCCCTTACATTCCTCACCTGTGTGAGGGCACCTCCCACCTCTTCCCTGTGTGTGCCTGTGTCTCCGTTCTCTCTTCCCATAAGGACACCAGTCACAAAGGATTAGAACCCACCTGAGTCCTGTGTGACCAGGCCTCACCTCGACTTGACTGTCTGCAAAGACCCTATTTCCAAATTAGGTCACAACCACAGGCGCCGGGTGTTAGGACTTCAACACATCTTTTTGCGGGACAATCAACTGACAACTGTCACCATATATAAATGAAGTAAAACAGAAAAGCCTGCTGGTCACCAACAATTTTACAGATTTATTCAGAATATTAAAAACTATCTTTTGGGGAGCATTTTCCCACAATTAAGAAAGGCTTGTCCAAAATTAGTAGCTTTACACTCTTGACAACAGCCAAGACAAGGAAGCAACCTAAATGCCCACTGACAGATGACTGCTTAAAGAAGATGTGGAAAATATATACAATGGAATACTACTCAGCCATAAAAAAGAATGAAACAATGCCATTTACAACAACACGGATGGACATAGAGATCGTCATTCTAAGTGAAGTAAGTCGGACAGAGAAAGACAAATATATATATCCCTTATATGTAGAATCTAAAAAATGATTCAAATGAACTTATTTATAAAACAGAAGGAGACTCACAGACATAGAAAATAAATTATGGTTACCAAAGGGGAAGTGGGGGAAGGATAAATTAGGAGTTTGGGATTAACATATACACACTACTATATATAAAATAGATAAACAATGTTTTTACTGTATGGCACAGGGACCTATATTCAATACCTTGTAATAACCTATAATGGAAAAGAATATGAAAAATAATATATATATATATGTATAACTCAAACCCTATGCTGTACACCAGAAAATAACATAATGTTGTAAGTCAACTATACTTTAATTTTTAAAAACTAAAAAATAAAATTAGTAGCTTTAAAAAAGTCTTAAAAGGAAAGATTTCTATTAAGAGACTCTGACAATGAGTTTTAAATGTGTGTTTCTGTTGTGTTAGATGTGGACCTATCATAACCCCTTCCTCAAATTACCTTTCTTTATTAGCAGTGTGCCTTTTAGTTTTAATAATAAATATTGGGGAAAGATAAGCTGCGTGAGCACGGATCTGTGAAATTAAACATAAGTGAAGAGCTTAATATTTTAATTAAAGGAAACCTTCAAAAAATTACCGCCTCCGCCCCCACCCCTCAATTTCTGGCTCACTCTCCCCTTTGCCTGCAGATTACATTCAGCTCTTGGCTCAGCTTCTGCAGGTTTTTCTGGTTCCAAGTCAGGTCTCAGTTTTTCATTTCAGTATTTGTCCAAATGCTTACTATATGTCCTGTCCATACTTTTCTACAGGACCCTTTATCTTTGATCAGTTTGGGCTAATTATTTCTTTATATATTCCAGCACCAATCCCTATGTAAAATGCCCTCTCCTCATTCCCTTCATCCGTCCTTCAAGATCCCGCCCAAGAGGATGCTACACGTCTGCCTGTCCTTCCTATGCTTCCTTGTAAAGCCATGTATCTTTCCCCCTCTCGAATCAGAGAAGTTATAAATTCTTCGATAGCAAAAACCATCAGTCATGCCTGTATCTGCAGCCTCTCACAATGCCTTGTATACAGCTGGAGCTCAAAACACATTTGCCATGGACTGATTGACTCCTTGTCCACTTCAGATTGTAATTCATTATTTCTGAACGACTTTAATTTGACAGAAATAATAATGGTTGCATTCAGCAATTTGCTTTTAAGCTTATTTCATATTAGCTTTACAAAATGAAAGGGCTTACACAAGTTTTATTCTTTCTGTATAATATTCGTAACTATCATTATTGAGATCGTACTGCACCACTCACTGTTTTAAGCTTTTTACATACATTTGTCTCATTTTATCCCCATAGCAACCTTTTGTACTAAGCATAATTATCTCTATTTTACAGATGAGGAAATTGAAGCTTAGTGAAATTAAATAACTTACTCAATGTCACAGTGCTGATAAATGGAGAATGTGAGCCAAGGTCTGTCTGCCCTCGAGTACTGTGTTCTTAGAGTTTCTACAATTTCCCTGTCATAAAAATCTTCTAGAAAACTTCTTAAAAACAGGGCTTTGGCCTCTACTCTAGAGATTCTGAATCAGCATCTCTGGGGGAGGGGGCTGGGAATTCTGCATTTTGACAAACACTCCAGGGAATTTTTGTGATCAGATTTAGGAAACACTCAACAATACGATATGGTTTACTGGTATTTTGAAGAAGTCCCTGTCTCGAATGTTTTCCTTTATACAGTTTAATTTTCATCACACAAAAGTTCTTTGAGGTTCAAACTAATGGAGATCCAGTTCCCACAGGTCTGCCCCATCTCAAGGACACCCGAGGGGGCTGGCCTTGTCCCTTGCCCAGATCTCAGGAACATGGGTGTGATGCCCATGCAGCCATAGAAGGGCCCCACACTTGGTTTAATACTCTGCTGTCCCCTTTTTGAAATTCTTAATACTTTCTTAACAAGGAAGTCCTGCATTTTCATCTTGCACCAGGCTTTGCAAATGACACAGCCGGCCCTGCTCAGAAATTGGGTGCAGCAGAAACTCTGGGCCTCGGGATACACATGATCCACTCAAGGGAAAAGAGCTCAACCTCTGCCCCTCTCCTTCCGTCTGGCTTCGGCATTTTGCAGAGGCTGTTTGAGGTGGGGAGAGGTCAGGTGTGAAGGCGTAGATCTGGACTAGGGAGGAGACTTCTGAAGTGGGGGTGAAGGGAGGGAAGGGGTCCTGCATGTGGACGGGGGTGGGGGGAGCAGGGGAGAGCGGCGAGGGGCAGCTGTTATGCTGAATAAGTCTGCTCGGTGTCCAGGCACGAAGGTAAAAAAGGAGATGATCTGACTGCTTGTCCCTGCAAAGGCCCACGGGCTGGAGGCTGGCGTCTGGAAACTTAGATTCCAGCAAGGTTCACTCAACAACAAATACAAGCACCTCACTGGGCCTCAGTGGTTTGTATGAACAATGTGACTTGTGCTAAACGCCCAATTTCCTTCTGGGAGTTTGGAGCTTGGGGCTGCCCACCCAACTGGCCCCCGGTAACCCTGGGCACCAGTCTCTTACAGACTCCCTGGCTGGCCCATTTCACATGTGCTGTCCCAGCTCAGAGAGGGGTAGGGGATGAGGTGTGTCCTGAGATGTCACTGGGAGAGGATGCTGGATGCTTATGTCTGGTTTCCTCGTGACTTGGTCTGAATTACTTACAGGCTCCCATCTTATTTTGCAATGTGTATGATGTTTGAAGTAATGTAACTACATCTCTTCAAAATACTGTTATTTTAGTTTCTTGTTAGTAAGCAAATTACAATATGTAAGACTTGGAAGCAACCTAAATGTCCATCAGCAGATGACTGGATAAAGAAATTGTGGTATGTACACATAATGGAATACTACTCAGCCACCAAAAAGAATGAAATAATGTCATTTGCAGCAACATGGATGGACCTAGAGATTATCATACTATGTGAAGTTAGACAGAGAGAGACAAATATCACATGATAGCACTTTTATGTGGAATCTAAAAGAATGACACAAATGAACTTATTTACAAAACAGAAACAGACTCACAGACATAGAAGAGAAACTTACGGTTATCAAAGGGGAAAGGGATGGGAATAAGTTAGGAATTTGGGATTAGCAGATACTAACTGTTATATATAAAATAGATAAACAACAAGGTCCTACTGTATAGCACAGGGAAATATATTCAATATATTTAATAACCTATAATGAAAAAGAATATAAAAAAATATATGTATGTATGACTGAATCACTATGCTGTATATCAGAAACTAACACAACATTGTAAATCTACTATAGTTTAATGAAAAACAAAACAAAACAAAAAGCCAAAATTGAGGCTGTATTGTATTTCAAAATATAATCTAAAATTAACATAAAATTCAAAAAGAATAAAACCAATGACGTAAACTTCTAAACACATTCTAATATGCACACAAATTGTCCCAAGAGTAGAATTCACAAATGAAATGGAACCCCTCATCATAAAAAGGTACTCATTCTCTGGCTACAGTGTTACATTCTGCCCCATCTTCCTGGCTAATATACAGGGAATCTCACGGAGCTTCTGAGAAAATGCTCTATGCGTCTTCCAGGAGTGATATTTCCCAGATACTTTTTTGTCTTTTCTGACATTAGGTTTAGTCCCCAAGGGAAAAAAAAATCCCACCTTTTCTCTTCCTCCATCTTTAATCCTTCCTTACTCGAGGAAGGACGAGAACTGGCCGCTTGTAGCCACCAGGAAGACCAGATTCCAGGCAGGGACAGGTTCTCAGGTTTCTAAAGCAGCCTCTCACTGTGGCTGTGCAGTCCAATATGGCAGCCACCAGCTACATGTGGCTATTTAAATTTAAGCTAATTAAAATTAAATAAAATTAAAAAGTCAGATCCTTGGTCACACCAGTTACATTTCAAATGTTTAATGGCCACTCATGTGACTACCATATGGACAACACAGGCTAAAGAACATTTTTCTCATCACAGAAAACCATTGGGTAGCACTACTCGCAAACAGTAACCAACAAGCCGACAGAGGAAAGCCAAGTTCAGGGCTCCTTAGTGCTGTTTCTCCCCCAGCAGAGAGCTGCTCTCAGAGAGGACGGCTCTGTCTGAACTTCTTTATGGCTTTCTGGGTGAAATAACATGGAATGATTCTAAAAACATCAATACAAAAGGCCACAGACTCAAGTTTAGTATTGAACTCTGTAACTACACATCTACAGGTTTGTTCTGAATTAAGGATTAGTTCATTATTAATTCAATGTTTTGAAGGGGAGGAGAATTTATCACCCCCAAATATGCCTTTTTGGCATGTTGATTACTTAGGGCTGATTATTTTTAAGAAACAGCAGATGGAGGAAAAGCTCTGGAAACAAACAGAGTAGAGGTCACTATTTTGTAAAAGAAATGAACATTATAAGGGAAGTCTCCATTTGTAAAGGTGTCTTCCAGAAACTCTTATCAATGGAGAAAGCAATAACTTAAATCTGCACAATAACCTTACCCTTGTTTACTGTGCTTTTCTGCTTTTCCTGGTAACCTCTCATAACTGGCCTTCCCATCCCCCACTACTTCTTTAGTCTTTAGCTGAAGATGGGATTTAAGGTGATGGCTTGGAGGATTCAGAGACTTACTCAGTTCTCCTGTGTATCTCCCCTGTATACAGGAGGTACCCATGCTATTAAACTTTGGTTGTTCTCCTATTAATCTGTCTTTTATTTTAGAAGGAGTCTCAGTCATGAACCTAGATGGGAAACAGACAATTATATTTCCTCCCTACCAGTTTTAACTTCTCAGTGGGAAAGGTGATTTGCCCTCCCCTGGGACAAAGCCCTAAAGTGTGGGTTTAAGTCTGGGATGGATCTAGACAGTTGGGTCACAGCACATTCTGGGAGCTGACTCTAGAGCATCCTGTCTGCAAGTCCTGCTGGTACCAGGGCATGTGGGCGAGAGGAGGACTGACTTCCAATCTCCTTTGTCTTTCTCCCCATTTCTAACGAGAGTTCCTCCAACTACGCTGATCTCAAGTAGTTTTCAGCCCCTTGTTGGGGTTACCATGAGGCAGGTTCAGGATTGAAGTGGCTGAAGTAGCAGTAAGTACAGACACTACATTCTGAGGGTAAACATATCTGCTTGTGTGTGTGTGTGTGTGTGTGTATGTGTGTGTGTGTGTGTGTGTTTGTGTGTGTGTGTGTGTGTAACAACCAGAGGGAGGGAAAAATCTGCATGAGAGTAGAAATGGTAGAGATTATATTATTTTATTCTGAAAATAAGTGTCGTCCATTTTTTTTTTCGTGATCCCCTAAATAGGTGGTCCTTGCAAAGGGAAGCAAACAGATAGGAGGAAGGCCTGGCTATTGGAGTTACATAAGCCAGAAGAATTAGAAAAACAGCTTAGGGGTTTTCTCAAGAATAAAAAAGTCCTAAGAATTGATGTTCCGAACTGACATACTTTTGCTGGGTTCTCCTGCCATTATCAAACATGATTCGCTGACTTGTAGAGCCATAAGACAAAGCCTTATAACTTGCCCACTTAACACTGCCCACTGCCCACCAAGAAATGACCAGTTTCAGATGTAACAAGGCCATCGGAGGCCCAGGGTGTGGTCAAGAGCCTTTTCTCTCTCCTCAGTCCCAGAGAGAAGCGGTAAGGTGTGCTTTATTACAGATGTGACCCTGAAGGACAGTCTGACCTCCTATGGATGTTCAAGATGCAGCAACTTCTTTTGGGGGTGTCACACAGTGGTTTGACATGATTCCAAGTCCACTTGTTTATGACAAAAGTGAAGCTGTTCGTAAGAGTGACGTCGTTTTCAAGAATGAAGTTACCAGTTTGATATAGAAGTGTGACTGTGTGTCATGATGTCATCATCTGCGGCAGTGGCTGCTGATAAGCACTCAGCTGGAGGGGCCCGGGGTGCAGGGCTCGTCAATAAGAGCAGAAGAAGGAGCAACTACGGGCAGGGGACATTTAGATGACAAACGCCCGGAGTGTGTGACAATCCCAGAGTGTTCGATCTGGGCGAGATCTCTGCTGATTGAATAGCTCTTTGGGGATTTGGGGGCACAGCTCCTGCTGGGGCAAAGGCGACTCTTACTTGCAGAAGCCCAGAGAAGATCATCTTGGCTGCCAACACTAGCTGGTCGTTCCCTAGCAACGGACTCTAGCAACAAGGGACTTCTGTTTTCAGTGGCAGCTGGATGTCAGCTTGTGGCTGGTTAAGCCGCCTCTCCTTGTATAAAGGTACACATCAGCTAAACCTTGACTTTATTCCCTCCACCCACTCTTGCCTGAAACAATAGTGTAATTCATCTATCATTGGTTTTGAGTATGTTATTTCTTCATTGGCTTATCAAGAGACATTATCCTATAGGCACTGGCTTGTGAAATGATGATAATTCTCGCAGTGAGCATGTGTTAAATAAAACGTTGGCAAAGACAGTCTCAGTCACTGAGCATCATTTGCCCCAAAACAAAACATGGGGTCACTAGCGTAAGTCAGGAAAACTGTCAGTTCTGCAGGGTAGGAAACACTCAAACTTAGTTTTATTGCATCAACCTATTCTTATACTTAAACAATAACAGATGCACTTTTCCAAATGTAAGCATGCAGGATTAAGAGGGAGACTACATTTTCCTTGAATACGTAAGTAAAGAATAAATGAAGATACCTAGGTAAAGAAATAAAATGCATCAGAGCATCTTCCCAGCTCTAATTCTTGGGTCATGTTCTTTTTTCACAAATCTAAGGTGTTAGGCTATTTAATAAAAGTGCTATTTTTTGCTTTTTCTTTCTGCTTTGTTTGTTTGTTTTGGGGATGGAGGCAGTCAGGGCTCACTGTATCTTTGGTCAAACCATAAGAGTAATCCAAGTACCGAGTGAAGATGAGGTTATCCCATGGCAATCCTGACTTCCTGAGCCAGTCACACTATTATCTCAGGTATGACAGTGGGACAGCCGACCAGAGCGGAGTATCTGAGACATATGTGTCCAGTCACAGATCTGGTGAAACCCACTGAAACGTATCTGCCAAGTACCAGGTCATATTTTGGGTTCAAGTCCTAATTTGCATCTTATTCAGTATAATCAGTTAAATTCTAAAGGTCTAAATACTATAAAACAAAATTGATTAGGATAATCTCCTAGAACGGAACTGAGGAATACTTAATGCATCAGTCAGAGGGATTACAGAAAAGGAGGCTAAGCCACTTCATCGTCTAAAGCTTAAGTCCAGGAAAACCCTGAACAGAAGAGGCACAGCTAGAATCTCAACGGGCAAACCACCTCTCCTTCAACAAAAGACCAAGCTAACCTTGCTGAGTCTGGTTCTTCTATCCATACTTAAGGACGGACAGAGATTCCTGATTAAGTGCTGGTTTAGCAACTGTTATTTTCCCCCTTATAGGCCACTTGAAGTTACACGTTTACTTTAAGACAACTGACTCTTAGACTGGCTCAAAGGTGATACGTACATCCATCCATGGAGATGGGGGTACCCAGGACACGGGGATCCCTCATATCCTTAACTTGGGACTGGACATCTGGTTCCATGGAGCAGTTTACCAACTCAATAGGTGGATACAAATTAAAATGCATAGTTTTATATGTGTATACCTGGTGAGTTTTGAATTAGGACTTATTTTAATGATAGGAATACAAATCTTACATAATGTTCGCAATAGTTTAGTACAATTTTTTTTTTCATCCTGATGACTATAGTAAGATTGGTGCTCCAGGACTGTCAGCAAACTTCAAGAAGAGGCTGTATTCCAAGTTTTCCTCAATAAAGTTCCCAAGTTTCCGAGGCCTGTCTTTATTTAGAATTGTGAAAGGCAGCTTTGTGAAAAGCCAAGTAGGTATCATGAAACTGGTGAACTGGAACACAGTTTTAATTATGCCAGAGCGAGGTAGTTTATAGCTTCACAGCTTAGCACCCTAACAATGGGTTTGAAGTACTGACTAATTGTAATTTTGTCAGTAATAACCTTGAGACATGGATAAACAAAAGTGCGGAACAGTCTGCTTGGATCTCTGAAGGGCCGGGGGGGGGGTTAATCTAATTTAGATTAAACAATGAGGTCTATAAATTTAGTACTTTACGTGCATCTTAATTTAGAACTGCCAGAGAAAATATAGAAACTTTGCAAAAGGTTTTTAAAAAAACCCTTAATTTGAAGATAATCATCGGAATCAAGGGATTTCCAAGGTACAAAGGAATAGAAGCTTTCATTTAGTTAAGATGAATAAATGTGCAAAAGCCTTGTTGAGGTTAAAAATAGTTGTGCATATAAATCAAGTCATAGGACCTCTCTTGGACCTCGATAGCAATTATTGTCTCTGCAAGTTTCCTGCAATGTATCATGAGGTGCCTCGAGGCACTGCCTCCATTGTTAGTCTGAAATGCTTATTTAAATTTTTTGTGGTTATTTAACCAATTCATACTCATTTGATGAACACATATGAGTGTCTCAAAGTGGCAGGCACTGCCCTTGGCACGGGCATGCAGATCTTCACCTGAGTCTCCATCTACTGTTGGGGGTGAGGGTAATAACAATGTGCACATACAGAGAAAAGAGATGTTGTATAATGAATAATGTATCTGACCTTTGTCCCAAGGCCCCTGGAAAGAGCTTCTAGACCCTTGAGTTTCCTGAGTGACAGGAGTGTCTTTGTTATTCATGGTTGGGTCCTAGATTCTTTCAAGATGGAGAATGGCCCTGCCCAAGAGACCAACCTTGGGATTAGACAGTTGGGGCTATGAACCATGAGATATCTGCCCCATCTCCAGGGAGGAGAAGAAGGGAACCTGGAGACTGAATTCAATCACGTGGCCGATGATTTACTGAATTATACCTACATCATGAAACGCCAATAAAAAAGTCTGGATCCCCAAAGCTCACGTGCTGGCAGGGTGACGTGTCCTCACTGCATGAGGAGAAGACATGGGGACTCAGCATTTGAAACCACCTAGAACTCACCCTTCTCATCCAGCTAGTCCTGATTTGTACCTTTTATAATAAAATGTTAATCTTAAGTAGAGTGCTTTTCTGACTTCTGTGAGTCATTCATGTAAATTTTTGATTCCTGAGAAGGTAGTGGTGAACCCCCAAATCTGCAGTCCGTTGGTCAGAATAGCAGGTGGCCAAGGAACCCCCCTAAACTTGCAGCTGGGGTCTGAAGAAAAGGCAGTCTTATTAGGGACTGTGAAATCTATGCTGACTCCGGGCAGTTAGCGTCAGCACTGGCGTATGTCACGTCACTGCAGAGGTAATTTCCGATCGCTAAGTTCTGTGGAGAGTGGTGAGGTGGGGGTGACCATGTTAGCTGAGTGGGCAGGAAAGCTTCTTATAAGAATTAATGTTGAAGCTGAGACCAGCAGCCCAGGCGAGGCTTGAGGGGGACAAAGGTCCAGGCAGAGGAAACCACCAGGAAAAGTTCTCGAGGTGGCAACGAGCACAGCGCGTTGGAGACAGGAGACCGGGCGGGGCTGGAAAGGGGGGACCGGGGATGACAGGTGGGGGGGCGGGTCCCAGGGGGCCTTATAGCCTGGGGTGATGGGTTTGCATTTGAAGAGCGATGGGAAGCTGTCAGCTGCTTATAAGTCAAAAGTGCTATAATCCGATGTACAGCTTTGAAGAGTCACTCTGGATGGCAGGTGGAGAAACGATTATGATGGTGAACGTGACCTTCAGTTCAGAGGTTTACATCTCGACTGCCAACTCTTTGTGGGCTCCTTGAGGGCAAGAAGTGTCGTCTGTGCTTCCTTATGCTCACACAGTGCCTCAGATCAAGGCTGAGCATGTGTATAGGAGCTACCCTCCTGTGTACATCCAGGCGGAAATCTCTGCACGGAGAAAGACAGGAACATAGCAGAAGGGGAGGAGAATCCTTGCTCAGTATCAGCAGTAGGTGAGCTGGAAGGATACTGTGACTGAGTTTGAAAACCGGATAAAATCTGGATTAAAACAGCAAAATACCCTGCCATAATTCCACACATTTTTTCAAATCCTACACATTTTTCCAAATTAAAAAAAAAATTTAAATCTAGTTCAAGGGTTCAGCAAACTGGACTTCAGGCCAAATCCAACCTGTCTCCTGCTTCTCTGAGTAATATTTCTTTGTAACCATCCACGCCCATCTGTTTACACATTGCCTATGACAGCTCTCACTCTGCAGGGCTGCGTGGTTGTGACAGAGCTGGTGCGGTCCCTAACCCCAGAACACCTCCTGTCTTGTCTTTTATAGAAAAGGCTGGCTGACTCCCTACTTGGGTGAAAGGTGCCTTTGGTGCCGTCATCAGGAATGGCGAGCGCTGTGTACATTATTGGGCTCTTTGTGTGTTTTGTTAGTCCTCCAGGTTCTCCAAGGGCAGTTTCCAAAGATGGCGGCAAGCAAAGGGGGCGGTTTCCGTTTGCCATCAGCAAGGGAGGTGAGAAAGAAGGAAATGAGGGCTGTCTGCATGGATGGGCATCACCTTGGGAGCCCAGCAAATGCAGCTCCCAGCAAATCCAAGCAAATATTGTGGCCACGACCTCCAAATTAGGATGGAGGCTACTGGCTGGATGCCACACTGTCAGCTAGGAGACAAGGCAGGTCTTCGTCAAGAACAGGTACAGAGTGAAGGGTGAAGACAGTGGGATACAGGACAGGAGATGTCACTCTTTCCACAATGAATGAATGTAATAATGATGGTGGTAATAACACTTAGCAGTGGCCATGAGCAAGGGCTGCGGGGGACTGGACTTTAGAAGAATCACTTCCGCAATGCAGTTATGTTTATTCTCATTTGAAGCTGAGAGAAAGTTGTGGGCAGAAGTGGAGGCCCAGAGAAGTTAAGGAACTTGTCCAAAGGCACGTAGCTGGTGAGGGGGGCCTTGGGATGTGGAGTAGGTGTGTGTGGCCCCAAAGTCGATGCTCCTCAATGTGCTGCTCTCTCACTTGCTACTCAGAGTGCGGTCCAGTCTCTCACTCGCCACTCAGAGTGCGGTCCAGTGGCCACTAGCCGCAGCAGCAGCATCTCAAGTCCTGGCCCAGGCTTCCTGAATCAGAATCTGCCTTTTACCGAGATCCCCAGGTCATTTCTAAGCACATTAAAGTTTGTAAAGCACGACTACCCAAGGCCTCCAAACCCTTTTCAAACTCCCACTAAGAATTCAAGCTTCCATCCAAATTTCCACCCTGTTTAAAATTTTCACCCTTGATCCAGGGTGGTAGGTAGCCATGTCCCATTTCTCTCAGTAAAGGTCGTTAGGTTGAATTAAATTCCAGGAGCAGGTCCTGGACAGGTTAGAAGCTGTTTCACTTAGCATTTTTCTTGATTCCAAGCATGTTTCGTACCAGGAATTCTTAGAACCAATGCAACAAGCCTAACTTTCTTCTGCAAAAAGTTTAGAGAGATCGCTTGGAAAGTTCAGCAGAGGAACCTGACTGTGGAGGTTCAGGTTACAGAACAAAGTGTCCCCTGTACCTGGGACCCTGTGACAAGCTCAGGGGAAGGATGGACACTCAGGGAGGGGACAAAAAAGAAGCAAGACGCACCCAGCCGGATGGATTTCCTCTGCGGGATGTGATGATTCCTTCAAACACCAGCAGTGATTGAACGCGTAGGAAGGAGAGTCACCCACATGCACACAAATACCACATCCACTGTAAAACAGAAATCCCTCTCCCTCCCCCCTCCGCAAACTGTAACTAAGCTTACTTCCCATTTCTACAGTGAGTTTGCAGCTAAAGTTGAGTGGGCAAATAATATTAAAGGGCTGACTCTTCCCCGGGGAGCGGTCTACTTCTAACGGTTTAAAGTCACTCTGGAGTCTGGAAGAGCAAAGGGAAGGCTTCCAGCTTTCTGCCTCTGCTCCCTTTGTAATTGGAGCTGCCCTCAGATACGCCCCGAGGGCTCAGTCCTTTAATGGGAGTCAGCCTAGGGTCTGATCCTGCCAATTTCACTTTTTCTGCCGGTTCTTAGAGCTCCTCCTGCTTCTCAGTCAGTAGTAGCCCCTGGCAACAGCGGCAGAGGCTGGGGCATTAAGAAAGAAATAGAAGTTAATGGTTTCTAAACATAACTCTCGGTTTCTTTCCCCCTCTGTCGGCTGTTACCAGCCAAAATCCTGCCTAGAACTACAAGTAAAAACAAACAAACAAAAAACAAAACAGCAGAAGTCACTAGCTTTCTGTCATTGACCCTTCATCCCTATGGTTGTGAGTTTTCTATCGGGGTTTCCAGATGGTTGACCTCACAGGGGGGTAAGATTAAGCCCTCAGCACCACATTACTGCACTGCTCAGCTGCTGATGGGCAGGACGCAGGGTCAGAGTTCGAGGTCAAAGCTCCCTCTTTGGATCTCAGCAGTCACCTTGGCCACAGGGAACTGCTAAAGATGAAGGCTCGTGTCAAACTCTCTCTCCACGTGCTCTGCCATAAACCAGCTGGAAGACCCTGGGTCAGTCACCTACTGTCCCTAGACCCAAGTTCCCTGGGCTGTAAAATGAGAGGTCAGCCCTGTTTCATCTCTAAGACTCTTCCACCGTTAGAATGTTGTGATTCTCTGCTCTTGCTTTTAGCTGCACTTGAGGCAAGCACATCCAGCTACATTTCATGGGAAGAAGCAGAGAAAGGGAAAGAATGTGGAGTGTCTCCTGAGGAAATGATTACTGAGAATGATCTGATTTTACCCATTCTGAAATTTGCTCTGGAACCACACAGATCTTCTGGTCCTAGCTCTGAAACTTATCAGCAAACCCCCTAATGAGTCTGATTCTGTTTTCTCCTGGGTACAAAATACTAAGTTACCCCCTCATACAGGATGTTGGGAGAATCACCAGAGAAAAGGAATATAAAGGGCTTGGTTTACAACCTGCATGCAAGGTCCTTTCCCTCCCCTGTCTCTTCCAAGCCTGAAGGAGCAAAGAAAAGGGGGAGAAATATACTGTCTTCCCTGGAGCCCAGGGAGTGGCTTCCTCCCCATAATTAAAGCCTATTCCTGAGCCCAGATGAGCCACGGCCTCTCTCCCCTGGTCCAGTCCTCTTTGGCTGCACCGAGCGTGTCTCCCACAGATGCTGGAAGGGAGACGGTGTGGCCTGTGCGTGCTCCTGGGTACATCCTACGGGGAATGATGCTCAGTCTATCCTTGGAGAAACAACATGTGGATGGAATCATTGCCTTGTCTCCTGGTAAGGGACTGGCTGGTTATGGCCCTGGCTTGTAAAAGTCTTACAGTAAAGACAAGAGTGGCTCTTATCTGTCTCAGGCACATACGATTACACTTCCAAATAACAAATGCCCGCTACCATTTGGATAAGACTCCATCATCATCTTTATTTCTTTCACCCTTGGCTTTGTCTCTGCCCTCTGAGTGTTCCTGAAACGGCTGTGCTGTCTGTCTTACCTTTTCTTCTGGGCCTCTCGGAGTCACCTCTGCAGCTCTAGGAAATCGAATTTACATCTTAAACATCCTGCATGACTCAAGTGCCCTGCCTGTGCTGACAGCCAGAGCAGGTTCCTGGCATGGACTCAAAGGTCCTTGAATAACACATTTTCCTGAATTCTTTCTACCCATGTGTATTGAAAACACTTGCTTCTGTAGCAAACTTGCTCCTAATTAATTGTTTACAGTCCCTGTGTCCCTAGAGGAGATATGGAAAATCTTTCCCCCATATTGTTGAGAAAAAAACAATTATCCAGCAAATACTTTATTTCTACAATCAATTATATTCACTATATATAGTACAAAAAAGATTTCCACCTCCGAAATCCAAAATGCTTTATTTTTGAACTAGTTCCATAAAACTTTAAACAAATCTAAAACAATTTCCACTCTTTCAGGGGTTCTGATCCTCTAAATAGCTCTTTTGTTTCTTCCTAGGTGAATACACGTGGTTAAAAGGGGAATTTGTAACTTTACTGCACTTTTTATCTTAGCTAACCATCCATCACCAGTCACTTTTTCAGTTTCATTTAGATTTGAGGTTTCCATTTGAACGTGTTTGGAAAAAAAGCTCCAAAATCATCAGGGCATAAGCATTTTACAGCACTCTATGGAAAATGCAGCAGACCTGGAACTCACTGATTTTCTTAGCATTTTGATTATATGGGTCTATGACTTCAGATGAATCAAAGTAAAAATGAAACTCAGCAGGCATGATGAAATCAACTGAAACCACGGAAACGGTTGGTCAGAGCCCACAAAAATTGTTTCATTCTCTACGACTAGGGGGTAGAACCAGACCTAATTCAAGAGACAGCTTCTGAGGGCTGCCATCACTCAACTCCTCAAATAGAGAAAGACATTTCTCAACAGTGGATTTCTTTTTTTAAACTGCAGCTTTGCACAGACTTCAGTAAATGACACAAAGTTAATCTCTATAAGGAACAGGATACACACACGGTGCCACTTTTTTAATTATAAAAATTGGAATTCAATCCCTCCAACATTCATGCTCTATTGGTAAGTGGATGCAAGAGGGTGGGGAGAGTGGTGGAATAAGACCCAGATGGCATATTTTTAAAATAATTTAATTTCCGCTGTTGACTTGGGCATGAGAATGGAGCCGGGAAACAAGCCTGACCTTGTGCAGAGAACGCTGTTTATATTCTCTGCCCTGTCTTGCTTCTGGGAGCCTCCCAGAGGCTGCAAGGGGGCACAAAAATTTGTTGCATAAGTGACATTTTAAAAGAAATATTTTGTTCATTTGTAAAACAGAAAGGCTAATATTTACCCTACCCACCTCCCGGGGGCTGTATCCAAGGAAACCATACATGTGTACAATCTGAAAAATGCTATGATGTGAACACTGTATCATTACTGTGTCCATGTTTGAACATTCTTAAAGGGAAGGTGGGCATCAAAACTGCTAACTGCTACCTGGCAATTCAGGTATGAGTTGTCTGTAAAACCAAACCAAACCAAACACGCAAAAACAAAACAGAACAAAAACCCCCGAAACAAACAAAGAAAACCCCCAAAGATTTCTCTCTCTGTCTCTCTCCTCTCTTTCGACACAAAAGTATTCTAGTATTCTATAGTATTCTTTATAATTGCAATTAAAGGTTCACTGTGCTTTTGTTTTCATAAAATATCATGAAATATGTATCATGTAATATGGATTAAGAGTTGATGAACTTGCAACACCGTAAGAATAGAGACCACGCAGTGTCAATGGACAAGATAGCTCTTTGTCTATCAACTGGTCCTAAAAAAGTCTCTAAGGACAAAAGCCTCAGGAAAGCAATGCAACTGAACACTGAGCACCTTACTTTTCCTAGTTCCTCTTTTTAAATATGAAGTCTGCCTGAAATATACTATCACTCCTTTCTTGAGCATCAGTGGCAGTAACTTTACATCACAAAATCCATTGAATTATACATTTTGTGTTTTCCTATTTTTTTATGTGCATTTCTCAAAACATGCTTTGAACTTTTTTTTTTTTTTTTTAATTCACCAGAGTACCCAGTAAAGCACTAGACCACAGACACGTAACAAATTCTTCCTGAGGACTGATTTACTGACTAAGAGAAAATAAGCTAACAGTATAGCTATCAATTGTTAATGCCCTCCCATGTAAACTATTTAATGTAGCTGGAATCTTTCATTTAAGGGTGGTAACAGAAGTCTGCAGCAGTCAGCTTTTACAATGATATTGAGCTAATCTATTACTTAATGGGAACCCTTTCTCTAATTCAAATCAGAATTAGGATTGATAAATGAGAAATATTTTACCTTTATATATTAATGAATTATTATGACACAATGAAACTGATTTTCATTAGCCAACACGAGAGAACCTGCCTATTTTGAGAGTGACAATATAGTCCATTTCTCAAAATAGGTATCTAAAAACACATATTATTACTTTATGTCAATTTTTTTCTTAAGCATTTGAAACTAAGTTTTGTATTGCACAGTTCTATTAAGCTTGACTAGACAAATGAAGCATTTTTGTTAGTAAATACATGATGAAGCTCTTTTGACCAGTCTCCTTTTAAAGAAAGCATTTTCACCTTCTCTATGTACGAAGAGAAAAAGTACAAACTCCACCTCACTTTTGTATCAGGAGCGCTGCATTGTTTAGCTGCCGACAGCCCGGATGTACTAACCAGTTAAGCAGTTAAGCCGTTAAACATGCATCGTTACATTCCTTAGGGCACCCCTTGGAGTGGGTGCAATCATTTATGACGTTGAGTAGGTCTAATTCTCCCTCGATTTATGGAAGTGGGAATAAAATTCCATCTCACAGAATGCTTAGCTAAGAGGAATCCAGATCCGGGCACTAACAGCCTGATGGTCTCCCCGGGAGGAGTTGGGACGCAGGTGGAATTCTCATCACTACAGCTGAGAAAATGGACGGCTTTGCCTGAGCTCTCCTGCCAAGCGGGTTGTTCAGAGAATGGCATCTAGGTCTCCCGACGCCTAGCACCCAATCACAAAAGCACAGAACTCCCAGAAGAGCTGCCTGAATTGCGTGCAGACAAGAAGAGGGGAATGACACCCAGGGCGCTCACTGCAGAATCCCCGTAGCAGCCTGTCACCACTTCCCTCCCACTGCACATAAAGCACCCTGAAGGGTATCAGACAACATACAGTCCCAGTGGTACCCGGAACTCGGTGGGGTCATCTTCTAACTCTCTGACTTCCCACAGCCCCACATTCCTCTCTGTGGTGCCAAATCCCGAAAGCAAGATGTAGCCACAGCAGCAACCTTTGGCTTACAAGGGACCATCAAGCTCTGATGATGATGACATTTGATAGCAGTAATGACAAACTTTATATGGCCATAATCCAAGTTTACAATGATACATGAAGCCATAAGGCTACTATTTGTATCACCATAAACTCAGTTTGCGGTGATAGAAACAGTCATGCTAATGGCATTAACAGCAGCGCTCAGTGGAATCACAGCTGCTGAACGCTGCTTTTACGCTATTAGCGTTGCTACTTACATCACCATAAACTTAGGGAGTCACACTCATTACATACGAATATACAAGGAAGACGGATATCCACATTTCATGCCCAATGCTGGAGACCTGATGGCTGTCACCCTCCTTAATAAAGGTCTACCTAGCTCTCCATTTGGCTCTGTTTATACCAAAGAGCAAGTCTGGTTTTGGTCATCTTCTGATTTGCTGGGAAACACTATTTAAAATTGAAAAGAAGGTGTAAGCCACAGCTGTGGGCGCACTTACTGTCTCCTTGGCAGCGCAGGGGACCCACACTCAGTTTGGCTTCTGAGCCTTGCCGGTCAGTATCTCCAACCACCACCTGGCTTACTGGCAGGTGATCTTTGTAGGATAAGAAGCCAGCGTCCTTCCTCCTGCATCACAGGGAAAGACAGAAAAGCATGAGGAGGCTGAGTTAGAAATACGTCTTTTCTGATCATTGTTTATTTAAGTTGTCTAACAATTGACCACATTCCAATAAACGTTCAGAAATCTATCTACTAGGTAGAACCAGAGTTCAAGAGCTGTTCCGTCTCTTCCACTGGGTGGTCTCACAGGGCGTGGCTCAGAAGCAACTGTGACCTCTCTGCCTTCTGGACAACAGAAGTGACACCCTGACTTCCAGACAGTCACAACAATACGCAGCACACTATTTTAGGTTGAGAGCAGACTATGGTGTTGTTGGAAGCACATTTGTCGAACGCTGAGCTCGCCTGCAGAGTCTGCTGCTGTCACGGAATCAAAAGTTCAACAAAGTCAACCTGATCTTTTACCTAAAATAAGAAACAAAGCCCTATTTAAAAAAAAAAAAAGAAAACAAAAAACAAAACCCTTGTCTCCTTAATGGCTTGGAAGCAGTTGCTTCTGAGGCTTTCTTTCCTGCTGTGCATCAGCTAAATAGGAGACACTTTCTGTTCCTTCACCTCTTCTTGTTTATTTTAACAACTGAAAGAGTGCACGTGAAAGTTCCAGCACAAAGCAGGCGCCGCAAAGTGTCTCTCTCCATCTATAAGGAGTGGAGTTAAGATTCAAGCAGGATTTGGTTTTTCTCCTAGATTTGTTCTTCTGTTTACTCTATACTTACCTGGCTTCAGGTCTCCAATCAACCCTGTTCCCACCCTAAACAGAGGAGGAGGACGAGGCTGGTTGGAAAGTACTGATTCCGGGATGGAGCACAGAAGCGCAGGAGGTGTTGCTGGGGATGGAGCCACGGTGGCCTGCGGGGCAGCACAGATTTCCCCTTAACAGGAAATCACTGCCTCCGTCACCCTCTTTTTGTGCTGCTGTGGCTGAGGGAGCCCCTCATTTGGGGCTAGATGTGTGGGAAGCACAAATCATGTAAAGTCACTCCCAAAATATACCTTTTTGAATGATTTTTTGCACTGATCAGCCTGAATGTAAATGACAGTTTTGAAATTGTACATACAAATGATCACAGGAAAAAAACCTGATTTTGGATGATAGAAGATTGAAAGAGAAAGCGCGTTCAATAACCAGGTTAAAGATTTGCCATTTGCATCTCTTGCAGGGAGTTGAGAAGAACGAACTTGGAAGCCTGTCTAAAAAGGCTGTTAGGAGCAGTTACTTACTCCTCTGACCTTCTAGAACGTCAGTGAACATAACTCCTTTATGTGTCAGGACCCACAGAAACCCAGGAAGGAGTCACAGAATTTAGCCAGAAGACCTCAAACAAGTGTATTTTATACTGCCTTAGTTATTTCAATGCTCTCAAGTTTCCAAAATAAAGTTAAAAAAATTTTTAACAAATGAGATCATGCAGAAAAACACTGTGATTCTTATTGACATAGCTACTGCTGACTTGGCCTCAAATTTTTTGCAAACCCAACTTTTTATACTAGAATGTGTAGCAATTAAAATCATGTTAGAGAGAGAACAAATATTTAGTGTTTCTTAAAGGGACAGTAAATGAAGTCACCCTTAGCAACATACTGTGGCTTGGTAACCTACTAGAATGATGTGCACTCCTCTGAAGCTTCAGGCTCAGCCTCTCTGCAAGTTCATTATCACTTGGACTTAACATGACTCTAAATCAGGGCTCTACTAGCCAAGTCCTGAGAACCATTCATCTTGCTCCTTGTTCTCTTATAAACCATAAGCTACATTTTTTTTTTTACATTTTAAATGATTAAAAAAAATCAGAAGCAGAATAATATTTTGTGTCATGTGAAAATTACATGAAATTCAACATCAGTGGCCACAAAGTTGTATTGAAATAAAGTCTTTTTTTGGTCATTCCAATATTTTTTATTTATACATGTATATTTTTTAATTGAAGTGTAGTCAGTTTACAACGTTGTGTTAATTTCTGGTGTGCTGTGCAGTGATGAATTTGTACACATATATGTTCTTCTTCATTATAGGCTACTTCAAGGTATTGAATGTGGTTCCCTGAGCTGTACAGTAGGACCCTGTCATTTACCTATTATATAGCAGTGTGTAACTGCAAATCTCAAACTCCCAACTTATCCCCTCCCTTCTGGTAATCATAAGTTTGTCTTCTATGTCTATGAGGCTGTTTCTGTTTTGTAAATAAGTCCATTTGTGTCATTTTTTTAAAGATTCCACTTATAAGTGATGTCATATGGTATTTTTCTTTCTTTTTTGGCTTACTTCCAAATAAAGTCACTTCTTAATTTTTTTTTTTTTAACATATTGTCTCAGGTACTTCGATGCTATGCTGGTAGAACTGAGTAGTTGTGATAGAGAGCACAAGGTCCTCAAAGCCTAAAATATTTATTATCTGGCCCTTTACAGACACAGCTTGCCAGCTCTTGCTCCAAATCATCAGTATCCATTTTTTTGTTTGGTAATTTATTGAGCAAATATCCCACTGATGACTGTGGTGGCCTATAGTGCAGCTTATCCTCTCAGTCGAGTGCAGAGTCAGGGAAGGGGCATGAGAATATCTCTGGGGTGGGAAAAACCACTTAAATGGACATTTATTTACTCTAACAGTGAGAAAGAACTTAACTTTATTAATAATTAACTTTCTGATTGACTCTGCACCGCATGGTAGGCAGTCACGTGTCAGGATGCCCAGCATCCTTGCCCCATACTTGGTATTGTCGGTTCACTGATGATGAGTGAAAAAGTAACTACTTTATAACAAATCTTGTGCTAATATAAGAGCATTCTGAAGACAAGTGTTTGGAAGTATTCCAATTACTAGGTAATCTTATTGCCAAAACTGATATGTGCGTTACCTTATAAGAATTTACACATCTTATACACTTTCACAACTTAGAAACACAAATTTTTAAATCTTTGTTAATCTTATCAATGTAGAGTTCCAGTGGGTTTTAGACTTATTTTATAATACTGAAATGGGTCATTATTCAGATATTTTGCAAACAAAACTGATTCAGAGATGATAGAAATTTACTACACTTTATTGAAACCTTTGCATTATTGGTCAACGAAACTGAAAAATTAACATCATGATTCACTAGGTGCACTAAGCAATATACTTTTAACTAGTTAGTTGTATGTACATTTAGGTAGCATTTTTCAACTATGATAGCCAATAAAGTCAAGTATCAAGATGAACAAAACAGAAAGGCAGATCTTCAAATCAGTAATCCAAGATTGTATAAAATCATATGTATTTGGTCACACCATGGCTACAAAAGCAGTTAAAGAAAAATTAATTTCTATTAATAATTTAGAGAAAACATTCATTATTTCAACTATATCATTTTCCAAAACTTTGTTTTCCATTGAACATAAAATACTGGTTCACTAGAACCTATATCTTAGTTTTATACTTATTTGTAAATATGTGTTCAAAAATTTTTAAATGATAGTGTGAGGATCAAACAATATGAAGAACACTGCTCGAATTCACAGAAAACCGTACTACTGCTAAGGCATCTACCACGGAGTACCTATGTACATTAGTCTGTTTCTTGTACATAACATCTAATCTGTAGTCAATTCTTCCTGAAAGGCGTCATTATCCCCATTTTACTGATGAGAATCAGAGAATTTATCCTGACCGAGTCACAAGCTAGTAACTATGGAGTCTGGATTCAAATCCAGATTATCCGGAATTTTCCACTATCTGGGATCTTCCATAAAAAAGAGGTCGGGGGAAACAAAATTGAAAAAACTCAAAAACTACCATGCCAATGCAAATCCTTTTTCTTTTAATTCTCATTTACAGATGAGGTGAAAACGAACCTTTTTACGTACATATAGCTATCTTGAAACGTTCAGGTTATTTGTAACAAGTTCAAAGATGTCTGCAACGTTTCACTCACAGACATCCCCTACTTCATGTCCATACAAAGTAAGAGATCTAGAACCATCCCAACCCCAAATTAACCACTGCTTTTAACGGTATATAGAAGGTCAAAAAAGGCTGCAGTTTAACTAATGCGGTGGTTCCCCCTTGTCCTTGGGGGATAAACTCCAAGATCCCAGTGGCTGGATGCCTTAAGTCCTGGATAGTACTGAACGCTGTGTTACTATGCTTTTTCCTATACATACTGTATATACCTATGATGAAGTTTAACTTATAAACTAGGCACAGTAAGGGATTAACAACTAATGATAAAACAATTATAGCCATATACTGTTGTAAAAGATAGAAATCCGCCCTCTCTCGCACACACACAGTATCTTATCATACAGATTTAATGCTTTTTGCATCTTCATTAGGCACTGTGGCGTAACTTTAGCAATTTGAAGCGTGACAGCAAAACTAGCATGAATTTCTTTCTCCTTTGCAATTTCACTGCTAGATGATCCATTCTTACTGTAAATCTTAGCAACCTCAGCATATGATTAAGTCAAGAACTTTCACCTTTCCACTTAAAGGAAGCACTTTACGGCTTGGCTTCTCTTTGGAATAACCAAGTTGCTTGCCAGCATCGCTCCTCTTATGCTTTGGGGTCATTATTAAGTAAAATAAGGGATACTTGAACATAAGCACTGGGATACCAGGACAGTTAATCTGGTCACCCAGATGGCTTCTAAGTGATCGATGGGCAGAGTACGCTGGACAGAGGGTGGCTTCACATTCTAGGTGGACGGAACAGGATGGCAGGAGATTCCATCCTGCTACTCAAAACGGTGTGCTATTTAAAATGAATAAATTGTTCACTTCTGAAATTTTCCATTTAACATTTTCAGATCATGGTTGACAGAGGTTAACTGAAACCACAGAAAGCCAAACCTAGGATAAGGGGGTGGCTACTGTAGTGACAACCCTCAGATATCCATTAATCAAACCCAAAAAATGGGGAAAAAACATCATTATCCACTGAGGAAAAAGAGATAAAGTTATCTTCTCAGTCACTTTTGATCAGGGATATAGATAGGACTCCAGAGATTTTTAAGGTTACAAACAACTGTGTGTGAAACTCACAAGATAGTTGGCGCTGCTGGAAACAAACTGGTTGTGGAAACAAAGTCCTGGGTGGCAATAAAGTCATCTGACGAGCACAAAGTTTCTGCTGTGATCCTACAGCTCAGTCCACTTTCAAAAAATGACGGGTGGGTGAATAGAAAATAAGCTGAGCCCTGGAGAGGCATGCTTCAAAACTCCTGTGAGACTTCTATCTCAGCACCTGTGTGAAAATTAGTTAGCAAGCAGAACAAGCCTTCACTGAAAGTTATGATCTTTAACAATCGAGGTCAATCTAATTTAGGGGGATATTCAGTAACTATTTATCATGTTAGCATAATCTAATTACATCTGTTGCTGAGTTTATACATTAGAAAAATCCTATCATCCATTTCAAATAGACTCTGAAGTCAGACCCTTGCATATGCTCTCTCTCTCTCTCAGTGTTGTTACTACAGTGAAACTTGATTCTAGAGTTTGCTTCTCAAACCTGGCCTTCCTGTTCCGTTGTTCCAATACCATCTTCCTGAGGAATTTTGTCTTACTCTGCTGCTCTTCCCTTGCCTTCTTTTCTTATCCTGCTGAGAAAGTAAACAAGCCTCTAGGCAGACTGGTCTTGTCCTTAGCTCAGTAAAAAGAGAAAAAAACAAAAAAACCCTAAAGGAAAATAAACACTCCAAGCTTCTGCAGTTGTGAGTCTGCTTTTCTACCAGATGTCTTGAAAGTTACCACACTATGAATTGCTCTATAATTCTAGCAGAGGAGAATTTCTTCTCCTTTGTGAATTTAGAAGTATTTGGTTTCTAGAAACAAATAAACAAACAGAATTACAGTCAGTGAACATTCACGTATTTCCATCACAGCATCACCTAAGGTAGAACGTTCTGGAAGACTCCAAGAAGTCCAAGTTTTAGCTACAGAGGATGTCTCACGAAGAGATACAGAAATGGGGAATCAGCGCATGAGAAGACGCTTAACACTGTTAGTCACTAGAGAAATGCAGTTAGAGTCGACTGAGCTGCACGTTACTCCTCCCATAGCAGCTGTGATGTAAAAGACAGAGACCGACAAGTGTTGACGGGGATGTGGAGAAACTGGAAACACCACACATCGCCGACGGGGTTGTAAAGTGGTGCAGTCACTTTTGAAAACAGTTTGGTAGTTTCATAAAAGTTAAACACAGATTTATCACATGACCTAATGATGCCATTCCTGGATATCCACTCAAGAGAAATGAAAGCACCTGTCTACACAAAGGCTTTTAGGTAGATGATTAATAGCAGCTTTATTCATAACAGTCCCAAAGTGGAAACAACCCAAATGTCCACCAACTAGTGAATGAATAAACAAAATGCGGTATATCCATGCAAGAAGCATTGTTCAGCAATAAAAGAAATAAAATATGGATTCATACTGCAAAATGAATAAACCTCAAAAATATTATGTGTGACGTGAAGAAGCCAGACACAGAAGACCATATATGCTATAATTCCATTTACATGAAATGTCCAGGGAAGGCAAATATATAAAGATAGAAAGTAGATTAGTGGGTTCTGGGGGCTGGGGGTGGGAACGAGGATCAATGGCAACCAGGAATGTTATAAGGGTAATGGCAATATCCTGAATCTGGATTGTGGTGATCTGTTGTACAACTCAGTGAATTTACTAAATCCTTGAATTGTATACTTAAAATGGGTCAATCTTAAGTTACGCTTTAATAAAATCATTGAAAAAAAAACTGTAGATGGTTGCAAATACTACTTGGCAGCGGGGAAAGACACTTCCTCTGTGTACATCCCATTAGAAGTGCTAGTACTCAGAATGGTAAAATGGTGTATTTCTTGGCTGTGGCATTTTCCACTTTGTTATTAAGAACCTGGGGCTATAAAATTTTTACTAACCCTTTTTTAAGGGGCTTTACTCTCCTTTTAAAGTTTATATCAGTATTTAAATATTCCACTGACCTTGCTTCCTATGTAGGATCTCAGAACACTCTTCCCAGGACACTCCATTCAGTCTGCTCTCCTTACCCTTGACCTCGATAAACATTCTTTAACATAAGTCAAGGTTTTAACACGGCGCTGAGCATTCCACCAACTTCACACAGTCTCATTCTAATTCCTCATTCAGAATTTGCACTCTTTACCCCAAACCTTGATACTTGTCACCTTCTCAAATTATCTTTAAAATAGGAACTGCATCTCATTCATCAGAAACCAAAATATCCATGGTTTTCCAGGACATGCTTAAAAGTAAAATTCTGTTCAACTGTCACCATTTGCAATTGTAATATCCTGGCAATGCCAATACTTCATAGCATCAAAACTTCATCTCAGGGACTGTTAATAAACATTTTGAAATCTTCTGTCTAGCTTCTGGTTCAAACAGTAAGTTTTCACATTACCTATAAGTCTTTATAGCTTTCCTTTCGATCTTTTCTGTCTCCTAATAGCCATCTCCAGACATCATGCTACTTTGGAAAAAGAGAACTGCACTTTTTCCATAGAAAGTACTCAGAAAAAGTAGGTCAGATGGGTATGGCCAAGATGGCAGAGGAGGAAGACCCTGAACTCACCTCCTCCCACGGGCACAACAAAATTACAACTATTTACAAGAGCAACTATGAGAACAACCTGAAGACTAGCAGAAAAGACTTTCCACAACTAAAGACATAAAGAAGGAATGATGGGATGGGTGGAAGAAGCGGAAACAGGGTATAGCGAAGACCCACACTCCCGGGTAGACAACCCACACGTGGGAGAAAACCACAGCTGCAGAGGTTCTCCCCAAGAAGTGAGGGGTCCAAACTCCACATTGGGCTCCCCAGCCTGGGGGACCTACACTGGGATGACAAGCTCCCAGAACATCTGGCTTCAAAGGTCAGTGGGACCTGTGTACAAGAGAGCCAGTGTGCTGTAGGAATCGGGAGACTCTGCTATTAAAGGTTGCATGCAAAATCTCACACCCTCTGAATCTCAGACAAGAGGCAGTATTTTGAAAGAAGCCTGAGTCAGACCCACTTGCTGATTTTGGAGAGCCTTTTGGAGAGGCAAGAGGCAACCGGGTCACCCCCTGAGAATACAGATGCTGGGAGCAGCCAGTTTGGGGCTTGTTCCACCATGAGCACGTTAGTGTTGCCAAGAGCCATCTGGAGTCTCCCTTCCAGCCTACCAGTGGGTCGGCACTGGCCCTGGAAGCCCCTGGACCACACAGCCAGCTGCCCTGGGACTCAGCGCCAACTACCAGCAGACCAATGAGCACCGCACAAGGCAGGGCCTGGCAGCCAACCGGCAGCCAGTTTTTCTGACAAAAACAAAAACACTAACTGAAAAAGATATAACTATTCCTATGTTCAATGCAGCATTACTTATAATAGCTAACATACGGAAGCAACGCATGTGTCCATGAATAGATGACTAGATAAAGAAGATATGAAATATATATATATATATATATATACATAATCGACATATACAATATATTTATGTAAAATGGACTATTATTCAGTCATAAAAAAGAATGAAATCTTGCCATTTGTGAAATACGTTTGGACACCAGGAGTGTACTATGCTAAGTGAAATAAGTCAGACAGAGGAAGACAAACATTGTGTGATCTCACTTATATGTGGAATCTAAAAAACAAAACTCTCAAAGAAACATAATAAAACAAAAACCGAGGCACAGATACATTAAACAAACTGGTGGTTGCCAGAGGGGATGGGTTGGGGGGAATGAGTGAAATAGGCGAGGGAGATAAAAGGCACAAACTTCCAAGTAGAAAATAAACGAGTCATGGGATGTAATGGACAGAATAGGGAATATGCTAAATAATATTTAATAACTTTGTATGGTGACACACGGCAATTAGACTTACTGTGGCCCTCATTTTGTAATGTATAAAAATATTGACTCTCTACATTGTACACCTGAATCTAATATAATATTCTAAAACAACTATACTTTAATAAAAAGGTAACTGTGTGAGCTAATAGATGTGTTAATTAGCTTGATGGATGCGTGTACATACATCAAAGTCATCGAGTTGTATACCTTACATACATACAATAAAAAAGTACATCAAAGGCAAAAGTCTACAAGAATTTTCCTGAATTTCTCCTGCATAGTTACTATTCTACTAATACCTTCCACTAAAGATGTCAGATTCAATAGCATTCTTTTTATTACAGGATCTTTGTACTATTCTTACTCTTTCTATCTCAAATCAAAAACATGAATAACTTTCGACATAACATTGTAAAATGACTATAAATCAATAAGAAATGTTAAAAACAAAAAGAAAAAACATGAATAACTTAGAGTTGTACAGAGTTTTAAAATACAGTGCTTTTCCCATGGACGATCTCATTTGACCCCTACAATTTGGCACGTGCAAGGAAATAGGGATACATAATTGAAGCTGACACATTTTGTTTCCCAAATTACTATTCAAAGACACATTCATTACACGAAGTGAGGCAGACTCTACTGAGGAACGAAATACATCTTCAGGGTATAATAACCAAATACTGTCTAATGGTTTACCAGTTCAAGTCAAAGATAGTTTTCGTTGAAACATTGTTTTGAAGTAAGTGAGAATTTTTATTCTTTGTCTTTCTTTTTTTTTCTTCCTGATCTCCATCTTTCTACATCTTCTGCGCCTGGAGATGCACTCCACTGCCTTTCCTTTAACGGGAAATGAATGCTCTTGTTCTTTCTCTGTCCTCACTCCTATTAAAGTCGCTTTCAGAGAATAATGTGACAAACTTTTTTTTGCCATCTATGTTTAGTAGAAGCAATGCCTTAATGAGACAAGACTCGGAAATCAGATTCTATGAATGGTGGGGGTTGGACTGGGGAGAGGGAGGACTATTCCTGGCATCACCGGAACAACGTCTAAGGGTCACCAGAAGCAGACATAAACAACAGAGCTGTCTGATACACAATAACGTAGAACTTTTAAAGTACTTCGAATGGCGTCCTCAGTCACTCTTGACTATTGAGTTTTCCTCAATGGTTGTAAGGTAGCGTTTTCTACAAAGCAATTAGAGTAATTAAGAAAACAACCATCACAATTAGATCTTTAGAATTCCTGTCGCTGTCCCCTATGAAATGAAGGTAATTACAGCTGCAATTACTGCTTTTCAATGGGAATAGCTTAGGCCTGTTGCAAATGCATGACAATTATCTGTTCAGTTTAGGATCTCTCAGAGAGCCCTGGTAACCATTTCAGGATTTTACGCAAATTGTTCTTCTTTGATTTTCCTTCTGGAATGCAAGTTCCCTGAGGCCAGATGTATTGTCTCCTGCAACTTTATAGACCAAATACTAGCAGGCACCTAAAAGTAGCTCATTCCATATGTTTCATGACTGAATAAATACATGAATAAACATGGAAGTCAACTAGGCACAATCCAAAAATAGTAATCAGCATGTGCTTACTGTCAATGGCAAGAAATGAGAAGGAAACCTTTCTTATAATTGGAGTTCTTTGAATGCTCTTGAACCACTTTCATTATTCCTTTTCTGCAATTGAGGTTTTATTTTTTTCTTTAGAAAGTAGTTTCAACTAGAAGTTTCATATATAATTAATATAGTGGAAAGAATTAGATCTTAAAGTCAAGAGTTCTAATGCAATTCTGCCTCTATGTAAGTTACTAAATTTGTCTGGGCTATTGTTTCTTTTCGTAGATAAGTTATGATACATTTTGGTTCTGAAAGGTATCAGTATGTGTAACTTCAAAAAGTGTGCCTCGTTGGCATAAGAATATTTTGAGCTAAAGGCCATTGAGATCTGTAGACACAGGAAAAGTTCTAAAAACAGGGCACAAGTTTTCCTTTTGTAAGGGAAATTTCCACATGTAAAGCTGTCGCCTTCTCCTCTGCCTGGAAGAAAAGGGTGCTTAATAACTCTTTCCATGGGAGGATGTACTGACATAAACCTGCAAAATAAATCTTACTAAACAACTCTTGTTTACCATACTTTTCCCGGTCACCTTCTCATAACTTGCCTCCCCCAACCAGAAGCCCCAAACCCCTTGCCCTTCTGCGTAAGATGGTACATAAGCCCAAGTTCTGACCATCCCTTTGGGTTATTCATCACCTGGTTCCCCATAGGTACATGCATACTGTACCTGTTAACATACTTCTGTTTGTTTTTCTCTTCCTAATCTTTCCTTGGCTAGTCTCGGTTAGAGGACCCCAACTGGAAAACCTAAGACAGGTAGAGGAAAATATTTTTTTCCTTCCCTGTAGTTCTTTGATTCTACTTATGTTTGTTTGCTTGTTTGTTTTGTTATTATAGAACAAATTGTAACTGTTTGAACAAACTTGGCAAACCTAATTGTGTGGCATAAACACAAATGTTACATCTAGTTTTCAATGGTGTGGGGTCACTGGTAGCCTTTTGAGAATAGGACTTTGTTGTTCTATGTAGTTTCCCCAGAAACTATTAGCACAGTATTCAACATATGTTTTGGGAGATTATCTAGTTATCACCCTTATTTTTCATGTGGGATAAAAGATTTGGAATAAAACTATACCTGACCTAAGGTATTCACCTACTTAGTGGCTAAACTAGGAAAAACAGACCAGACCTCCACCACTCTAGAATTTAAGAAGGCAAGATGCATATTTACATTTCTCAAATTCTGCTAAAATAATTTCAATTGTTTTCCTATAAAGTATAAGAAAAGCTATGTTTTTAATCATATAGGAAAACTGAATTGAAGGCTACTTTGTCAATTTATACACATATTTTCCTTAAGCAAGAGTTCCTTGTGTTTTTTGAAAACTGTGCCTCGTGTATTATGATCACGAGGATGGAGTACTTAATGTGTAACCTCCTTGACTTTTCCATGTATTTTTGTCTCTAGCAATTAATGGACAACTCTTGGCATCTCAAAAGTAGTCAATGGGGAAACCTTCACTTATGCTGAGCCCCTATATTTGTCAACATTAGAGTGAATATCCTGGGTTCTCTCATGCTCCTGGAGCTTTATTTCAAACCAACAGACAAATGCAGACAAATCTGATCTCTTATGACCCCCCCTCTGCTTTTGTGTGTTTCATCTTGCATCTTGCTCCTGGCTCAATGGCCCTTGGATGGGTTCCTTTCATGGTAGCTTGTGGCTGGCTCCATCCCACAGGCTCTACATTTGACCCACAGGGCACACAAAACATTCTTATCTCACTGAACTCTGGAAGAGGAGGCACTGACAACATGCTGGAGTCCCTCCATCTGGAAACTAGGCAGGGCTACTCCAGGCTACTGTGAGCCGATCCTGTCCTCTCAATGCCAGCAGGCATAGATTCATTCTCCTGAAGTTCCCCCTCCCCACTCTCGTCAGGGTGGTACAGTTATAGGTGTACTGAACATGCTGACAGTGCTACAAATAAACCTCTCCCTTTGGTCTCTTAAACTTCTCCAGGAATTTTTAGGCTTCTCTTACATCACCTGAAGCAGACAATTAGGGGATGCTGGCAGAGCTGCACCTGGCTTTAGAATGTGGGGGTCCTGGACTCCTTAATCTGGTTCACAGCCTTGGAGCCAGTGCTGAACATCCAAGACAACAAAAGAAACCTAATTTATGATCCCTTCCTTGGACATGAAAAAAATTCTAAACCTAGTCAATGTTTACAGTATCAAAATTTTACCTGATTTGTTCTCTGTGTCAAGTATTCCTTACTTGTCCCCACAGATCTTTACAATCATGAAAGACAATAATCAGACTCTCCACTCCCTAAATTTTTGCTTAAAGAGATCCCCCTAGAGACCATTAGTTCTGATGAATCTGACCTCAGAAGAAAGCTCAAGATACCTTGAATTTTTATTTTGTGGACATGACCACCCTAAAAGCTGCTGTTTCTCAATGATACAAGCAATCTTCTTTCAACTGAGAAGCACTGCTTTTTCCTCCCATTGCCATTTCCAAAGCCACCTCCAAGTAACGCAGATCCATAGAAACGATTCTTGTATTGACTATTACCACAGTCTTTTCTCTACAAACATCACATCATCTTTGACATATTTTGTCATTCCCACTTCATCTCCACAGGTCATTTTGCTCCCCCAGTGCACATAAAAGACTTGTCTGAAGGTGGAAGTGGTTTCCTTTACCCAGGTCTGAACTCTGCAGGGCCCCTGAGATGATCAATATTTGTTTTTATGTTATCAATATCTTGAAGATGCTGTGGGATGAAAACATGTGAAAAAGGCCTCAGCTACAATAAGGAAAAGCACTCACTCTGTAGGATGAGATGGTCTAAATAAAAATAAAATTCCAAAACATCCCTCAGTAACTGAGACTAATGCCAGGCAGAAGACAGCCATGGAAAGAGGCTGAAGACTGCTACCAGTCTCAAGCATGAAGGAAGAAGGGTGACCCATGGACATTGGAAATAAATGATCTGAAATTTGGGAGGGAGAAAGCCAAAATAATTACATGCAATGTAAGCCTGAAGAGAGCTTCAGGGAGAAGAACATGATCAATTATATTCAGTCTTGCAAAAATATCTAGTATTTTAAAAAATCAGAGTGCACATTGGGTGTATCAATATGGAGACCATGGTGGACGTAGCTCAGAGACCCCCAGTAGAATAATGAAGAAAATTTCAGTGACTGATCATCAGATGGGAAATGAGAGGGTAGAGACCAGCAACCCTCAACTCTTATTTTCAAGTTGGAATGAGAAATGAGAAATGGAAGAAGCAACAGGGTAGAAGCTAGAGGAGTCTGCAACACCAGGAGATTTTGTTTATACACTGGGAGCTGAACTGGTTCATTATGTTTTACCACAAATGCCTGTAGTCAATTTCCCAACATTATTTTCTAAACTTGGAAGCCAAACTCATGAATGTCCTATGTACATAAGTAGTATATAGATGGCATATAACCTTGTCCAGAGGATGACTTGAAGTGGCACATACTTAGGACATTCTGACCATTGGGGACTAAAAGCAACAAGTGCAGCTTCCTCTTATTCCTTCTCATCCAGTAAACAAAGAGAGCCTGACTGCTTTCTTCAGCTCAAACCCACGTAACTGATCAAGTGAGGAACACCTGACCTTTCTGAACAGCCCACATATTTGGGGCAAGTTCTTGGGCCTGCACTCTTGGAGGAAAGGGCTGAAAAAAGAACTAACTAGATAATTTCACAGTGAGATTTGGAGCTTTGTGGTTAACTCTAGCCAGTTGGGTCTTTGACGTTTATTGGGTTTGGAGAAAGACAGAAATTCAGTAACCCACTCAGCGACATTCTAAAACTTCAGTTAATCAGATTTTAGTACAAGGTCATCTCTATTGGCAAGCTGAGTTTGGAATTTAGAGGGTGAGTCATTTATGATGCAGTCCAACTTATGCAAATTAAAAGGCACATAAATCCTCCCCTCAGAAGAAAGGCAATAAAAATCCATCACTGTTAACTGAGGGAATGGCAAACACTATCAAAGAAAGGAGTGAGTGGCCTGAGTCCACAGGGCCATGCAAATCTTGAACAATGCAAAACTCAATTTAGTGGCAGTTTTATGGAGAGAATAAAGCATACGAGTGTCTTGTTTGTGTGGATTTATTGTGCTCTTGTGAAGATCCAGGAGGGGGAACTGCCCCATTCTTCTGATGGGCAGAGTATGCAGTTTGCAGAGAATCTGAGGATGGAAAAGGAAAGGGATGCAAACAAACCTCACGAGGATTAGCCATTTTATGTCCTTGGCGCGCACACACTTCTGATGACTGATTCTAACCTTACTTACAGGTTGTGTCAGTCTGCTTGACCCGCCACAACAAGGTCTCACAGACTGGGTGCCTTAAACAACAGGTATTTATCTTCTCACAGTTCTGGAGGCTGGAAATCCAAGCTCAAAGTGCCAGAAGGGCCGTCTGGGGAGGCCTCTCTCCTTGGCTTGCAGACAGCCACCTTCTGGCTCGCACTATGGCCCCATAGGGCCTTTCCTCTCTTACACGCAGAGAATGTGAGCTAGCTCTGGTGTCTCGTCCCCTTCTCATAAGTTCACCATCCTATTGGACCCTTATGACCCCATTTAACTTTAATCACCCCCTTAAAGGCATCATCTCCAAATGCAGTCACATCGGGGGTTAGGGCATTAACATGAATTTTGTGAAGAGGTGACACAATTCACAATTAACGCTATAAAGTTGTATATAATTTTTTTATGTTGGGTTTTGGAAAACATTAATTCTGAGATGATTATAAGTTTTCTGAGAATAAAAAGGGTATTTGGTCTCCCAAGTTGGGGAAATACTGTATATAGTGAATATTTCACTGCTGCAGATGCAAAACACCAATTAGTATAATAAAGACCATGACATTACCTACATTGAGTAAAACCTGTTTAACTCTGTTTAACCCAGAATCCTGGAAAAGGGACTTTTTCCCCAGCACACCTACTAACATCTTGAGATACAATGTTCTGAATTGTACTAGTCTGTGAAACATGGTTTTTGCCATTTTGTAGCTTCTCAAAATACAGCAAAATACACCTACATTTAAATATATATATTTAAGCCTAAATATAGCTTAAATGGCAGATCATTTACAGAGCTTGGCAGATGAGATTTAGAGACAGGAAAGTAGAGAGCACTGGTGCGCCCTTAACATCTCAGTTGTAGACGGTACATCCACCATCCTGTGTACCTGCTCCCACTACACAGAGATAATGCATCTCTTGGGCTTCAGCAATAAAGCCCATTAAATCAGTATTCCTTCCACGGGCAAAAACGAGCAGCTCAACCCAGATGCCCGCCCAGAGAGGAGAGGTAAATAAACTGTGATATTTTCATGTAATGGAACACAGCACGGCAATGAAATAAAGCGAACCACAGCTACGCCCAGAACATCATGAATATCAAAAACAAAACACTGAGGAAAAAAGGCAGACACAAAAGTGCACATGCTGAACAATTTCATTTACACGATGGTCAAGAACAGGCAATTACCGCCTGAGGTAGCAGAAGTCGGAACAGTAGTTACCCTTGTGGACGTTGTCAGGAGGGGGTGCAAGGGGGCTGAGGAGCTGACCTCGTCCTGGATCTTGATCCAGGGCATGATCTCATGAGTATACCAACACGCGCAATGACTGAGCTGTACATTCAACACTTCTATACTTCACTCTACGAAAGTTACAGCTCAAGGGGGAAAAGCACTGTGGTTCATTATTGCTTTCTAGGACTAAGTTGAAATTCCCAGTCCTGGTCCTGTCACAATGTGAGCCTAAGTTACCCTTCTGATATTCCGTGTGCTCCGGGGGCGTCCAGACACACAGAATATAACGTAGTATCCACTCCCTAATTCCCAGACCCCTGAGCCATTTGTTATTATTCAGTGTCGCTGTTGACTTCCATGCTTTCCTCTGTTTGCACAAATTATTCCCTTTTTGAGATGTCCTTCCTCTTCGTCCTGTCTCTTGAAATTCCACTCATTCCTGTCCAGCTGTCATGTCTTCTGTGGAACCTTCCCTTGCATCCCCAAAATGAATTCTTGTTCTTCATCTGGGCTCCCACAACAACCTCTCCATTCTGACGGTGCGTTTACAGCTGACATAGATTAGGGATTTTCTGGGACTTGCCTGGTTTCAAAGGTTTATCTCTTTGTCTCCGTAGTACATTCCTAGTATGTATCCTCACTTTTGTTTTATTTTTCTCACTTTTGGAGTGGAGCACGTGGCCAACAGAAATATAATGATATAGTAAGTCTTATAGTTTTCTGTCCTCCTTATTTGTCCCATGTGACTTTCTTTCCTTGAATAAAGATTATGACTCACTCATTTTGTAGTGACAAGACTTGACCTTGATATTGAAGTGGCAATCATCTCTGTATTATAAGTAAATTTTTCCTTTCTAAAAACAGGCAATTTGCATCGTGAATTAAACATGGTATATTTTACTGTCACATTTTTGTTGACATAATTAAGTGATCAGAAAGCAAGATTTCTGATTACATCATTTACAATATCCATCTTTCTCCTGGGCAGCATGGGAGTCTGTTTAAGAAAAGGGGGTCTGATATCAAGCTGTCAATTTCCACACTGGGCAGCTTACCTGATGTAAGTTTCAATTTCCTCATCTGTTAAAAATTTTTCTGGGTGAAATTTAAATGAGTTAACTGATTGTAAATTACTTAGCATCAAACCTAACACAAAGTAAGCTTTCAATAAATATTAGTTTAGACCATGTGAAATTGTCAATAATCAACTGTGTTTTACATAAAATATGACAGTTTCTATGGTTCAATGTAATGTTAACTATTATTAAAGTCACCACTATCACTCCTCTTTACAATGCTGTCCATCACAGGGCTCATAATCCTTTTTCATATTTAGTGAGACTGGCGCACACACTCGCCACGTGTATGAAGTAGGCTAGTTCCGTTCAGGCTCACGCTTTCTGTCCCCGGTAGTGAGGGATGATCTCTGTCTATAGCTGGAAAGAATTCAAGACAGAGATGGACAACGAAACAGTCTCCAACTCTTCCTTTGGGAAGAGTTGCCTCCTGTACACTTTCATCAGCTTCAAACTTAATGCCCCAAAAGTACATAAAACTAACATTCTCACACAAGTGCACATGTTCTAATTAGATCCAAATATAAATTTCTTTAAACATTATGCCTACAAACTGACTCAAAAACGGTCCCATGAGTTCACTCATTAGAACTTTCAGGCAGATTTTGCTTCCTTATGCATTCAACAAATATTAGTTGAGAGTCCACTAGGTTCCAGGCTCTCCCACTGGTCTGATGGGGAATGCAGAAATCAGTAAGTCCTTGCTCCAGTCTTCAAGGAGCATACAACTTACTAGGCTATTTATGTCTTATTGATTTTCCCATAATTAAATATCTGAATTGATACAATACTTCTCCACCACAGCACATCAGGGATCTGTCTCTTTGTTTCTGTTTCTTTTTACCAATTTTCTGTTGCCTTCCCCTATTTTTTTTCCTGAATATTCCATCCTACAGTTCTTTAAGAACAAAGTTTAATCCTTTTGAATAATTTTAATCTCCTAATTTAATTTCTTTAATTAAGTCCATATTCATTTAAATAGTTGTAAGCATTCATAAGGGAATCGTGCATTTTAATTATAGTTAGATAATGAATATTCGATTACTGAGCTTCTGAAATAAAATTTATAATGCCAATGACTAAAATGCACTATATCTAAAATCTTTTATTACAGAATTACCAGTGAGAATATCTATGGGGAATAACTAATTCATTCAAGCTGGCTAAAGCAAATATATGTGAAAGTAAATGTTTTAATATTACCTGATAGATATTCTCCCCTTTATTTAATGTCTTTTACTGGAAGACTGTAGAACACATTACTAATAATGCCATTCGTGGATACAAAGACCCTCTGAGAAGGTAGACGATGGAACAGTCCCCAGGTACCCATGTTTAAAATGTAAATCAGCAATGTGGGGTGGAGAACGCCCTTCTTTTTTGTTTTTGTTTTTCTGGGGGGAGGTAATTAGGTTTATTTATTTAATAGAGGTACTGGGGACCGAACCCAGGACCTCGTGCGTGCTAAGCACGCACTCTACCAACGAGCTGTACCCTCCCCTTCTCGCTTCTCCAGTGTGTGCCTTTTCATCATCTTGTGTGTTGACGTTTTGTGTACTTGTTAAATGACCACACTAGCTCATTTCAAATGGGCAAACAAGAGGTATCCCTCTGAGTTCTCTGGGAAATATCCGACATTCTTGGTTTAGAAAGTAAAGCAGATCAAAAGGAAGTACAACCATTTAAAAGGAAGCAGAAGGGAGAGCGAGAGAAATGGATCTTTTCATTTCAGTGCAGTTTGGGGATCAAAGAGAGACAAAATGCAGAGGTCAGCAGGAGAGAAGCTTAGTACAGGGAATATAAATCATTGCTAGAAGGAAAATATAAACTTTTCAAGGGACCAAGTAGAAGATAATTGATATAAATAGGTTAGGTTTGAGAAGGAGACAAAAGTATATAGAATCAAAAGGTACTTGATTCAGAAGGCTTTTTGCAAAAGGGGGATACACTGGGCTTTTATAATCTATGTGCAGTTAACTCCTGGCATATATAATTGGTGTCTTTAGTTAACACCACCAACTACATTTTTTTGCCGCACTTAAGAACTAACCTGTATAAAGGTTGCTACTTATAACCACAATTTATAGGGAAGAAGGGATGGACTTACTTCTAGGGCTTCAAAAATAAGAAAGGCAGATGCTAAGGCACGTGGGTATGGCATCCTTGACTGAAAGAGGGCCCCTGGGCACCACCACTGCCCGCGCTCTTCTGACCTCACGATGTTGGGCTCATCCTGTTTTCAACATTTTTGGGATAGGAAATAATATTCCAGTTGATGCTGGTCAAACACTGTTGCATATTACTGTCACCATTACACAATCTTCTTTCTCTTGTCTGTCTGGAATATTTTTATATTTGGCAGGCTAATTTCTAGCAATCAAAATTTAGATATGTGTTCTGACTGAAGACAGTGGAACCTTTAATAACATCAGTACTGAGAGCCAGGCTCACCTTAGTGGTTAATCATTGCTATGCACCGGGTTTCTTGGCCTTTTGCTGCTTCAAATTTTGCCACTGGTGGTGCCAGTGGTGGAGGCATAACACTCCTGCGAGTAGCCCTGACTTGTCCTGCTCGCTCATCAGTTACAGATGCTGACTTCGGCATTCTACCAGGCCATTCCTCTGCCTCTCCCGGCTCTCAAGGAACGCTGGTTATTATTTCCCTTTGCCCACGCAAGAACTATATTACAGTGTCCAGAAGGATCCCAACTGAAGAGCCTAAACTGTAATCACTCCATGACTCCAGTGGTTTTACTGGGCTTGCGGGAATGGTGGGCCAAGGGGTGGCTTGTCACGATGGTATCTGTGAAGCAGTCAGGAGCTTTCTGAGTCTTAAGGAAGATGAGAGCTGAAGGGCTAAAGCTTGGACCAGGCTTGGGGGAAAAGGTAATTTTGAATAGAACAAGATGACATTCAAATGGTACAAGTTACTGCTAAGAAGGATGCAATAAAAACTGATTTGCTGGGGAGGGTATAGCTCAAGGGTAGAGTGCACGCCTAGCATGCACAAGGCTGGGTTCAATCCCCAGTACATTCATTAAAAAACAAAACAAAACAAAACACCTAATTACCTCCCCTGCCCCAATAACTGATTTAGGCAACTTTCTTCACTTGAAGTGATGGTAAATACCTGGACTGGATCCTGTGGCCTCAGCATTGGACACCCCACATCTGCCCTAGGAAAGTCCCAGAGACATCCAAGCAGCAGTCGGAACAGAGCAAAACACGTTGGCAGATGCTACAAGGCAGGTGGGAAACGTGCATTGCCGTCCTGTCTGAACCAACACCTGGGAACTCAAATAGCCAAAGAGAATCTGATGTGGCTTTAGTTTCCAAGATGGCTAATTCAGAAAGAACCAGAGAAATGCAATTTGTTATATTACTATTAAACTAGTGTGGCATGGGGAAATAAAAGCCCAACCACCAAAGAGAGGAACGACAGGTTTTAAACACCTGATTTCTACCTGAGTTTTCAGAACCCAGTATGATAAAAACTAGCCTTTTTGTAGAGTTACGTTCAGTGAGCTACTTAGACACGATGTGACAGCATTATCTGGGACCCTGTTAGGAATGAAGATTTGCAGGCTCCATTCCAAACCTACTATAAAAGAACCTGCATTTGGCAATAGTCCTACATGATTCATATGCACGAGACTTTAGGGAACAGGAAGCAAACTGATGGCTTCAGAATTAATCTGGCCAACAGATAAAAACGGCAATCTCACCGTCTCTCTTTATTTACTTACAATGTATACCTGACAACTGTAGGCAACTGAGCTTTAGATATGGTAGCATAATTTAGTTCACAACACATTGGAATCTTCTGATAATATTTTAACAAATTTATGCGGTTTTTTATATCTGTAATAGTCTAGGAAGAGTTTTGGCTCTAGGTTCATAAATCAATCTATAAAAGGAATTCCCACGAAGAGAGAAGAACCTTTGTGAAATCAGTGTACGTATCCATCTGGAATCAACGTACCCATCTTCCTCTTACTTATTCTCAGTCAAAAGGAAATGAATGCATCATAACCATCTGGAGACCCTGATGGTGCTTGATGAACTAGAGATTTCTGGATAAGTGTGAGATATTTAAAATCTCTGATTTCAGATAAGAGCGATTCTGATACCATTCCTCCTCTCTAACCTTTTAAAAAATACATAAGTAAAGCCAAAATAGCCTCTACAGAGAAAGTAATTTGTACTTTCCAAATTAAGCGGGACTTGCTGCCTAACAGTTACACAGATCCATTTTTTGATTATTACTATAATCAATTAGTTACACTAAATAATGGAAACACATTGCAGACCCAGGAATGAACTTCTAGATAATCTAATTCAAACCACTCATTATACAGATGAGGAAACTAAGGCCAGAAAGGTGAAGAATCTTTGCTTAAGATCATAGCATTTATTAATATTTCTTCTATATATCTCTTTATATAGCCAATTTCACTTGTTTAATATGTATATAACCCAATGTTCACAGCATTTTTAACTGAGTTCAGTCCAAAAGCTCTACTGATAATTCTAGGATTGTAAAACGCTTAACTTCTTATTTAACTGAAACTGTAATAACATAACAATAGATAATAATCAGACATAATGATTGTTGCAATTTTGGACAAAGATTTGGGAACCTCATATTTCTTTGATCATCTCACTTCTCTCTTTCTTGGACCGTCTTCTCTCTCAGGACTGTTTTGGCTATGTGGGGTCTTTTGTGATTCCGTATGAATTTGAGGGTTGTTTTTTCTATTTCTGTGAGACATGCATTGGCTTTCTAGGCATCGGCTTTTTCAGAGGGGTTCAAATCAGGATTAAGTATAAATCGGACGTGGTAGTAGGGGGCAGTATAAGGGGTGGTGACTTCATAGGAGTTCAGGGGCTACTCTCAGGTTCCAAACAGTCAATTCACGTGTGATGGCACAAGCAATACTGGCGCCACTCTGGCTTAGAAGCCCCGTGATGCACAGGGGTGAGTATCTCTCATAACACTCCCATGGGCACAGCTCTCACCGAGCAAGGGGGTGCGCGCAGTTCCAAGAATGCCGCAGACTCAGAGAAGCCCTCAACCTATTTGTTTCACTCACAGTCCTCAAAAACCCGATACAGCTTACCAACCAGGGCCATTTTTTAGCCAGGGCATTTTTTGGTCTAGAAACAAAACTGACATTCTACCTTTCTCAGAGTTCTGAGAGACCAGAGCTAGAGAGTTAATCCCAAATCATTTTTCCATAGAGAAGGAAAAAGAGGTTTTTTGTTTTTGTTTGTTTTAAACTACTACGTGTTTAAACTGGTATCTAAATCTACAGTCACACCTGAAGAAGAAGGATGCAGTGGGATGACTAATCCCACTGAATATCAAGACTCGAAAAAGCTGAAGTAATTAGTAATAATGTCCCAGGGATAGAAAAAAAAAATTAGAAAGATGGAATAGCACAGAAAGAAAGCCCCCAAACAGTCCTCCACATCTATGGACCCTTGATTTATGACATGGTTGCCAGTAAAATGTTTCAGGAAAAGGAAAGATTTGTCAATAAATGGTGCCAGAAAATGAGAAAAGAGAAATGAAGTTTGACCCCTCTTTTATACCACAGACAAAAACAAATTCCAGGTGAAGTGTGAATGTTAAAATGAAACACAAAATAACACTCCTAGGAAACAACGTGAGAGAATACCTTCATGACTGGGACAGGAAAAGACTTCTTAAACTGGACGTGCAAGACACTGTGATATAATGAATGTTTGTACCCCCCCCAATTCATACACTGAAATCCTAACCCCCAAGGTGACGGTGTAAGGAGGTGGGTCTTTTGGGAGGTGATTAGGTCACACGGTTGGCGCACCCACGAATGGGATGAATGCCCTTATAAAAGGGATCCCGTAGAACCCCCTTCCCACTCCTGCCAAGTGAGGATGTAACAGAAGGATGGCCGTCTGTGAACCAGGAAGTCAGTCCTCACCAGACACCCAATCTGCCAGCGACTTGACCTTGGACTTCAAAGCCTCCAGAACTGTGAAAAATGAATTTTACTGTTTATAAGCCACCTAGTCTATGGTGTTTTGTTATAGCAACCCGAATAGACTAAGGCGGACATTAACTACAATGAAAAATACAGGGTTCTATTAAAATCAAGAATGACAAGATGCTATTATAAGATACCATGAAAAGAGCAAACAGACAAGCCACAAGTGAGAGAAGAAATTTGCAACACAAATCCCTGAAAAGGGGCACATACCTAATTTACATAAACAATTCCTACAGATTAACGAGAAGAGAGACAAGCATACAACTGGAAAAATGAGAGGCTGTAACTATCACTTTTGGAAATCCAAAAGACCCATAAACCTGCGAAAATTTGCTCAACCTCATTAGCATCAGGGAAATGAATATTAACACCGTGATAAGATGCCATGACACAACCACCAGAATTGTTAAAAATACTGTTTAAAATGGCATTTCCCTGTGTTGGTGAGTATATGGAACGACAGACTTTATGCCACTCACGCAGATGTGTAAATTGGTAAAATTGCTTTTAAAAAGTTTTTTGCATCGTCGGCTAAAGCTGAAGATTTACATCATCTTTGATCCAGCAAGTCTACTTTTAGATAGAACAGATCCAACAACAACAAAACCACATGCTCATGTGCACCTACACATATGAACAAGAATGTTCACGGCACTATTTGACCAGCTCAAAATTGGGAACAACCCTAGCGTCCATCGGTAAATAGCGGCACATTTATACCATGCAATGCTGTGACAGTGAAATCAACTACAGCTATGCACAAAGACATGGAGAAATCTGACAAATCCCACAGTGAGCAAAAGCAATCCAGGCACAAAATCCAGGCAGCATTTCACTCATCCAAAGTAAAGAAACTTGCAAAACAAGTTTATGGTACTAGAGGTCAGAAGAGTGGATGCTTTAGGGAAGGACAGAGCAGAAGTGGTTCAGAGGGAACATGAGGGTACTTCCAGGCTGCTGATCAGGTTCCATTTTGCTTCTTCACCTGTGTGATGGTGACACGAGTCACTGCTTGGGGTAAGTCACCGAGTGACGCCACGTTTGATCTTGTGTACTTCACCACATGTCTTACATACCATAATAAAAAGGCTTTGCAAAATAAATAATGACAGATATTATGGGATGAATGGAGATTAGGGGTGAAAGAAAAGCTTTCACAGAATGTCATTGTATATTTTTTGGTTCTTGAAACAAGTAAATATGTTACTTAATTACAAAATCTGATTTTTGACAAAGATGAGAAAACAGAATATAAACTAAACCTCACACGAGAGCCCTGCAGTCCATGGTCTTTTCAGGGTCTGAGTGTTTTCGTTTGCTAGGGCTTCCGTAACACAATACCACTGATGGCTTAAACAACAGAAACTTACTTTCTCACGTTCTGGAGACTAGAAGTCCAAGATCAAAGTGTCAGTCCGACACTTCTGGTTTCCTCTGAGGCCCCTCTCTTTGGCTTGTCGAGGACCATCGTCTCACTGTGTCTTTATCTGGTCTTTCCTCTGTGTCTTCATCTCCTCCTCTTGCAAAGGCACCAGTCAGATTGTATCAGGACCCGCCCTAACTATCTCTTTTTAACTCAGTCACCTCTTTAAAGACTCTGTCTCCAAGTACAGTCACATTCCGAGGCACTGGGGCTTAGGACTTCAACACACGAATCTGAGGGGTGAAGGGGATGCACACTTCAGCTCATCACAGGAAAGGACGTCTGTGCATGCTTCAGCCTGGGCACGTCAGCCTTTGGGCAAGGCAGAGGCTGAACACCACGCAGCTCTCTTAATGAGTTTCTCAAACCAGCAAGATTTCATTAGAATCTCTGCTGCCAACTCTATCCAGATTTAGGAGAAATCTGAGGAGATGTAACCTTTTCTTTGGGTGTTTTCCAGACTTTCTATTTTATATCACAGCCCGTTTAAACACAACTCAAAAGCAAACAGATTCTCTGATGTGTCCTGCTTATCTCACTGAGGGCTATTCAGCTTTTTTTTACCCCTGCCAGAGAAATAATCTTCTTGAGATACTCTCTAAGAGACTTTTGGAAAACATAGAAAAATACACACATAAATACTCACCCATGTATTCTGTGCTTCTTAAAACATGAAAAGTAACCAACTTCTGTGGCATAAAATTCAAATTGAATAATGCATATGTATTGAGCTATTCAAATATAGTTATTATTTTACGATACTTGAAAGAACTGGTGTATATATACATAAGCAAAGCCAGCAGCTAGACAGTCTAAGTGGGCCCTAAATCCTGAACTGTTTTCAGGATTTGCAATGTGGAAACCATGATTTCATTGTGCAATGGAATTCCCTCTACGTAGGAACACCTCCTACGTTAAGTCACGGTTTGTGTAAGTCAGTGACTCTTAGGTCAGATGTGATGACCAGCCGTCCTTTGGGAGCTGCTGTGCTAGGTCAGATCTGTGCAGGACCCTTCGCTCTTCCATCTCCATCTCAGCTTGTGGGTCCCAGGCTATCCTTCCCTAGAACAAGAAGGATTTCTGCTCCCCTTGGCCAGGGACTGCGCATCGCAGGATGGCTGAGGGGTGAGATGCTCTCCGTTCTCTGACTCTGTACCATTAAATCCATTTCCTTTGCTGCCTGACAAAAAATACCAGGGCAGAAATTCTTTCAGTGTGGTCTGGGGACAACTGGGGCTCTCAAAGACCCTTCCAGGGGTCCATGAACTATTGCATCAAACTATTTCTGTAATAATCTTAAGACATTATTTTTTCACTATCATTCCCTCAGTGTATAGTGGAATTTTCTAGAGGCTAATGGCGTGTGATTACAACAGATTAAATCTGAGGATCCAGCTGCTTCTATTAAACCGGACATTAAGGAGATTTGCAAAATCATGAAAAAATGCTACTCTTCTCATTAATTTTTTTTGTTTTCGAAAGATAAAAGTTTTTTTCCCCATAAATGTAACAATTTTTCATAGATATAATGATTAGTTTAAAATAAACTAATTGATATTTTTAAATGTTTTAACTTTATTTTCTAATACATTAAATATGAATACGTAACTCTCATATAAATAAAAGCTTTTAGGGGTCCTCAATTTTTACAACTGTAATGAAGTCCTGAGATTAAAAAAGGTTTGATAACCTTTGCTTTAGAGCAACTAACCTTAATCCATACACTAGGGTCTGCAAGAAACGTCAAGTGGTATTTACTCTTCCTAAACTGAACTTTGAGCAGCCATTCTGCCATCTCACTAGTCGTGGGGAATCCAATATCAGTGACGCAACTCTGCTACCTTCTTTGCATCCACCAAACAGGATGAATAACATGGGTGTAGCTGTTTTTACAGAGATCCTGGAGGCTGGATGCAAAGCAAGAAAGATGTGAGAGATCCCTGCTCAACAGAGGTGTTCTAAAAGTCCTCCCTCTGCTATGACCAGCTATGTTCGAAAAGGCATATTTTTCCCCTTGAACTCACTATAAAGTGTATCAGTAAGAACAAGAAGAATTTCTCCTGATTCTACCAGAGCTTCTACTTACAGATCAGAAGACCAGGCACGCTCCTACGAACAAGGGGAAAGCAGTAACAAGCGAAATACGAAACTAGGAAAGTCCACACTGCTGAGCGTCTCCTGTGCTCTCTGCCACCATATCCCATGCGGCCCCTCACTAGTTCTGAGTTTCAGGTGTGAGTCCCTATTCAGTTCCTAATACTGGTCCTGCTGAAAAGATGCTGATAGACAAACGTGCACTGCAGGGCTAACTTACAAGATCATAGCGAGTATCAGTGCACATTCGTTTTCTGAATAAGGGTCACGTAAATGACGCCTGCCCTGGGAAGCTGTATTTCAGTAGAATACGGTGCCTATTCTGAACTTTCCCCAAACAGACAGAGTACAAACTGCTATGAAAGATATTCTGTGCTCAAATTACCTGTAATCATCTGATATGCTGCTTCTGCTTCATGTAAATTTTTAAGAGTGATTGATAGCGTGCAGCTCTTTCCTAACTTCTTCAATCAAATAATCTTTTTTTCTCTTGGATCACTTATTAACATCTCCCAGAACGACTCTGTGTAGAAAACAGTTTGGGAAATAATGCCATAACCTAATAAGGAAAATTTAATAGGACTTCAGCAATCAGAAACCAAGTGGTGAGTGAGGAATTTTTGCTTTTCTAGGTCACTTCTTCAAGTTTTTTTACTCTGATCAACAGCAAGAATTATACTGTTTCACTGGGACCACGCATGCGTATGCACGCACAACTGAAATAAAACTGAAACATATCTGAAACAAAATTTTACAAAATATTTACCCTTACGGTGTTCAGTGCACTCTGACATTTTATACTATAACTCAAAATATTTTTAAAAGTACTGGTTACAGACTATTAAACTTAAAACAGCCCATAACTTTTAAAAACAATGCCTTAGGTGACTCGATCGATAGGTAAAACTAGGCCATTTTAAACCACTCACCACCGAGCAGCATGATTTTGAACCAAATGGGAAAATTTATTCTTGCTCTGTCCACTTTTAATATTGCTTGCTAGAATTAATAGAAGAAATTGTATGAAAGCACTTTAAAAAGTGCACAGTGCTGCACATATAAGCTATTATTATTAATTAAAACAGTCGTTTCATTGGTGATGCATTTCCAAAACTGAGGACTATATAAATTGTCTGATTTAAGACGGGCCCAAAGAAACTGGAAGAAAAAAGTAGTGTGAAGTTATCTCATCTTCTTTCATTGAAATCATCTCTCTGAATCAACAATTTGGTTTTAAACTTTCCACTCGGATGCAGCTATGGAAGAACAGCCCCGCCCCGGATCAGTGCTGATCTTAGTGCTGAAAGATCTTAGGTTTGCTATTCCATCTCCACCCTGCAAGGATGTCCTTCTTTGGGTCTTGTGGGTCTTTGTGTGCAGGACTATCTACGTATGATGGTCAGTTTCCTTGAACGAGATTTCAAAAAAAAGAGAAAGCTTTTAGAAGTACATTTTGTCTATAAAGATAAAAACCACAAGGTCCATTTTCCACTATGCTGGATGAGCTGTTTGATTCTCTCCCTACATGGATTGTCTATTTTTAAACAATTAATGTGCTTTTTTATTAGGTAAAATTCATCTTAAAAATACAATCTTTCCTAAAGCAAGGTCTCTGTAATGAAAATGATCAATTCCTTGCTGTTATCCAATGACACTATTTAAAATTAGAAATGAGCTTGTTATTTCACTATTGACAACTAAGAACCGTTTCTAAGATTACATATTATAGACTAAGTTAGATGATTAATGGAGAGAGTAAAAAATTGGAATAATTAAAAGGACTTTCACATAACTAATTTCAAATAATTAAAATATAAAAAATGTTCTATATGTTAATATCTACTTTTCTGTTTCCAGGGAAATTTAGGGTTTTAAAAAAAAATTATGTTTTAGAAAACTTCCCTACCCCTAAGTTCATAAAGATATATTTCTCTTTTACTTCATAAAATCTTTTTTGTTTGCCTTTACATTTGGGTTTTCAATCCAACCGGAGTTGATTTTTACGGTGTGAGGTGAGGCCATTTCATTTTCTCCCTGTGGACACCACAATGTCCCACCACAATCTATTTGAAAGACGAGATTTGCATCATTTTCTCATTGATCTGTCAGGCCACTATTGTCATAAATTAAGTATTATATACGTATGGGTCTATTCTGAACTCTATAGTTTCTTTTGTTTATTTATCATCTAATAATCTTAACATTGACTACAGGATCTCGTATGTGTGTGTATATAAAACGTATTTTACCAAATGAATTAGAGCTACTTATAAATGATAAAGATGGAAACACTATAGTGTAGAAAAGCAATAAAGTGCACTGAAAACTATAAAACACTGATGAAAGAAACTGAAGAAGACACAAATAAATGGAAAGATGTTTTTTGTGTTCATGGATTGGAAAATTAATATTGTTCAAATGTCCCTACTACCCAAAGCAATTCACAGATTCAATGTAATCCTAATCAAAGTATCAATGGGGTTTTTTCACAGAAATAGAAAAATAAGTCCTAAAATTTGTATGGAACCACAAAAGACCCCAAACAACTGAAGCAATAGAGAGTAAAAAAAGGCCGAAGTCATCACGCTTCTGGATTTCAAACTGTAACTACAAAGCTATAGTAATCAAAACAGTATGGTATTGGCATAAAAACAGACACATTGCTCAGTGTAACAGAATACACAGCCCAGAAATAAACTCATGCATACACAGTCAATTAATTGTCAACAAAGGAGCCAATAATTTACAATGGGGAAAGGATAGTCTTTTTTCAATAATGGATGATGGGAAAACATCCAACTGGTACATGTGGATATTCACATGTAAAGGAATAAAAGTGGACCTCTATCTTACATTATAAACAAAAATCAACTAAAAATGGATTGAAGATTTGAACATAAGACCTGAAACCACAAAAATCCTAGAAAAAAATACAGAGAGTAAACTTTTAAAATGGGTCTTGGTAATGCCTTTTTGGGTTTGACACCAAAAGCAAAGTCAACAAAAGCAAAAAATAAACAAATGGGACTATATCAAACTAAAAAGCTTCTGCCCAGCAAAGGAGCCATCAACAAAATGAAAAAGCAATCTATGGAAAGGGAGAAAATATTTGCAAACCACATATCCAATGAGGAGTTAATATCCAAAATATACAAAGAACTCAGACAACTCGATAGCAAAACATCCCAAAACATTCAGTTAAAAAGGAGTAAAGGATTTAAATAGATATTTTTCCAAAGAGGACATACAAATGGCCAACAGGTACATCAAAAGGTGCTCAACATCACTAATCATCAAGGAAATACAAATCAAAACCACAGTGAGATATCGTCTCACATCTATGAGAATGGCTGCCGTCAAAAAGACAAGAAGTAACAAGTGCTGGTGAGGATGTGCACTGTTGGTGAGGATGTAAATTGGCTCAGCCACTGTAGAAAACGGTATGGAAGTTCTTCCAGAGATTAAAAAGTGAACTACCACATGGTGTAGCAATCCCACTTCTAGGTATACATCCAAAGGAAATGAAATCATTATCTTGAAGAGCTATCTGCACCCCCATTTTCAGTGCAGCATTATCTACAATAGCCAAGACATGGAAACAACCTAAGTGTCTTTCAGCAGATGAATGAATAAAGAAAAAATGATATAAATATATAGACAATGGAGTATTACTCAGCCTTAAAAAGAAGAACATTTTGACATTTGCAGCAACATAGATGAACCTGGAGAGCATTATGCTAAGTGAAATAAGCCAGACAGAGGAAGACAAATATTGCACAGTATCACTTGTATGTGGAATCTGTAAGAAGAAAAAAAAACCAAACTCCCAGAAGAGTGGTTGCCAAGGTCTGAGGGTTAAGAAAATGGGGAGAGCTGGTCAAAGGGTACAAACTTTCAGTTACAAGATGGATACGGTCTGAGGACCTAATGTATAAGGTGGTGACTACAATTGGTAGCACTGTGTAACATGACTGAAATTTGCTAAGAGAGTAGAACTTGTGTTCTCACCAAAAAAAAAAAAAAAAAAGTTAATTATGTGAGAATGTGTTAACTCAGTCCTTTCAATATATATCAAATCATCATCTTGTACTCTTTAGATATATTACAATTTTATTTCTTAATTATAACTCAATAAAGCTGAAAAAGCAATGAAACATAGATTAAAAAATTAACTTACACTGAATATGTGTATATATATATTCATACATATACACGATCCTATTTTTCCATCTTTCCACACTATTTTAATACATTTCATTCTGTACGTTCCCATGAATAGAAACTTCTATTAATTCCACGAGACTTTGTCAATATAAAGGAATAGACAATATTTTGTATTTTTTTTAGTGCTTAGAACGGTGCATAACACACTTTGGATACTGAACACGCATTGCTGAGTGATGAATTAATGAATCAATCATTGTTTAGAAGACAATTAAAGTAAAATAATTAATTGAAAATTTAGAAAAAAACATTAACTATAGTCTTTGAAAGTCAGTTATTACTGAATAACCATGCTTTTCAGTACTAGAAATATACATAACTTTGAGTATATAACATAAGGCACATATCACCAAGTAAGTACTCAATAATTAGCAAATAAATTCCATGAATGTCACTGCTTTCAGTGAAGTCACCATCCTACTTACTACCCTCTTTTTTCTCTCGTATAACTGTAAGGCTATGGTTAAAATGCCACGATATATTTTCTACTCAGAATAACATTGACCTTTAATAGCTTTTATTATATTTAAAATACTGCTAGGTGACATGTGGGCTGTTTCCTGTAACAGTGTAACATCTCAAGTAAACCTAAATCTGACTTGACAAAGTCGTGAAAGGTAAGTTAAGACTTTACAGAGGTCTCTGGAGGAAGCACCAAGGTATAATTAGGTTGCATAAACCAAAGCAGAATGTCTTCAAGTCATCTTTAGTATATTCCATATTTCACTGACCGGTCACTCTCTCCTCTCACTTTCTCCCCAGGAAACATTTCATTTGCTTGCTTCCCTGTCCTTCTGCTCATCCCCCTTCTATCCCATTTTTCTCTCCATCTCTTCTCGATCTGCACAGTCCTGTTCTAGGGCAAACTGGTTTAGCATCTGCATTGGGTAGGATTGTGTTCCCCAAAATATATTTTCAAGTGTAGCCTCCTAGTACTTGTGAATGTGACCTTACTTGAAAACGAAATCTTGGCAGATGTATCCAAGTCAAGCTGAGGTTGGTGTAGGTTGGGCGCCAATCCAATGACTGGCATCCTTGTAAAAGGAGGGAAATTTGGACACAACACACAGAGGGAATGCCAGGAGATGACAGAGGCAGAGGTTGGAGTGATGTGTCTACAAACCAAGGAAGGCCAAGGACTGCTGGCAAGTGCTGGGAGCCAGGAGAGAGACCTCGCACAGCCCTGCTGACACCCTGATTTCAGACTTCTGGCCTCTAGAACTATAAGAGAATAAATGTTTGCTGCTGTAAGTAACTCAGTTTGTGAAGCCTTGTCACAGAAGCCCTAGGATACTGACCCAGCTTGTCTCAGAGCTTTCCAGACCTCTTTCCACTTATTATTCTGATCAGCACAGCCAGCAGAATTGACCTTCCTTAGAAGGAGGAAGGTGCATCTACGGCCAATTAGATGCCAATATTTTTGTCCCGCTCATAAAATTTAAATTACTTGACGATGTGAGCCTGTCTTTCTCAGGATTTAATCTTTCCCACTACTCAGCCTGCTTTAGAGGATATTGATGTGAATATAAACTATTCTCCGGGAGGTTTCATTTTAGGGAGAGGAAACAAAGGAATGCATAATTAAAATTCAGTACAATTAGTGTCTCCCATAAAACTAGGAAAATGCAAAGTGAGCAAGAGGAGAATCTACAGAATAATCCTTACTTCCTCACATTTGAGGGGAAGGAGGATCACATACACGGGAAATAACACAGGAGAAGACTCATTGGCTCAGAACTTGAAAGATTCAGTTTCAGCAAAGGCTTCCATTGACACCTACTACGTGACCTTGGGAACATCACCTAAGTTCTCCAGCGTCTGTCCTCAAGTACAAAATGAAAAAGTTGGATGAAGTATTCCCTAGGGCAGTGTTTTTCAAACTGCAGGGTTTGAGACCTATCAGTAGATGGTAATTTTAATTTGGGGGATCATGATCAGCATTAAAAAAAATAAGAAAAAGAAAGAAAAAATAGGAAATAACACAGTGTATCAGTGAAATCAGCTCTTTTGTCCCTTTTCCTGTTTGTCCATTTCTGTCCCCCTCTAACCTTAAAAGAACCTAATTTTAGGAATGAGATCACTAAGCAACTGAAGCTAACTCCTGACTTAGGCTCTCCTGAATGTACACCACACTTGCCTAACCTGTTGATTCTTCTCCTAGATAAAAAGAAGTAAGAATGATGAATGAAGCAGCTAAAGAATGATTGACTCTTTACCTTCAACAGCCCTCTTAGCAATCCTGCCGGCAGATCACGCAGGCAAGACGACATCTGAAGTCAGCCAAGTCTGCACGCGATAGAGATGTTGCAGACCCCAACTTCCTGCCTCCGTGATTCACTGAGATTCTTCCCCCGCCCCTCCCTCCATTTTCCCCTTTAAAAGCCGTCATGGCTGAGCAGAACCTTCAGAGTTCATGTCTGGACACAAGTCCACCTTCTCCCCAGATTGCCAGCTTTTCTGATTAAAGCACCTCTCCTTTCTACCAACATCTGCCTCTCAAAGTATTGCCTTTTGACCAGCAAGTAGCTGAACCTGAATTCGGTAACATCAGGTTCTGTGCAAGATAAAGGTAAGTATTATTTCATGAAGCTTTAATTTCAGATATGTACACGTGTGTGAAGTGTCTGTGCTTGTGTGTGTGTGTGTTTGGACTTGGTCAACATAAAATAACTTTGTTTCTGTGGGTTACAGTTCAAGTTTTTAAAATACACTGACCTGAGTTCCCTTTAAGCACTGAACTGCTAGTAATCTCTGATAATTAATATATCACCGGGTGGAATATATGATTATAGGCATACATTTAATTATTTGCAGAAATACGTTCAATTTAATGTGCTGATGATCTATAATCATTGAAAAGGGGAAATGTAAATCTACGTGCTTTTCACTGAGATAGAAATAGACTTGGTATTTTGAAATAAATAATGGTCTTAATTTTTACATTGAGGGGGAACAGAATGTGTTACCCAGGAATGTCCCACTTTGGCATGTGGGTTATTCTGAGCGCAGACAGCTCGGGCCCAGTAGCCTCAGGAAGAGCTTTTTACCTCCCTCTTAATTGCCTAAAAGAATTTTATAAAGGGGGGTCTGTGCCAGGAAGCGAGCTATTACCAGAGGTTACTTTTTATATCAGAAAGAACTTATCTGCATGGCCTGGCAAACATCTGTTTACCAAACATTAGTTCTCATCTTTCTCTGAATTGTCTTCCTCCCTTTGAAACCTCATAGCCCTACCCCCTTCTCCTTAGCTCGGGATCCAATATAAGCCTCAATTACCTGACTGCCAGAGAGTGCCGGATTTTTATGGGATTCCCATGCACACGAAATTTGTTTTTCTCCTGTTAAATCTGTTTGATGTCGATTTCATTGTTAGACCAGCCAAAGAACCTAGAAGGGAGGAAAGGGAAAATGTTCTGCTCCTACAATATGAACGTTATATTTTAGGTCTCCATCTAAATCTTACTTATCGATGTATTAGACCCCGTTTCTAAAATTGAAACCGTGAGTTCTCATAATGACATTTCTTTTGAAGGTACGTATTGCTCTAAAATTCTCAACTGCTCTTTGATTTAACATTTTCTATTAGAGTTTTTATTTTGAATTCGGCTGCTTAGACATAAATTTTTCCAAACCATCACTGCTCATCCCAGACTATTCTTCACCTGTTGGTCCCAGATTTACTACCTTCTCCTCAGTGGCACCAGCCTTTCCTACTTTACTCTAGGACATATATTCCAAGAAGCAGAATATTTTTTTTATTACCCAGAGGTTTGGGCAATTCTCTCTTCACTAAAGCCTACTGATGCCTAGTAATGAATCTTCTTTCTCCTCTTCCCCTATTACAGAAAAAAATACTCTGATTTACCTTCCAGAAGAGATGATAAATTTACCTTTCTGTACTTTTCCCTACTGTTGTCCTCTGAATCTCTTACAAGTTCTCACATTCTCCTGAGCAACCTGCATACATATCTTTCTCTCCTTCCCTATTTACAGAGCCTAATAGTTCACTTTTGGGGCTCCACGGTATGGTGGTTTGGGAAAGCAGTGCTCACCCCGTCTTGTGGACTAGGGTCTGGGGGAGTGTCTGCTACTGCAGCTTCTCAGCGATTCCTCCAGGCTGCCTGTCTTCCTAGGGAGAACTGCCTTTGCCCAAGGGTGTTGGAACGTTAAAGCTCTCTAAAGATCATCTGAAATGTCAACAAACTTTGAAAGAGGACTATTAGCAATGCAAATGTAAGCTTCCTGCACTTGTGAGAAGCACAATAAACAAAACTGTAAGGGTATTTTTGTTTTTTGTTTTTTTAGCTTTTCTAGGTGAACGGCTGAAGCTATGATGTAAAAGCCAGTTCTCATGGGACCGAGGCAGGCTCACCTTACCTGTCTGATGTGCTAGCTAGCTGTATGCATCGCATTAATTGTCATGACACAGTCTTCTGCTTGCAGAGTCAGTTCCTGGTAAGTTACTATGTTTTCACAACTGTACTCGGTGTTCCACAGCTTTCCACAGCCCTGGGCTCTGGCTTGCAATACTGCAGGGTCCCGCAGAGCAGAGGTGTCCCAAGGAGCCTTTCACCTCCAGCTGATGACGGGTGGGAATTAGGATCTGACAGGGAAACGCTACTTGCATTTGGCTTCTGAGAGAAATCCAGCTGACCCTGCTCCCACAGTAAATGACTGTTTTTCTTCTTGGTTATTACTGTCAGTTCAAGTCTCAGCTCCCTCTTTTCCTCTCATGGGCAGAGATGAGGTGCTATATACTTTATCTGAGCCTCAGCTCAACGCTCAGTCCTGGGTGGAAGCTCCTTCTGAGAGACATTCCCTGAATCCTGCCTCGGATTTTCGAGCTTCACGGAGTCCCCACAGTCTCCTCTGGCTTCTGTCTGACCCGGCAGCATGGCACCAAGCCTCCCTCATCATTCCATTCAGTACAATGTCACTGAGGTCACTAACTCTGTTTCCTGATAAAAACCAATTTTCTTTCAAATTCCCCGTTTCTGGGAGAACCACCAGCTACCCTGAGCAATAATTCATTCACATCTGTGTTTCTAAGTGTACGTTTCTTCTTAAGGATATTTTGAGTCAAACAGGATTACTATCATAAAATCCATGGCTTTGGAGAGATTTTTTTCTCTGCAATAGGTCTAAATCTTTATATATTTATACACACACACACACACACACACACACACACACACATATATTTTCCCCCTGTTCTGTATGTGGTTTTCACCATCTTGCAAACCATGGCCTCCAGTACCCCCCACCCCCCAACCCCCAAATGGCTAAAATGAAATCCTAAATTCATCACTGAGGGTAATCAGGATGAAAGAAAGTTTATAATGGACTTTGAATAAACCATGACTAAATCTGCATAAACATGGGTTTGAGAAGAAGAGTTAATGTTTAAGGTATGTTGCTATTTTTTCCCCTTTCTTCCTAGATTGTGAGGCAAATTTAAAGATTTTGTATAGAAAATGGTATTTAATTTGCTCACTAGTCATTAAGCCAACAGAAACCATGTTCCTTTTGAAACCTTAGTCATCTCCAGGGATGAAGAAGACCAAATATATCCAAGTTTATTTTAAAAATAAATCATTTCAAAAAAAAAAGAAAACCATTTCCTACTCAGAGTCATTGAGCTCCCGTTGTGTGCAGGGCACTTGTTTTGCATTCTGTGAAGGTTCGATATTCTTCTTCATAACGTGAGAGACCCAGGGTGGTGGCGAACACCCAACCCCGTGCGGCTCTCAGAGCCGCTCCTCCCCGTCCACCCTCACACAGGACTTTGGCGCCTGTCTCTCTCTAACAAAACCCAAGTTGCCCAGGCAACGGTTGCTCACCAACCGGAACATCTCCTCCCTCTTTGGAGAACTGTACCTGACCATCGCGGGAGCTCACAGCATGCCACCCCAAAATATGCTGCTTTGATGTACTGATTATTTTGAGCTGAAGGCACTTGAAGAACAGAAATGCAGGAAGAAGCTTTCTCTGGACGCCCCTCATCTGCCTAAAGACAAAGCCTCTAAAAGGACCTCCGCTGTCGTCCCCTCCCCTGGAGTTGCATCAACCAGCGTGGATGGACTCTTACTGTCACAGGGAAGGACACTGAAATTTGACACGATACCCAGACACAGTTTGCCAAAACCTACCGTTATCTCCCACCTGTCCTTTTAAGGGCTCATTCATCTTTCCTAAGAATCATTTACTCTCCCCAAGGTGCCTGCGTAACTCCCCCCTTTCCCTACTAAGACGGAATGGAAGCTCTTACAGCTCGCCGTATTTGGGGTGTTCATTTTCTCCCCCTGTGATGCCCCCATGCAGGTGATACGAAACATTAATAAACATGACTACCTCTTCTCCCGTGAACGTGCCTTCTGTCAGACTATATCATAGGCTCAGCTGTGGAGCCTTGGAGGGTGGAGGGAACGTCTTTCCTTCTCTACAGCAACTGCTCCTGAAACCAGCTGAAATGTGGACCCTCTCCTGCCAAAGCCCCATGGAAAGCCTCCTGCTGTGGCTTTTGCTCGCGGTGTTGGGACTGATTTTCCTCCACGTGGACCAAGTTATCTGGTGTACTTGGAGGAAGATGTTGGTTCTCAACTTTTTGTTCCTCCTCGTCCACCACCTCTGCGTGTTACTGATTCTTTTTGGGTTTCTGTCCGTGACTTAAGTAAACCAAAGGGTCAACGTGGCAGCAGCAGGTCGGGTGGGCACTCTGCCTTCTCTCTCCCCAGCCCCACCCCGGGTGGTGTGAGGGCCTTTTCACACTGATGCCCGGCTGGGAGCAGCCTTGTGTGTCTTGCTGGTGCTCTACTCTGCAGAAAGGGGCCTTCCTGAAGGGCGGTCAAGGACAAGGTCAGCAAAACTCAGCTGCTGTGGATTTGCGTTGTGTGTTTGGAGGGCGAGTTAGAAAAATTGGGAGCGTGGAGACGGGACTCCTGAGAGCACAGCCAAAGTACCCAGGTGGGAAGAGTGAAGAAAATAATTTTTTAAATCATCTTTTGGAACCTGAGCATGCTTGTGATTGGCTCTGAGGAAGCCTTGTTTGTGTGAGTTTTTTTTTTTTTTTTCTTTTTATGATAATAAACTGTGCCTGGCCGCCGTTCCTGATGTAGGCATGATGGTCTTATTCTCACGGCAATCAGCACATTTCCTTCCACTGTCCCCAAAGAAAAGCATTTTGAATCCTCAAAATTACACTTGACCCCTTTAAAGCATAAATTTACTTTGCTTTACAGCTTTCCTGTTTTTCACTGTAAATGTTGAATAATTTAGACATAAGAAAGAAAAATTATTACATTTTCAAGCTGAAAAGATCCAGGAAACTTAACTCTCTTCTTTCCTTCCTTCTTAATTATTCCAAATTGATTTAAACAAATCACACCTTGCACCGTTTCCTAGAAATTGAATTTCTTTTTTGGTAGGGGAGAAGGTAATTAGGCTTATTTTTACTTATTTATTTTTTAATGGAGGGACTGGGGCTTGAACCCAGGACCTCGTATATGCTAGGCATGCACTCTACCACTGAGCTATCCTCTCCCTGCTAGAAACTGAAATTTTATGTTACAGTTTTATCTATACTTACCCCCGTCATATTTTTGTAGACCCTAATCAGTCAGTGGCACACAACATGAGTCTTTTAAAAACTATTTGCTATGATCCTACCAAAGGAAAGAAGAGTGAAACCATTACAAAACCCCTTCTTAGAGGAAAGAATCTCTCCCATTGATTTTTTAAAAGCAATTTGGATATAATTCTATGCAATCTATTGAAGCTGTGAAATGCAGAGAAAATATTATGCATTCCACCTTAACATATTCCTTTTGTGCCTTTCAAGAACTATGCCTGGAAGCATCAAGCCTTAAATTATTCTGTAATTGGCAGGCAGCAAACAGCAATTTCAAGTTCCAAGCAGTGCCAAGGCCAGATAGAAGAAGACATTTATAATGGCTACGCCTAAAAAAAAAAAATGCAGCTTGAAGGATTATCTACAAATTGAGCTATAAATACAATGTCGCCAACACTGGGTAGAAACAAGGGGGGAAAATTTGTTATCATCAAAGCATTTCATTTTGCAAAATAGCTGGATATGTATCCCATAACCCTTTAAACGTTCTGGCCTATCGCAAGTAATTATTTGGAATGGGTGCCTAAGAAATTCCAAGCACGTTTAAAACAATGGCATACCACAACAGTAATTACTGATTTTAATTTTCCCCATTTTTGTGTAACAGTTGCCTGTAAAAGTAACCGGCAAAACAGAGACACTTGTCAGTTTCCCTCAGCCCATAAACATGGGCATATGTCTCTCAACATGATTTTCTTCTCAATTAGGATTTTTAAAAAATACCTTGCCCTTTGGCAGATGGTCTTGTTAGAAACACGAAATGCTGCTTCTTTCACGTGCTGCCATTTTCATGCCTTTTTAATGGCTTTTCAATAATAACAGCCCTACTTTAGGCATCCCGAACATCGTGGAAAATCAGGATGGTATTTTCCCGAACGAAACGTGGTATCTTCTGAAACATGATATTTACTTCACATGAGTGCCTGCGGCTGGCGCATAACAGATATGGGCAAAATTTTACATTTTTTACAATGAATATTTCTGAAGAATACGGTATTATGCTGTTTCGATTTTCAAAATGGTGCAAAGAATAAAAAATGAGAATGGGAAACCGGTATGCTAGACCTCCCATACAATAGAAGATCCATTAGCATTTAGAAATGAAAGGGAGGACTTTTAGAAGTTATTCTGCATGGAGAGGGAGAGACTGGGAGAGTCCCACAGTGAGTACGTGTTCATTCCAGAATAGCGTTTGATTGAGTCGCTCATAGTATCTTGTTGATATGTTGGGACGTGGTTGAATGGTGGAGATACCGGATGCACTCACCACTTACTGAGCTTCTGGAGAGAGACTTTTACTGGAATATGTGTCACTTGTCTGTTCTTGGACTTTCTCTGCTTAATATTACGAGCAACTTGGAAGAGAAAGCATACTATGAAATCTGTGGATGAGTCAAACTTGGACGTTTTCACACAGCTTGCAGAGCAAGATTAATATGATCTAAATAGATTGGAAAATAATAATATCTAGTCCAATAGGATTAAGTGGAAAATGTTCTGGTTTAAATTCAAAGTACAGAACAGAGATATATGACTGGACATCATTTTATGTAAAAATGATTAGAAGACTTTACACAAAAATGCCATCTGTGCCAGTAGTGAAATAAATGAAGTTGTATAAAAAGTTAGTCTCCCATTGGCACGCGCTGAAGGATCTGGTGTCAAAAGCAAGCAAGGTATGTATAGTCCTGCTGTATTTGGCCTCAGTCAGGACACATGTGTATGTCTGCATTTATTCCCGGTTGCCATAATCAGAAGAACATCGGCAAATTTGATGGTATCAGTGGAAGGGAAGATTCCAGAACTACTATGAGGACTGGGGGTTTTTCAGCCTGTAGAAGGCTTGACAGCAGTTTGCACACACCTCGCAGGGCTGGGAACTAAGTCATGCTTTCTGCATGTCTCCCTGCACAGGCGGAGCTAGCACCACTGCATCTAAGCTGTAGGAAGATAGCTGTGACTTCAAGGACAGATCAAGCCTCCGAAACACTTATCCCGCTCTAAACTGCTGCATGAGATACTGAGATAACCGAATAAGCTTCCATTGTATCTGGTTGGGATGCCATGGATGAATTTTCTAAAAAGGGTGGAAATTCAGGGGAGATGATCTCAAATTACATACAATTTGAAGGTATCTTAGGCAACCTATCTTAAAAGTATCAGAAAACATTTCACCTATTTTTTTTTGGTTTTGGGTTGCTATGGAATGAAAGATTTAATTCTACAATGGACTTCATTATTTCAATGATATCTGAGATCCTCGTATCACTGGGAAATCCATCAGTTTTGGTCCCTACTGACCTGTTGCTGACTCAGCCCAGGAAATAGGAGGGTTAAAAGGCCAGACTACCTGTGAGGCAGGTGCTTCATTCAGAGCTGCTACTCTTGCCCTGGACCTTGAACATCTAAGACCCCTATTCTAGACCTGCTCTAAGCCCTGCTAAGACTTAAGGGCATACAGAACCCCAGAAATAGCAGTGGGGTCCTCTGTTGGATTGAAGAGAAAAAGTGATGCCACATGAACCAAACTTGTCTTAAAAGCAGATGAATTACAATGATGGGCCAAGCTGGGCAGCCAACACTCAGAAAAGTGTGGTCAAAAAAAAAAAAAAATCAGGCATCAAGTTCTTAAGTAGACAGGATCACATTATCAAAGAACTTACACACTTTAAATATATCAGAAGAGCTGGCTCTAACTGTAATGCAACGATCCTGCATAATCACTAAAATCCTAAAGCTATATATTCACGGAGGGAAGGGCCATGGTTTTAAATATGGCAACAACCAAGCAATAAATGGTACTGCCTTTAAAGGTCCCTTGTTTGCAGGGACATTCAATCACAACTCATCATTTTATAGTAATTACTGAATCTTACTGTGTCGCATTTGGACTCATTAAAAACAGACTAATTACATTTTAACTCTGTAATCAAAATAGGAGCAAACCTGGCATTTAAGGGAGGAAGAGCTCGGATAGAGAACTGACATGTTTGTGTACCCACTGTCACTCACCGAGAAATTTGTTGATAAAGACACACAGCTATTTTCCGTCTGCTTAGCTCTCTGGGGAGAGACAGTCCCTTGGCCATGACAACTTTTGCTGTGAGTGTCGTCGAGAGAGCTGTGTGTGTTCTGAATAATATTTTAGTGCTGGCAGGAGAGAAGGGAGGGCTGACTGTTTCCAGAGAAGCTACTGAGAATCCTGGTGTGAGTCACTGGTGTGTTTTTCACTTTCCACCGTCATTTTGTTTACCTTGTGAATTCTACACATGCAACCCCTAGTTTACAAATAAGCCCACGGCCCCTGTAATGCCTTCCACTCAGAAGATGCCTCACCGTAATGCCTTCCTCAAACCTCCCTCTCCACCCCTTGGCACAGCTGGTGTTCGCTTGGGAACTACGTCTGCTCTGGTCCCTCACATTTCAGCCACTCTCAAAGCCAGGCTGTGGGTGGACATGTGTGTACATCAGGGCATGCACATGCAGAAAAATTACTGGAGTAATTCCAGGTAATAATACCTCAAAACCAACTCCAGCAATGATAAATTACTCTGACAAGAGAAATGTAAGGTAACACATAAGTTTCTCTTCTTGTACTGATTGCTTCAAATATCATAACTAAGACCATCATTGGGACTTACGGTTAAATGGTACGATGATTTATTTGTTTCACAGATTTATCTAGAAGATTTTCTGCTCTGCTGAGAAACTCACGCTCAGTGAAGCTGGTTTTCAAGATCATGCTGTCTGTCCCCCCATTACTCCCTGAGTTTTACCCTGCCTTTTGTTTTCTCCCATCAGAGGCAAAAAAATCTAGACCGCTGCATATATTGATATATTTAGGTGCTAAATTGCTTCAAGAGTCATTCTGAAGGCTCTGATCATCTTTGTTTTGAAGCAATTGTGTGGAAAAGCAAAATCTACAGCTTTGAAGGACACTAAAGGTGACTCAGGTTGAACTAAAAAACTCTCAGACCTGTCAAGCTGGAAAAGAAAGAAAACCTTTTTGAATAGGGTATTTATTTACTTTTCCTTGCAAATCCACTGTGTGTGTGTGTGTGTGTGTGTGTGTGTGTGTGTGTGTGTGTGTGACAGAGAGAGAGGAGAGAGAGAGAAAGAGACTAGAAAGGGACAGATGCCTTTACTTTTGATTATAATATGATGATATTTCGAAAGCTTCTTCATTATTCATCTCAATGCATTTAAATACCTCCACTTTATTTTTTTTCCCCTTAGTTTCCTTGCTTGAACTACAGGCACGTGACCACAAAATTCTACACAAGCAGTTGCTAGAGGATTCAGATAGATTTCATGACTGTTTTTATCTCAGAGACTTAAAATATATGACTTTTTAGTTAAATGCAAGTAAAATATTATGATTCCCTTCTCCCCTCTTGTTGGATCCTGCTACATATTTAATCATATGATTATATTTTATGTTAACATCTTTTTATTGATCTCAAAATTTGTCGTTATGTGATGAAGAGTGAATTTTTGTACTTAGTTAATTATTATTAAAGATAAATGAGCCCTTGGGCTATGGAAATGGGGCTGTGAAAGGGTGAAATCTAATATTGAAAAGTGGAATGAAATTTGTGAATCAAAACTGAGATTTTCAGATATCACTTTTGGCCCCAGAAGGGCTCTCTGATGAGCGGGCATCGGCCTCCAGTTGGTTGGGGGTGAGGCCAGCCAGGACCCCCTACAGGAGGACGGTGCTCTTGGGTTTCTTTTTAACAGGAAAACTGGAGAAACATAATGCTCCCCGCTACTAGTGTTTGGTGAAAAGTGAGTGCAGTCCTGGACTCTGACCAGATTCACATGAGACCTAATTTTTGAAAGGAGTATGTGTACTTTAGCAATTGTACAAAATTTAGAATGATCACTAAAAAAAAAAAACAAACCCAAACAAAAACCCCTCTACATTACCTTTCCATACCGATTAAAATTAGTCATATATAGAGTTAGAAGGTCTGTTTTAAAATTCCCATTCTCTGGCTCTGTTCTTGTTTCTGTTAGGAACCTCTGTCTAAAACATCTGTGCTCACCTCTGTGGCCCAGAACTGGGGCTTCTCCAGTGTTTTGGTTCTTTTCATACAAACACAACGTAGATAAACCAAGTACATTACTTTCCAGCAATTATTTTCACAGGTTCTGAAAGAAGACTAAAAACAGAAAAACATCTAATATAAAACAGTCAGATTGGTAGGAGTGTAAATATGGTGGCTATTAAATAAAAATACTACTTAAAGATTTACAACTAAATAATTCTGGCCAATTTCTAATTCAGATTTTGAGTGTTGCCTCTCCCCTTTTATCATTGGTAGAAGTTTGTTATAACAGTCCCAACACTGATCTTTTCTAATATAATTATCCTCTTCTAATCTGTTCTTTATGTTTTGAGTCACCTATGGTGATTTTTTTATCTGAATATCATAAAACTTTGATGAGGTCCAGTTTATTAATACTTTCTGTATGGTTTCCTTTTTCCGACCCAGATGTCACAAGGACAGTACTTGCATTTTTCTTTAACATTTTAAGTTTTGTTTTTTAATACACTTTAATTTCCTTTTTTTACATTGATCTCTCTGAATATTTGTTTGAGGAGGGAGAATCTATTTTACTTTTTCAAATATTGAAATCCAAGTAATACAATATCATTTATTTTTCCTTCTTCATTAATTCCTCATATTTCCTCTTAATAGACCAAGTTCTTTTATGGATGGATCATTTTCTAGACTTTGTAGCCTGTTTGGTAATCGATTTATCTCATTGGCCCTAGTACTGCTGCTTAAATACAGTGTATAGTCTGGTGTCTGGTAGCGAAACACTCCCCTCCATTTCTTTCTCTTTTCTCTGTGCATATTTTTATGATGGGTGAAAGTCAGATCTCATTTTAGAAAAAGACTTTTGATGCAGAAAAAGTGAACAATGGTAGCAGCTCACAGCTCTGATCCCTGCCCAGGAATTGGTGCTGTAGAAATAAAATGATTTTGGAGTCAGATGTGGGGTCAAAACTTAGCTGCCGATTTGAAGCTACAAGACAACTACAAGACGAGTTACCCCTGCGAAAACTCACCTCCCACACCTGAGAAATGGGAACAGGGCTCCTACTTCTGAGGACGATCGTGCGGATTAACCCTGGCAAAGATAGAAGGCACCTGGTGCGTGGCGGTGCTTGTCGACGGGAACTACTTTTCATTATGGTCATTATCATCACACAGTATGATTTAACAAACAATTAAGGTCTGTCACTCAAAATCCCTCTTATCTCATGCTACTGCTGAAATATCAATCTCCAAGTCATGGGAAAAGAGCTGAGAAGTCATCACTACCCAGTGGGGTTTAGGAGAGGAGAGTCTGGTGCTTTTTCCTGCCACCCGGGAAATCAGGATGCACAGCAGTGAGTTGTTGCTCGTATCCGGTGGACGCAGACTTGATCTGGACCACAGGGCTCTGTTCTAGAAAGTAAGGTGTAGGTGGGAGAGAGAGAGAGTGCTGATGGCAGCGCAGAGGCAGAATAAGAGCCCTGCAGGAAGGGCACCACGAGACAGGAGGAAGGTTCTAGAACAGGCAGTCTGAGGGTTCAGATGGCCGACAGCCTTAGGAAACATCCACCCTCTGGCTGTGCCTCTGTGATCACATTATCTGTGTCCCGTACAGACATCGGCCACTAACTGGGACCTGAGTACCGTGGGGCTCAGTGTTGGTCACGCCAACCTGTCCAGGCGGACAGCCCACCCCTGCGCTTTGGAAGGTACTATGCTGGGAGAATGTAAATGGGAAGCTGGGGAAGGCGATTTAAAGACCTTTGTGAGAAACCATAGGGGGCATGGGAATTCGTTTAAAGGCATGGAAACATCCACCAATAAAAAGAAAAAGATTCTAAAGCTGGTCACAGGGATTCACAATCCAACCCATCTGGTTCTGCCTCTAAAATTTCCCACAATCCAGGCAACACTGACTGGCCCGCTACATCCTCCTTCTCCGAAGACCAGCAGCGAGGGATCTAAGAATAAAGTTCTGGAGCAAAATCAGATCCATGGGGATCATCACGGTGGTGGTGGTGGCGATGGGGGTCGGGGTGGGGGCTGTGCCTCCTGGCACCACAGAAAATACTGGCAGGGACTGAGGCAGACCTTGCTTGGGAACTGGATGCCTCCTTTGCCCCACAGCAATGGGTTCGCACTCTCTGCGGGCACAAAGCTTGTCCGAACCCATTCACTCTCCTGTTTTGCTTTCTGTACCAAAGGAGCACAGACACCTGCAGAGCTCAAGTTAGGAGATCCAGGGCACAGATGGAAGCAAACTGGAAGCCAATCGCTGGGTCTCCTATTTTGAGCACTGTCTCCCTCAGATCAGCGTCTGAGTGTGGAGGGTGCTTTGTTTAACAGACCCACATCGATTACCAGTGGGGTGTGGGGGGGCGGCATTATTTTCATTTGTTTATTTTGTCTCATAAAGATAGATTTGAAGAAAAAAGAGAAAAAGGAGAAACTCATATATTTATTATATCCTTAAAATGAGGGAGGAAAGAGATAAATGAATACAAGTAGTCATTTCATAGTTGGAATGAAGCAAAACTGGCGCTGGGCAACCCTCTCAGCAGACCCTTTATCTTTCCGTGTTGAACTGTTTATTCTGTTTTGCATTCATATCCCAGGATGCTGCAGACAAACAAGCAAAACCCTTCCCCTCTTTTATCACCAGCCCCTCTCCGCCTTTCAGATGAAGCCAAACTTGAGTGACCAGCCTTCCAGCAATACTCACTCTCCCTTGGAAACATGTCAAGATCCACTGGCCCATCATAGGTGAGTATAAATGAATCCCACGTGCAAAAACACAGCCCTGGAGAAGAGACTGGATCTGTATACCCAGACTGGTGAACTAAAAATCACATCTTTTTGTTTTACTTGCTTTTCCTTAAAAAAAAAAAATTGCTTTTTAAATAAATGTATTATTGAGACCGAATGTACGAAGATAGAAGCCCTCACGTTTAGCTATTTTAGTGTGATCGTAAAAAAATCAGTATGTATTTCAAAGAGTACAAGAGGAGACTAGTTGTTTAATCTGAGAACTTTTCCTTATCCTCTCAACAAGCACACGTTCAGGTGAGCTTTTGCTACTAGATGCAAATTAGAAGGTTTATGATGCTAAGAGAGGAATGAAAATGAACGTTTTAACAAGTGTCATGTTGCATGTTTTCTCACAGGCTGACGTTTGGCAGCTTTGACGCGTGCGTGATTTTCAGGTAAACGTCTCTATAAGGAGGAGAAAGCTAACCAAGTGGAGAAGGCAAGTGTATAGACGACTTTTAAACAGTTTTGAACAAAAGGGATATACTAAGATTTTTTTTTTTGTCCTAACACATCAAATGAAAGATAATATTCTGAAATGAAGCTTTTTAAAAAGTCGTACATTATCTGACTAGAACAAAAGGGCAAGAGCGTAAAAAATTCACCAGCTATTTATAACAGTTCACAAGGTAAAAATTTATAAGCATACGATTTAATCACTAACCTTGAATCATATTTGAAAATATATTCTCTCTCAACCCTGATCTGACATAACCTTGTAAACAATTTCAGTTGTACAATTTCAACTCGCCATTGACCAAAAGGTGGCATAAAATCCAATTCTGAGCTGACGGAAATAAATACAGGCTACTAAATTCAGCCTGAGTATTTTTTAAAGAGAGATTTATCCATATCTTTTAAATAAAAGGAATGACTTTGCAACAGATTACTGTCCAATGCAAATTTCTAAACTGTATGGCCAAAGACGTATCTAAATGTTCTACTAAAGTCAGCTCTAAAATTCATTAAATAAAATGTCATTCCAAATTTCTCTATATTTGTCTTGCAAATTTAAATGCAAGAGGAAGGGGGAAAAAGGCTTTTGGTAAATGAATGACAAGAGAACTGGATAAATTATAGATCTGTATGTATTTCTAGCAGTCAGGTGTTTAGGGAAAGGCCCTATGTTGCAAATAGAATGTTGAACAAGCCTTTCATCTTCTGGGCTTCACTGACAAGCTGCAAGAACCTGTTACATTCATAGACTCTTGCCATTTTGCGGTAAGGTGTGGTTATTTAGATCCAAGTTCATGACTCCAGACCTACAGGGTGTATCTATAATTTCTTCTGCCCTCTTAGGTAAAAAAAAACCTTGAATTAGATGCTACAGATCCTTGCTGTGTTTTAAAGTATAACTTTTACGGTTTAGAGTTCACTTAACTAATCGTCATCACATGCTGGCTTTCTACCATGTGGTGATTTTGAAATCCCAGTGCTTAAGAACTTTTGATAACTAATGCCAGGTACCTTAGAGAAGCAACCAACAAATTAATCTCATGCTTCGGAGGAGTAACTGAGTGCTAACTATGTGCCCCCATAACACCAGATGAAGAAACAGGGGCTCTGAAAGACCAAGAAACAGCTACAGGCCACACAACCAGGAGGTGGCAAAACTCGGTACTTTTCCAGTTTCATGCCAAAACCACTTCATATAAACAAGTGTAAGTTAACCATTTAGAACAATCCTCTCTTGCATAAATATAGATTACAGAAAACAGGCACACAGGCTGGAAAACCACTGATCTGACTGCTGCAGGAAGTCCCATTAGAGAAAAAGAGCGCAGGGGCCGAGAGCTTGAGCCTAGGGTGTGCTCACCGCGGGCGGGAGAGGGAGCTCCCCGGGCAGCCTGGAAGTTACTTCTGCATTGGGAGAGAGCTCTTCTGCATTTAGTTTAACATTTCAGAGTTTACTGATGAAATACAGCTTCTTTTACTCCATGAAATTCTGAAGACACTGCATGTGTGCCAAGGAATGACTTGGGTTTAGAAAGTTATTTTGAAAGAATGATAGAATTGGCCCGCCGAGTCTTTTGAGAAAAAGCTATTTGGCTTATTCCGCGATATTTGAAATCATATTTATTCCACTTTTCTAAGCCTTAGAGTAAATCAAACTCCTTTTCAAACTTTATTAAGCTACTAATGTCCACAGTATTTCAGCCATTCGACCCAGAGCCTCAGAGGTTTTCTTAGTATGGTAGAGGCTGCCACCGCCGCCCACCCAGATCGGATATGATTCGGAGAGACGTTCAGTAACTATTTGGGGGAACAGAATGCTGTCCATTTTCCTTGATTTAAAAAGTCATCCTTGAGAAGTGGAAATCTTAAAAAAATTTTTTTCTTCATCAATCTAAAACTAAATATAATAAATATAATATATATGTAAATTATATTTCTCTTTCAAAGAGTTTCTTCTACCCTTTCTAATACATGTAGTTATTTTATTGCTTTATTTTAGTAAATATTAAACCTTCAAAAATCTGTGTAATTATATAGGAGCTAACTTTGGAGATGAATGTCAATTTAAATTGGTTTCTCTGGCATTTATTAGTAGTTCAATTTTACTCTGTGTAATTAATGATGGGATTATAAATGATTCAAATTAGAGAGGAAATATAGTCTTTAGACATCTCCTAATCATCAAAACTACTTTTAAATATGTCAACCTGTCTTAAGAGTCAAAAATTCCATTGTTTTACTACGTGAATATGAATTAAGAAAGTATTTTTAAAACACTATGTTCTTCATGTAGATTTCCCATGTCCTCAGCTTTCCTTTATAAAATCTTTCTTTTCCCCTTTGTCATTTTTTTGACATTTATCCTAAGTGTTCACAAGACAAACTTTGGTACAAAGATTATAGAGACTTTTCGGGGACTACAATCTGTATCCCAGTTAATCAATCAAATTTTAATTTTAATTTGGAAAGGATGCAATTATATGTAGATTATGGTGATCTGATGCATTCAACAAGTAAAAAAGATGTTGACTTGACTTTTCTTTGAATTTTGAGTATTAGCAATATCTTTGGTCTATAAACATCAGATTTTGAACAAACTCCAGGAAGTATATGACAAGGGATTAAAAAGCATCAATCAAAGAGATCAGATAAACTCTGATAATTTTACGGACTGCTTTTCACACTTCGCTACAGAAGAAAAAGGCATTTTTGTTCTGTTCTTATTCTGAACTCACTAAATTTTTTGAGTCCTAATCTCTGTAAGGCTGGGCTTCATGACGCACGGGGGGATTCATTATTTAACGTCCACTGTTGAGGGTTAGGGGTCGGGGGGGGGGGTTTCACGTAGCAGGAGGCGCTCTTGGCTGCTCCCTCCTTTCACCCCTAGGTGCTCCATTTTAATCTCTTTTCAACTAGAACTTCATTTGAAGAAGGTACACCCAGCTCCAAGGACATTTCCAGCCGACTTAAATTTCAGGTAGAGGATAATTCCGTTTATTGGTTCTCACAATGTCACCATCCCTAAATACCTCCATATACTATGTAACATTTGTTTTATCATTAAAGTAGAATTTGCTCAATCTGAAAAGGCTGTATGATTACTGTATGACCAACTATACTATATTCTGGAAAGGGCAAAACTATGGCGGCCATAAAAAGATTAGTGGTTGACAGGAGTTGGACGGAAGGACGGATGAACTGGCGGAGCACAGATGACTTTTAGGGCCATGAAAATGTTCTGTATGATACTATGATGATGGAGATGTTTCATTATAGATTAATCAAAACTCATAGGATATACAAAACTATGAGCGAGCCCTCTGAACTTTGGGCGATAATGATGTGTCAGTGTAGGTTCATCAGATACACCACTCTGGCGGGATGTGGATGGTGGGGGATGCTGCGCGTGTGTGGTGGGAAGGGGGGTAGACAGGAAAGGGGGAAAGACAGAAAATTGAGTAATTTCTACTCAATGTTTCTGTGAACCTAAAACTGCTCTAAAAATGAAGTTTATTAAAAAATAAAATGATCTTATTTGTAGTATTAGGTGAAATATATATATATATATCTCTCTGCACAATTAACATGGAATTTCTTATATTTCCAAAGGCTCCAAAGAAAGTGGTTTCTTTAGACAGAGTCTACTCCCAGTGAAGATGCCATTTAGATGGTTGAAATGACAACAAAGGATTTAGAATATGAACACTATAGTGTAAACGTAACTTTTATATGCACTGGGAAACCTAAAAAATTGTGTGACTGGCTTTATTGTGATATTTGGTTCATCGCGGTCGTCTGGAACTGAACCCACAGTATCTCTGAGGTCTGCCTGTGCTCACAACTAGGGGCTGTAGAAAAGCATGAAGGCAGGAGCTTAAGCATTATTGTTAAAATCAGCAGCATGACATGTGTTTTTACACTCACTAAAATAGTAATGGTGGCATAACTGATGACAAAACACTGATGCACTTTTATGTACCCTAGTTTAATAACAGTTTGGAACTGAATGGTCCATTTTTAGTTACTTTGCCTGTTGTTTCTAGAAACTTCTTTGGATCTCCCTTATCAGTCCAATCTCCACACATATTCTGTAGCTTTATAATCTGAGAGGCGCTGACCTCTCTCCCTCTGTCACCACGCAGCTCAGTTCCCACAGCTGGTGCTGGAGGGGGCCTGGAGGCCAGTGTCCGGCTGGGGTTACTCTGCCCATCTTTCTCAGGGAGGTACTCTTACGCCTCAATGCCTTCTCTGCTACATCTTCCCTCTCTGTTTTCAGCTCTCTGACCCACTGCTCTGCAAACCCTTTATCTCCAGGGAAAGTGTGCATAATGGTTCAAATCTTGGGCTCCAGCATTAGATTGAGTCTGTTTATCCCATTCTCTGCCTGTTAATTATGTGATCTTGGGGAAGTTAATCAACCTCTCTAAGCCTTGGTTTCCTCACTTATGAACTAGATTTAAAAATGGTAACAACTTCATAGGGTTATTTTGAGGATCCCGTGAAGAAATGCTGATTAAGAGCTCAGACTAGTGCTCGGCATTTAGGATAAGGGGTAAATGGGAAAGGACATACTGGGAATTTGAGATGCACAAATACTAACCTCATAAAATAGATAAACAACAAGTTCTTACTGTACAGTACAGGGAACTATATTCAATATCTTGTAGTAACCTATAATGAAAAAGAATATGAAAATGAATATATGCATATATATGTGTGACTGAACTATTATCCTGTACACCAGAAATGGACACAACATTGTAAGCTGACTAGACCTCAAAAAAAAAAAAAAAAAAAAAAAAAACAAACCAAAAACAAAACAGCACTGATGAGCACAGTCTGAGCTGCTCCTAGAGCTGGAATGGGTGGGTGGTCACAAAACACTATGTGTAGTTTGAGTGGCTTCAGGAGTTCGCAGCCTGGACCAAGCGTCCTGGGGCAAAGCAACGGCACGATGGACCCGCTGGATGGAACATAACCCAACACCAGCAAAACAAGTCAAAGCTGCTATTCGCATGCTATCACATTCCCCCAGAATTCCTACCCCACACCGTCCCTAAAGAGTCCCTGAAAAGCCACCAGTGTCTTTCCAGAAGACCAAGAAGCTTCTGAGTTTTTCAGAAGAAGGGGGAGGGAAGCCTGGGCAGGAGTCCCCCAGAGGCCTGGGCCCGACCCTTCAGAAGGCCACCATGCCAGTGTCAGTGACGGATTTCCCCCAGCGTGGACTCTGAATTACAAGCAGGGCTGGAGCAGAGTCAACACAAAACCGATACAGTCAGTCTGAAATGGGGAGGCTGCTCTGAACAAGAAAGATTGGCTGTTTCATACCATTGTTTTCCTTTCCCTCACTATATTCCTTCATTTATTTTCCTCTTGTCTTCATTTTCTTTTCAGTATTTGCAATTTGCATTGACATGCATACTTAAAACGTAACAAAGATTAAATGTGGTTATTGTAATGCTTTTCATGCTAGACATACATGCTACGGACAGTCAACGATGGGGATAATTTGTACGTGGCTAATTAAGACCTGACAGGATCATTCTTAACCATGTCCTCTGGCGGGCTTGCTTGCTTTCTCTAGCAGGGTTTACAGGTTCTCCCTGATTTGCAAAGTGTGCGCTCTGAGGTCCCACCCCTGCGTCTTTGCCCCTTCGTTCCCATTGGTGATTTTCTCTCCCATGTTTGTATGCTACCTCTGTGTACAGTGAGTCCTCAAGAGACAGCTGTTGAATAAACCACCTCAACCTGATTTAGTTGACCCATTCCCCCCCTTTTATTAGGCTTACAAGTTTCTGAAAGTCAGAAGCCTAAGAAAACGGTAACAAATATTGCAAAAAAAAAATGAATCTTCACAAAACTATGTGGAGGCAATATTACGGCTCTCACAGGGATGAGAAAACTTGAGGTGAGAAAAGTTAAGTACACAGGTTGTCACAGTCACCGAGCTCAGAAGCAGCAGAGTGCATAATGGAGACTCACTGAGTAACTGGTTAAATGAATGAATGAAAGAAACGGCTCTTGAAAAATCTATTTCATATTGACTATTGCATCCAGGCCCTTCGGAAACAGGACAGTTTCCATGGAATGTGGTAAGCTGGCCAAAGTATCCCCAAATAGTAATAGTAGAAAATAACCGTGCTCATCACTTTCCAGGCAGTGTCCTAGTTATGAAGCCTTGCTGCTAACACGGCTGAGGCCGTCTGGATCGTGAGGAGTTTAACAGACTGCAAACAACAGACTGAGTCTGGATTAAGAATGGTCTGCAATGAAGGCTAATGGCATCGGCCATAAAACGGGGCTATTATACAATTAAAAACCTCAATAAGCCCATAACATCCCTCTTTAATTCATTAGTTATTACGAAGATAAGAAAATGGATAAAGCCTTCATTATCCAATCATTTCTCTGCCTGTCAATAAAAATAAAAATAAAAATAAAAATAAAAATAAAAATAAAAATAAAAATAAAAGATGGGAGCAGGATCAGGTCTTTGAAACCAAAATGCTGAAGGGATCAACAAGACATCTTTCTAAACCTGACTTTCAGCAGGAGGCATAATCATTAAAAGCCACCCACCCACCTGTGTTTCTGAGGACCGTGCACAGCAAGCAGCCAGGACTCAGACACGGGCCGAATGTCGGGAGGTGTGTAAATGAATATCTCTGAGTTTTAAAAATTTCTATTCATCTGCCTGAAGGAGATCCAATCACAAGTAAGAACAGACAGCCCATCCTCGCTGGTCAGGAGGGCAGACACAAAAGGAAGGGCCTGCACGGCCTCTGCACAGGCTCGAAGCTCCTGCACCCGCAAGCTGTGGACGCGCAGGGGAACGTGGTGCTGGCCACAGGGTAGCTTTATGGACATCCTTTCAAGTTATCTGCAAGGCTGTTTTGTCAGTCACCCTGACTCTGCACCAGCATGAGAGAGAGAACAAAAGCTCTGCAGTCTTCTCAATGACATCACCACAGTGGAAAGCAGACCTATTCATCTCCTCTTGCTGCCAAAGTGATTACCGCAAACTAAGTGGGTTAAAACAACACAGAGTCATCACCTTACAGTTCTGTAGATTACAGCTCCCGCCTGAGTCTGGCTGGGCCAAAGTCAAGGTGTTGTTAGGGCCAAATTCCTTTCTGGAGCTTCTATGAAAGAATCCATTTTCTTTCCTTTTCCAGTTTTTACAGGACGCCTACATTTCTTGGCTCATGGACCCACTCTTTCCTCTTCAAACACAGTGATACAGCATCTCTCTGATCCTATTTCTGTAATTAGATACTAAATTTCTTTCTGACCCCTGCTGAGAAAACTTCTCCGTTTTTAAAGACTACTGTGATTGGATTGGGGCCAGTTTGATAATCCAGGATCATCTCCCATCTCAAGGTTTTTACCTTTAATCATATATGCGAAGTCCCTTCTGCCAAGATAACATTTTTTACGGGGTCTGGGGATTAGGATGTAAGTATCTTTGGGGGCTGTTACCCTGCCTACAGCACTAACCCTTCTCAGTGCTGACAAAGACAGGCGGGGAGGTATTATAATCTGTGCTCATTTCCTCGAATTTTCCAAACATCCTATATTTCCATCTCAATGATTTATCTTCCTGCATATAGAGTAAGTTATTTCATGTCAATATCAGCCATTTAACGAGCCTAACACAATTGCTATTCTTCTAAAAAATTAATGAAATTATTATACATCACATAGTGAGTGATGTAGTATATATATTTAATATATATATACGTGTGTATGCAAGTATAGATAAACGTATTAGTAGACGCATATGATTTGCATTTTAAAAACTACCTTGGCCAAATTACTTTATTATTTAGCACAAAATAACTTCCTAATTTTTCACTGTGCATAGTAAAAAAATCTCTACAAAGACTAAAGTATTGGTGTGTGTCTCTCTGTGTGTTTATGATTCATGGCAGAAAGAAAGTTTACAAACACTAGAAAAAAATCTAAATCTCTAAAGGGCTACAAATTTAATTCAAATTGCAAATAGTTACTGAGTCGCTGCTAAGTGATGGACACAAAGGATTTACAAACATAAATGAGGTATGGTGTTTGGTCTCATGACTTACAATTACAGGGAGAAGACATATTTGTAGGCAAAGAATATATAAGTAAGATACAATATAACTTTATAATAAATGTAATTTGCCTTGAGTATCTGGGGAAGCAAGCTTCTAAATAACGAGCTTTTACTAGAATTGGGGGGGGCATGGCCAAAGTCGGGGAGACGTTCTCAAGAAAGAAACCCTGAGCTGATCACTGGGGAATGACATTTAACTGGCAGGTGTGTGATGGGACATTTTAGGTGCAGGTAGAAGGGCCAGCAATGAGAGAGTAAAAATATTTTGAGAATGTCCCTGACGTAGAGTGAGGAAAAGCTGAGAAGGTGAGACGAGGGGAGACTGGAACTCGGAATGGTAACTGTAGGAGTTGGGATTTAATCATGCAGTTAACGGGGAGCCCTTGAACATGTCTGGACAGGATATTAGCAGGCCCCTGTTGGAACAGAAACTAATGCTCATTTCCCCCTTCTTTTTAGGTCACAGAACCCTCAGTTTTAGAGAGGCACATTTATGCCCAGTTAAAGGCTACATAATCCAGCCATCTTTGCAGCTGAGTGTGGTCATGTCACTAAGTTCCAGCTGATATGTGAATAAAAGTAGCATGAAAGGTGCTTTCAAAAAGACAAGTCATGCTTTCTTCTTCCCCTTCTCTACCTTCCACCTGCAATGTGAATGTGATGGCTGGAGCTCTAGAAGCCTCACTGGGTCCTGAAGATGTGGTGAAATCCTAAGAATGCTAGAGCAGATTGCTGGGAGAAGCATGGGCTTCTTTTGCACAAAAGGGAAGTAAGCTTTCATCTTGTTTAAGCCAGCCTGCCTGCCTGCCTGCCTGCATTCCTTCCTTCCTTTTTTTCTACTTTATTTAGTGCAGCTCAATGCAACCCAAAATCAGTGGTTTTCAACCTGGCAACACATTGAAACCTCAAGAAGTTGCAAAATTCAGGATAACCAAAGATTTTGATTTAATTATACGGAGCCAGGGCCTGATGATCATCCATTGTTAATGCTTTCTAGGTGATTCTAATGTATATGAAGCCAGGCAGCGATAATCACAGTGACGAAGTTGTAGGATGGGGGAGAGTCAGGGTTGGAGGTTATTTTGGAAGGCTGTCACAATACTGCTCAGAACGTAGGTTTAGAACTTAGAGAAAAGCCATAGTGACAGAGGGCCAGGTGTCTGTGAAGGGCTCAGGAGAGGTGGCCGGCATGCTCAGGAAGGCGTCATGGATGTGATCTTGCAGTGGGACTCAGGGTAAACAAACAGCTGCATCACGTGTGGGTTCCCCACCACCCACGGGTCACGTGCTTGAGCTGCTTCATCGGGACTTTAAACTTAGTGACACGCCTTTTACTTTGATCCTTTTCTCATGATTGATTTTCAGGGAGACTGAAATTATTTCCTCCCCCAGGAAATATAATAATAGATCTCCCTCTCTCTGAAGCACGCTGGAGAGAGGGATGATGATGGAAAATGTGCTGTGCTTATTAATCTCTCTTGGATCCAGTTCTGTTTTTCTCAGGATCACTAAATAACCTCTTCTGTTCAAGTCCATTTAGCATTCCGTCGGTGGCCGTGCCTATTTCGGGAACCCTCGGCATGCTCTGAACATTTGACAGGCTCACACCTGATTAATCCTTCTCCCTCTGCCGTCATCAATATTACTTAGGAGCAGTGGTCAAACAACACTGACACTTTGCCGACATCTTCTCCGGCGCCCAATTACCTTCCTGTCATGATACAATCCATGAGGTGACAGGAGGATTCTATGCTGTGCCAAGCAAGTTGGCACCAAAATGTCCCTGAGACAGAATATAATAGATCATTTTTATGGTTCTTTCGGAAACGCAGAGAGACATTTCCCTATCCCCATTGCCAACAGGTGTTTTAACTCACAGGGCTGCTTCGAACCTTGAGCTACCCAGCGCCCGCCTAGATGAGCCGGGCCGGTGAGTGCTGCTTCATCTCCCCAGGGAGCTGCCTCCCGAAAGGGCAGAAGCCCTCGCCGTGGGCTCGGAGCCCTCACCCCCGTACTGAAAGGTAGTTACTCTTCGAAATGAGTTTAGCTCCTAGATTTTTGAAGAATGTCCTTTTTCGATGCAAGTTTACAGTCGAGGAAATCTGGCCAGTGAACTTCAGCAGACTAATAGGAATAAAATACCCAGGGCTTCAGAGCCCTTCTGAAATCCGTTCTGGCAATGCTCTGAGACTGAAACACACGCTTTGGGGCTAAACAGGATTAAACTCAAGAGTTTTCTTTTTCTTTCTTCTTTTTAAAATCCCATTAGATCAAAAGGGCATCTCTGTTTATGTATCTAAAAAGGGTCAATAGCTATCCATCTAAATATTTTATTTTAGATGGACATACACATTTATTTGACTGTCAGCTATTGTTTTGGTCAGTTTAGCAACCAGAAGAGCGTTACTCATAAGTGGTATCAGGGCACCTTGTAATGTCACATTCCTGTAATACGCATGAATCAGGCTGCTGGGTACCAGGGCGCAGAGCAACTGTCCTCCCAGGCAGGAGGCCAGAAGGATTAAAAGCACAAATAATTTCGTAGAATCCAGATCAACGAGAAAATACATATTTTGCAGTAAAGCCAATGGCATGGATGTTCTTGGTTTCTCTCTGCTAAATGGGAAAAAGGGACCCTCCAGTTTGCCCAGACACTCACTCCAGTATCGAGGCTGGTGGAATCAAGACTAGGGATGCCATTCTGCTGTTGAAAACTATTCTTCTACTGGCTTTTTAAAGAGAAAATGATTTAATATTGTTGCATGATGAGCCAGGATGCCTCTGGGGGCCCCTACTTTTTAATTTTACTTTTTAAAACTACTTTGAAACATTTTAATTCAACAGGTTAAGTAGGAACGTGGCAAAAATAAATAAATAAAAGGGTAAGTAAGATGTAGAAAGGGATATAGACAAGTCTTCTGTGAGACCCCACATCCTTGGTCTAGTGTGTTAACTATTAATAGTTTATATGTATAGTTTCCAGAAATCGTCTGTGCACATACGAGGGTTACAGAGCTCTCTGCACTTTTATGAAACCAGACTCATCTCATACATATTATTCTTCAACTTGCTTTTTGCAGTTTCATCTGGTCATTTTTATATGCAAGTGTTTGTGAATCTAGCTTCTTCCTTGAACAGCCTAATAACAGTGTACTTGTCTAAAACTCTGTTAACAGATATTTCTGTTTGGGTTGGTTTGGGCTGCTACAAAAAATGGAAAATAAAATCTTAGCACTTATATTTGTTTGTCTTCATTCAAGAGAGTAATGCCATAGGGCGATAAAAAAGTTCAAAGAATTGATACATGGAAGTTCTGACAGCAACTTCCAAATTACCCTTAAAAGGTAGCTTCCTTGACTTCTCTGCCCCTCATGCGGAGAGATCATGAAATAGATCTGGACTGATGCTGTCACTGCACACCGGGGGTCACACTGCTGCCCACAGGGGTGTCCCCCAGGACTGAAATGCAGGCTGGGGAAGATGCACCGACAAACCCGAGTGCCAAGTCCAGGCTGTGGTCATAGGACACAGCTGTTTGCCCTAAACTGTCAGAAGCTGAGACTTTTCCCCTGAAGGGGAATTCATGTTTGCACTACCAGTCAGCATGAGGAACAAATGCTCCCCCTCTGGGAACGGAAGTAGAGCCTGGGATGGGGAGAAGGACTCCCCCTCCTCTGGGTTCTGGAGGAGGCTCCAGCCTAGATCCCGATGCTCAGAGCTACCCAAGGAAGGTCATTAGTGAGAGCAGGGCGGAGACCCAGGGGGAGGAGCCGGGCAGGGGCTCGGGGACCAGAGTCCTGTGTGGTCCCTGACGGTCATTTCAGGTGGCAGTTATAAATTTTCCTTAGTTGTCACATTTCTTTAAGCCCCAGCCCTTCAGTAAGGTCTCCCTGAAAGACGCAATGTGGTTTCCATGTCACTGGGGATGACTGGGGAGCCCTCTGCCATCCCATAAGAGCATCAGTCGAGGCAGCCATCGCCAGCAGAGCAAAGATCTCACAAGGTGGCAACAGGGCAGTCAAGCAGGAAGGGCAGAGAGGGAGGCTGGGAGAAACCGTCCCCATGGGCTGCAGCGTGGGACCCAACAACATAACCAGGACATGTGGCGGGCGTGTGTGGTCTGAGTCACAGTCTCGACAGTGACAACAGATGTGTGGAGAGCATTTACCGGTGAAATACAGATGTGCATTCTCACTTAGCAGTATCCTCTCATTTAAACTTCAAATCCACCGTATAATGTGCGTATTAATACCATTTCAATTTTGTGCTGAGGAAATAGTCACAAAGAGCTGTTGTGACTTCTTCAAAGTCACTGAGCTAGAAAGCAACAGAGCTAGGATTCAAATCCAGGTTACATTTAGAAAATAATTTGAACTTATTTATAATAAAATCACTTTTAATATAAAATCAAAACAAGAAATTAAAAAAACTAAATAAGGAACACCACAGAGGTGAGTATAAATAGATGTTAAAATTGAAATCATACGCCCATATTCATTAATCACAATCGCTAAGATGTGGAAGCAACCAGGCGTCTACTGATGGATGAGTGGATGAAACATGGTCTACACATAATGATGAAATGTTATTCAGCCTTAAAAAGGAAGGAGATTCTGACGTGTGCCACAGCATAGAAGAACCCTGAGGATATTCAGCTAAGTAAAATAAGCCAACCACAAAAAGACAAACACTGTATGACTCCCATTTATCTGAGGTACTAAAGCAGTTGAATTCGTAGAGACAGAAAGTTGAACAGTGGTTACCAGGGGCTGGGGGAGGGAGGAATGGGGAGTTACTGTTTAATGGGTAGACAGTGTCAGTTTTGCAAGATGAAAAGAGTTCCAGAGACAGACTGTGCTGATGATTGTACAACAAAATGTGTGTATTTAATACCACTATACTATATATACTTTGAAAAATTGGTAAGATAGTGAACTTTTTGTAATGTGTATTTTATTAGAATTTTAAAAATTGAAAAAGTGGAATCATACTGTATATAGTGCATATGTCAAGATATTTACAGTTTATTTCTTGTTGTGTATTGTGTATCCATGGAGTTTGCCTGCCCTGGGTTTGAATTTCAGCTCTACCACTTATGAGATGTGTGACCTTGGGGAAGTAACTTAACCTCTCTGTAGCTTAATTTCCTCATCTGTCAAATGAGGAAAAACAGTACCTGCATCATAGGGTCAATGTGATGTTTAAATGACATTACACATTTAAGCACTTGGAACAACAACTGGCATGTAATTAACACTCAATAAATGTTCACCATTATTATTTGAACAGCATGATGGATGAGAATGCACAAATAAATATTTCACTCTGTGTAAAACTGAACTTATTTCAGTGAAAAAAATGTTGAGAGCATTAGATGAAATTATAAACAATGCAAAAATATATAATGACTACTTTTCAAAATATTCAAAATATTTAGCAGTTAATTGTTGGATCGTAAGCTGAGACAATCAAATGTAAGTTTCTGGCTTTGAAACAATGAAGAGGTCCTCCTGCCTGTAAACATCATTATGGATTATATCTGGCGCAGGAAGGAAAGCTCCACAGACGCACCAGTCCACTCAGGGGCAACGGCACAAGGAGCAAGCGGTGAGCGTTTGACTGGCCTTCCCAGTGCTGAGCTGGGAGCTGGTCTCTCATCATAACACAGACTGTGCTAATGGACTTTCACCTCCCTTCCTTCCTCCGACGGACGTGCTCATCTTGGCCAGGGCACAACGATGCAGAAACTCAACCAGCAAAACTAGGGAAGGGCACTCAGGCCATGAGTGGCACGCCTTCCCTGGTAATTCCATTTCGGAATTGCTAATTTCAGATGTGATGATTTAGCGCATTGAGTCAAGCTGCGAGAGACCAGGAACTACCCAGTGGTGAGCACTTAGCTGAGACCAAGGCTCACTTAATTAGGATTCTGGCACTGTAGGTAGGAATATTTACTATTGCCGTGAATAGTAAATCATAAATGTTAAATTACATTCAATCTCGGAAATAACTGTGCAAAACTTCTCCCAGCATAGATAATCAGGCAATTATTGAGATGGCTACAGTGCTTGCAGCCCACCGCTGCTTTGCTGTGAGACCCAATCACACCCGGAGCTCCAATCTAATTTATCCCAGCCCCATTTTTTGTGTATTTGACTCCAGGAAAAAAAGGATAAATGCTTACTTTAGGTTTTAGAGTTCTTTTTTTTTTTTTTTTTTTTTTAAAAAAAGAACATGTAATATGTGTTCTATTGTTTAAGCTTTCACTGTAAAGCTTACATACAGCTAGTGAAAACATTAAATTCATAAATCATTAAAAAGATAAAAAACAGCATGAGTGTCATCCTTGATCACGATATTGCCAAAAAACACCAGACTCGATGTCTGGAAATCTGGGTCTTGCTCTTCTCTCTACTTCTTATTTCCAATGTAATTTTGGAAAGTAACTAAAATTCTCCTGGGCCCCAACCGATGCACCTGTTCTTTAAGAAGATTTTAACTCTATTGCCTAGGGTTCCATTAACATTTTAGTAACAAAAACACCACCCCTACTGCAAATTTAAACATTCACTTAGGACAGCACTTTAACCCAACTTTCACATGAATCGGGAAGAACTATCTGTATTTGCACTCATTTTGGCTTCTCTCTTTCTTGCTTTCTTTGTTTCCTGTAGGTGCTGGGGATGGAACCCAGGCCCTGGTGGACGCTAAGCCTGCGCTCTACCGCTTGAGCTATGCCCGCCCCCTCACACCACTTTAATCTAATTGTTGTTGTGACTGAGGTAAGATGACCGCAAGAAGTAACTTTCTGAGCGGCGTACCGAGTCTGGAAGCATGAGATGCAGCGGAAACTCTGTTTTTACTTTTACATCACAACGAAAGTGGCTGCACGCCTGCGAATTGCACTTGGCTGCGTGCACCAGATCTTCCGTGTCCCGAGTCCCTCGGCGGTCCCCTGCGGTGGGACAAAGAGTGCCGGATACCAGTGCTCGCGGGAGCTCGCACTCTGGGTTGCCTGGACAATGGTCCAGCTATTTGTCAAGCAGACAAATGAATCCGAGAGAGCCTACGGAACTTGCTTAAGGGCTCACAATGGTAAGAGGCGACAAGAATGTAAGTCAGGGCAGAGATGCTTATTACTGCCCTTCACTGTTAATCCCAGTACCTAGAGGGGCCCTTGGCACATAAGAGTACCATCAATTTTTGTTGAGTAAGTGACTGACAGAATGAAGGATTGACTGACTGACTGACTGACTGAAAAGCTATCATCAAACCCAGGTCCTTCTGATTTCATTCTCCTGACTTCCAGTCTTTGTATAGTGTGTGTGTGTGTGTGTGTGTGTGTGTGTGTGTGCGCGCGCGCACGCATGTGGATACCTCTTTCAAAACAAAACTAAGAAGTGAATATCATGATTTCCTCTTTACAATTAACCACAATTAAAGCATAATTATAGCTATTTACACACAGAGACATATTAAGAAATTACAGGTCATTGAAATGTACAGCCTTGGCTGGAGAGGGTGTGGAGAAAAGGGAACCCTCCTACACTGTTGGTGGGGATGTAATTTGGTGCAGCCACTACGGAAAACAGTATGGAGATTCCTTAAAAAACTAAAAATAGAGTTACTCTATGATCCAGCTATCCTGAGCATATATCCAGAGAAAACTCCAATTTGAAAAAAATGTGTACACCCCAATGTTCATAGCAGCACTATTTACAATAGCCAAGACATGGAAGCAGCCTAAATATCCACTGACAGATGGCTGGATAAAGATGTGGTCTATATATACACAATGGAATACTACTCAGCCATAAAATGGAATGAAATAATGTCATTTGCAGCAACATGGATGGACCTCGAGATTAGCATACTAAGTGAAGTAAGCCAGAAAGAGAATGAGAAATACGTGACAGTATTTATATATGGAATCTAAAAAATGCCCCAAAGGAACTTTTTTACAAAACAGAAACAGACTCATAGACATAGAAAACAAATTTATGGTCACCAAAGGAGGAAGGAGGGAGGGATACATTGGGAGTTTGGGAGTTTGGGATTAGCAGATACAAACTGCTGTGTACAGAACAGATAAACAACAAGGTCCTACTGCCTAGCGCAGGGAACTATATTCAGTATCTTGCAATAATCTGTAATTAAAAGAATATATATATACATGTATATCTGAATCATTATGCTGTACACCAGAAACTAACACAACATTGTAAGTCACCTATACCTCAATTGAAAAAAAAAATAAATGGCTTTGGTAACTTACTTCATTTATTAAAAGAAAAATGGCTTTTGGAAAATATGCAGACAACCGACCTGGCAATCATGTAACTTCACATTCAGAATTAGTTTTCAGTTAACTAGCAGGACGAACCTGTCCCGTACACCGTCCTTCCAAGTGAAACAGAGGCAACGGATAGGAACTGGGGTCGGTCACGTGAGGAACCGCAGCGCTCTGCTCTCTGCTGCCGCCCAGAGGCGCGCATGGAGCACAGCGGGCCTCTCCAGCGTCTGGAACTACCAGAAGCTGAACCCGACTCCTACTATTCCGCTCAGACTTTCGGGGCCTGTTCCCCACCGAACGACAGCTGATTCATCTTTATCCGTCACTGACACAGACCCAGGCACTCACTGGGAAGCAGGACAAAAGCCAGTAGAGGGAAGAAAGAAACCCAGAATGGATCTTCCTTGAGCTGATTTGTATCAGTTATAAACAGCCCAGGTGGGAAGGAAAAGCAGACAGCAAGCACGGTTGCTGAAGACAAGCTCAAAGAACATCCCCCCCCCTTCCTCCCCTCCCCCGCCTCCTCCCCCCTCCTCCGGCTACTCAAAGCCAACACCGCAGGAGGGGGAAGCGCGCACCGCAGGCGCCCGCGTGCTGTGCTGTGGACGCTCGGCCGCCTGCACCCGGGCTCCCCGCCCGCGGCCACCCCTCCGCGGTCACCAAGCACGTTTCACAGAGCAAATCCCTGTCTACTACACGGCCCATTATTTTCCTCTCTGAATAAAATATGAACACATCCATTATGTGTTCCTCTGCTTCTAAATGCATGCCCGGGTGGCACGGACCTCCTCCCGCTTTTGTGTTTTAAAGAACGTTCCTGACATCGGTCAGCGGGGTTGGTTCCAAACCTTTCGAGCCCATTATCTTCTCATCCCGGCGCTTCTCACCTTCTGGCCCCCGCCCCCCCCCGCCCCCCCCCGGCCGTCACTCACCACTGCTTGTAGTCGGCGTCGCAGTTGCAGTAGAACCGCGGGTCCGTGCAGTTCCGCTCGATGCCGCAGGCGCACTTCTGGATGCCCGGGCCCGAGCCTCCCCAGTAGTAGTGCTTCTCGTTGGCTCTGCCGACCCACCAGGTGTAAGGGCTTCCGTCTGCGGGAAAGGGGAAAAGCACACTTTAGGAGCGCCAGCACCGAGTCACCGTCAGGTCACGGCTACCTCCCCTGCCCAGGAATAAACATCACGCTACCCTCTTCCAAGCGGATGTATTTCAAGAATATTGAGTGTTAATGAAAAACACCAGAGCGGATGGTAAGCTCAGGTTTTCCCGCTGGGACAGGCACCTCTTCCTTTGAAAGAAGCGTTTACATTCAAGCTTTTTAGGAGTCTGTTCTGTAAAGGGGCCGCCCAGATGGGGTATGTCCACAGCGGAGGGAGGCGTGGAGGGAGGCGTGGAGGGAGGCGTGGAGGTCCTGCCCGGATTCTGTAACACACAACTAAGTTCATGACAATTTGTGTTTTTCCTGTGAAATGATGGTCATGGAGGTGACAGAACATTAGAGCTAACATGGATTTTCATTATGCCTTGGTATGACCTCCTTACTTTACAGGTAAGGAGCTTAGGTCTAGAAAGGCTAAGCAGGGCTTTCAATCACTCAGCAGATTAGATATCCCAAAGCAGAAGTCCGACACTGAATCTCAGTAGACCCTGTACAGTGCTCTTTATGCAATGTTACTTTGTCTTATTATTTGGCCTAATATTCACTTATTCATTCATTCATTCATCCAACCAATCATCAAGCATCCACTGTGTTTCCATCATGTATCAAACATTACAAGATACTCAGCAGAATAATGGAAGAAAAAAATACAAATTGAGAGTTCAGTTCAGTTATTATTATGAACACACGGGAGAGTGGGTGAGGGAGAGGCGGTGAGGAAGGTTGGTTTCCTGAAGATGTAAAAAATCTGAGCTACGTCTTGAAGGTTAAGTTACCCAGGATGTAAGAGGTAAGTACCCCTGGGTAAAGGGAGGACAGTGGGAACGTCCACATACACGTAGGAGCGTGAGCATCTAAGGTAGCACAGGGCTGAAGAGGTACCTCTGGGAGGGCAGCAGGAGTCGGAAGCAGACCGTGGGTGAGGGCCACATCACAACAAACTGTGTCCGAGTAAGAAGTTACTTGGCATTTGGTGACTCTTGCTTTTGTGTTTATTTCCCCCTATTTAAGAAAGTTGAACTTCATCCTGAAACTAATGGGAAACCATCAGTATTTTACAAGCAGGGAACTCTCATGATCAAATTTGTGTTTTAAAAGATCCACAGTAAGATGAAAGACAGATTTTGGGGGGGATGGAGTTAGGGAGGCCAGATGGGACCCTCCTATGTTAATACAGAAGAGGAAGAATAATACAGGAGTGGAAATGGAGAGGGAGATGAGATGCAAAGCGATTTTGGAATTATAACTGGCTTGGGACTGTTGGGATTTGGGTGGGAAGGTGTTGGGGATTAATCCTGGGTTTCTGGCTTGGGTGACTAAGAGGACGGTGATGTGCTTCACCAAGGTAGGTCACAGGGTGGGAAGAGGAGAAGTTGGGGGAGGTCGAAGGAAGGGCGATGAGGATGAGCTTGATCCGTGAAGCAGCAATTGGCTACAGGGGTCTGGGTCTCAGGAGCATTCTGGGCTGAAAATCCCGTTTTAGGAAACATCAGGGTAAACCAGGAAGTACTGGTAGCCAGAGAGATGCCACTGGACACTTGGATTCCAGCAGCATTTAAAGAACAGAAAGAGAGGGAAATGGCCAGAGTGGAGGTCAAGAAAGAGAGCAGTCAGGGAGGGTGGAGGAGAAATGAGCCAAGAATTTCCAAGAGAGCAGTGTGCTCGGCATTGTCAGATTTCCTAGCAAAGTCCGTTAAGATGAAGGCTGTAACTCTGTCTTCTAATCTGACAGCTAGAAGGTCTTTGCTGAGAGGAGTTTCAGGTGAATGACGGGAGGGAGGAAAAGTCCAGGTGGCAGCTGGCAGAGGAAGGAAGGGAAGGGGAGAAAGGGGAGGGCCTGAGAACAGCCCCTCCCTTGCAGGAAGCTGAGGAATGAATGGAATTTCACGGAGGCAGTGCGGCCAGTAAACCAAGAAGATGAGGCAATTCAGATCTCCATGCGCATGGCTAAAATTCCACTACACTCACAAGTGTAGGTGTACATTTGTCCCAGTATCTGTGCTCAGAAATAAAGAGGAGGAACGTGTCTTGCACTCAACTGTGAGTTCAGGCTTGATGTCATGGATGAGCCAATGCTCTGAACTTGGAGAGGAGTTATTCAGGTGTCCTACTTTGTACACATTGCTCGATTTTTCCAGTTGTGTTGACTTAATTTGGAAAAGTTACTCTTTTTCCCTTCACAAGATCATGTATAGCACCTGAATTTAAAAAACAAAAAACACATTTGACTTGATCTGCAAACAGGAGAGCGGGGGATTTCAGCACCCTATTCTGTATGGGGAGGGAAGCCAGCTCTCTGAGATAAAGGTGCACTCTGAAACCCAGGCCTCTGCTTATCTGGGCCTGTCTCAGCACATAGTAGGCTGTTTGCTTTCTACATTCAAGTGATTTTGCTTCCTGCTCCTCCTTCCATCAGGGTAACGAGTAAAGCTTCTAACTTTCGATGCTTTCCAATGTTGGAACCATGACCAATAATAAACTCTTGTGGGTTTTTTTGTTTGTTTGTTTTGACTTAGTTAAGACTTTTAAAAAGTGAGGCCTGAAAAATTCCATTTATGGAAACTATAAACTCTGAGCCAGGTCATTTGGTTAGTAAGCTGCACTAGGTCTCGGCTGATTCCATCTCTGGCCATGTTACAGGAAGAGAACAAAGGCGGACAGTGCCACGCTGACTGTGCAAAGGCCCCCGGGCCTGCCAGACCACAACCTGACCCTGAAAATGTAAATACACGACCTAGACTGGCTATCATATCTATTTATCCCATTGCATCTTTGCAAGCTGACCTAATGTTCAATCCTTTCCAATTTTGGTCACTATCATTGTATTTAGAAACTAGAGGATACTAACACACCTGGTGGCGGGGAAGAAACAAACCAGACACCTGGGAACCTGGAGGCACTGGGCTGCCTGGCAGGAGAACTCCCTAGACCTAGGCAGGCCTATACCTCAAACAGCCAATGAAAAAGTACATACCTCAGAACCTCAGCCCAATTTCCAACGATCCCTAGAACAACCTAACACTCGTATTTTCATCACAGACAGTAATGATAAACTGAAGGCACCAGAGAAGCTGTGTGGCTCTGTATTCTTTATAAACATCAGAACGATGTCCGTAAAGGGAGCAAGATAATCATCAGCTTCTCCTTCAGCATGAGACTGAGACTTGCTGTCAGAAAGAGGAGAGAGAGCCAGCTGATTGCCAGCCGCCCCCTCAGGGAGCGCCAAGAAGCCCAGGAGAGGAGGTCTCACTGTCAAGCTGTTTGGGCTGCCGGTGCTCCAGCAGACACCCTAAGCTCTGCGTGGGGCCCGGGCTCTGAGCGAAGCCCCTGTGGCAGACCCTCAGTTCCTGTAAGGAGGGACCCTCACGGGACATTAGGATGGGATCCGAGCGGAGGATGTGCAGTGAGCTCGCCTTCAGTGCAGGGAGGAGACACACTAATGACCAGGTAAGGATGGCTCAATTTCCCAGCCTCGCCCCCACCCCCACCTTTTTCTCAAGTCACGTATGGTCTTACGTTGCTCATGCTTCCAACTAGGGTGCTGGAAAATCAGTGTTATTTTGTTCCCCTTCCTAGGAAAGTAGGTTAAGCGCAGTCCAAAATGTGCTGCACAGCTGTTCCCACATCTGCCACCAACAGAAGCGTGCCCATAAGAAAAACATATTCCAGGGAAGAAGCAAATTGCACCCTTTGTTATTAGCACTGGCTAATTTGGTTAAATCAAATCATTACAATTTATTAATTTGGCATATATTTTATATTCAGCGAGAAGAGAATGGTTCAATTTGTGTTGAGCAAAGATTTGCCTTATTTCAGTGCTGCGCTAACGAAGTGCTACTTTTTGCTTCACAAATCATTACTTACCTGTTAATTGGCTCTGGGGAAAAGACGTTACAGGCAATAAAAGTGGAAAGACTTTTTAAAAGATAGGAATAAGAAGTGGTGAGGAAAGAAACAATTTAATTACCCAGTGCTGAAGAGTTCAAGAATTTCTCTGATCTCAGAATATGAAGACCTTTGTTAACAATACTGAGTAGGTTTAATGACTCCGACAAGATTGTGTAATGATAAAAACCACATTCTAGGTTAACTAGAAGCTAAATTATCAAAGTAAGGCATATTGTATTAAAACAGCCAGATGTGGATTGAACGAAAGGCAATCATGGCACTGTTTGTATGCATTAAAGATCAAATTTTATTATGCTGAAGATTTATTATGGTTGGATGGCTAGACTGAAAAAGGGAAAAAGAAAAGAAGCAACTTGTTTCCCTAAATTTAGAGAAACCAATAGATCTCTGTTATTTTACAAGCTGTTTTAGAAACACAAGGGCAAACGCATGGGGACCTCTGGATGGAAATGCTGTACATGCCTGTGACTTTCGAGATGCGTTCTTAGAACCTCTGGGTGACACAAAGTAACCTAACAGTTTGCTTACATAAATATCATCCTGGAACATCTACAGTCAGACCCAGTATGGTCCCTGGGACTTTTAATTAGTTTAATCCACTTCCAGAGAATATTAAAAACAGTACCACAAAGGTTTGTCGCCTCCAAAATGAAAACTTAAAAGCATGCTTTCAGCTTGATGAAATCTAGTCTTATTATATCTGTATCATCTACTTACCTACAAATTGTGTTAAAGAATCACAGGGGGCTTTTTAGCAGAGGAAACAGAACAGACACAACTGCAGCAGGGACCTGCCTTTTGGTGCTCTGCCTCGCGCCCCCTGCTGGCAGCTCCCTCTCAGCCCTCCCCAGGCTCATGGCTGTCAGGTTTGAAAGCCCCTGCAGTGCAAGATCCTCTTTCAAAAGAATGACTCACACTCTGAAAAATCTCCCAATACCCCTCCATCCTTACCATGACACCACCAAATCTTTTTTTCCTCCATTTGATCATTAAGTTTCAGCTGACTACTCTGATCTGATTACAGTAAGCCATGGTGACAGTAGGCTTATTAAATAAAGATATCTTCAACTGGTGTAATTCTAGACTGTGGGTGCAAAACATTTTAGTACCTGTGGGCACCTTAATTCTAAAGCAAGTGACCTAGAGAAGAAGGAAAGTAAAGGAGCCCTTATAATAAACTCCAGACAGGGCTGGAGCAGAGAGGAAATCTGGAGGAGCTGCAGCTCTGTAGGATACAGAGCTCTCCAGATAATCTGGCAGTTACCATTCAAAAGATCAAGCTGGCAAGAATCCCCTCTTCCTTCAGTACAAGGTGTGCACAGTCCAAGGATCGCAGAGCCCTCAGGGTAACACTGACAGCTGCCCTTGCCCCCAGCGTTGAAGGGGGAATAGGTCTCTCGTCCTAGAGTTCTGTGGCTTAAATAGAGGGAGCCTCTCCTCTTTGACATGTGAAACTGGTCCCTGTGCAAACACTTCCAAGAACTGGACCATGGCAGCCCCAGGCTCAGCATCCTCAGAGAGGGATGAAGGCGAGGAGGGGACGTCATGGAGCCCTGCTTCCGTTTTTCCCCTCTGGTGGGAAGTCAGTACAGGAAAGGGTTTGCAGTTTACCTAAGGTTCACCTGCGGCTCTTGTAAAGCATGTAGATTTCTTGGCCTACAGAATGAGATTCATAGAACAAGAATCTCCAAGGGACACCTTGAAGCTGTTGTTAATGCCCTGGTGATCATTATCATCAGGTGGGTCTGCATCACACGGACCTGGGGAAATGACAGTGTGGGTCTGGTTCACAGCACTGTGAGAGGCCGGTGCTGGGGTCCCCTTGGGACACCAATCCAGGACCTGTTCTCTTAGTAAGATGTGAAGAGGTAATAATGGTGTTTACTACAGTAACCCCTCTGTTAAAATTTCCCAATTACATTTTTCCTGAATAATCTAGGCCTTGTAACCCCCTACTTTTTTTTTTTTGCAACTTCATAATCATGATCCTGACTCCAAATGCCTTTTTTTTTTTTTTTTTTTTTTTACTTTTTACACTAAGAGCTTTAAAAATAAAATGAAAAATCACACATTTGGGCATTTTCATAGACACAAAAGCCTATCATCTTAAGCTGTCTATCATTTTTGTGAAATCAGTTTACTAATCTGGGTAACAATATTCTTTTTCTGCTTCCCAACTGTCTAATCCTATATCGTTCTAGGTTAATATAAAGACCAAACAAAGAATGAATCCAAAAAAGTCCTGCGGAGTTCCTACAGCAGACAGTGATGTGAGGTTGGGAAAACTTATAATTTTGAAGTTATAATATAAACATTCAATTTGGTATTAAAGGTGAACATTTTATCTCTCTGTGATTGAATGTCACTAAACTCATTTGATTAGGGCTGAATAGAAATGAATGAAGCTGATCAGCCTCCCATTGCATCTTTCGGAATTACATTGGATTTTTACTATATTTTATCAATTTGAATAGGGACCAAATTTAGAAATGGAGAATTGAAGTTCAGATCAAAATGGGCCTGAACTGAAATGTTAATTAATTAAAAATTAATTTCACTGCATAATATTTAAATTTATTTTATTGAATTGAACTTAATAGATTTCAATCAAGGACTGATACCACTGAACAGAATTTGATTGAGTTGAATCAAATCACTTTGAATCCTATTCAAATGAACTAGATTTTATTAATTTGAGTGGAATTGAAATGACAGATTAGATGGGAGTTTGTAATGCTGAGCAGTATTAAAGAGAACAGAAGAGGCCAACTCACTCTGAGTTAACTTGGCTTCAGTTTCTAAAGAGATCACTGCATCTATGGTCCCCTCCTTCCCTCTGGTTAATTCCTTTCTATCACGGCCCCAGGAATGAACGTGATTAATAATACCAATGTGATCAAATGGAACCACATGCTGTTTGTTGGATGTTAGTAACGCACTTTCCTAGTCATTTTCACTGGAAGAGCCCGGCCAATTATTTTAAATATTTCTTTTCCTCTTTACAGAATAAACGAAGAAAGAATTACCGAATCTCAAGGACAATGATTTGTGTGAGTCCTGACTGCTTCTTTTATTCTTCTTCTCCATTAAAAATTGTATTTATTTGATAAAGTGTGCCTCACCTTGGACTATTGGTTGTACTGAATGTCTCGATATCCTGTGCCCTGACTTTCATTAATTTTTATTTTATCTTTTAAACAAGCACCTCAGCTTTTCAAATTAGTAGCAAGATACTGTTTTGCAACCAACGACATGCTACATAATCAATAAATACCTTCTTAGGGCTGGAGAGACAATGTGGGAGATAGGAGTGAACATCTGATTCCTATTCTTCTAAGCTTCTGAGTTAGTACAAAATGAGTTATGTTTAAAAGTTTCATATTATTGAAAGCTTTATGCCTCGATATCTTATGGGGCATACCCATAATAAGATGAAAAAATACACACTGAATGTCATAGGAGCAGTTCAGGCAATGGGTCCTACAGCATTTTGGAGAAGCGGGTGATTACCCACGACCAAGGTGGCCTGGACAGCCTCCATGAAGAAACAGGTCTGACTGCAGCTTTGATGGACAGGTAGGATCTAGGAACCAGAATGAGGATGTGGGGCGTTTCAGAAGCCCTTGAATGGCTGGGCCAAGGGATGAAGCCAAGAAACATCCAAATGACTCCAGGAACTGTGGGGTGATCAGTCAGGCTCGTGAGGGCCGTGGAGAGAAGCAGAATTTGTGGTTGGAAAGATGGTGATGGGTATTTTCATGGTGTTTGCACTCTAGCTTTTTAGTAATGAGAAATCAAATTTAAATTTTTTAAACATTAAAATATTTTACATATACAAATACTGTACATTTATCTGTGGTATAAAGAATAATAATGAAATACGGAGCCTTGTAATTTATCTGTTATCACTGGTACGTGGTATGTTGCTCTTTGAGTACATCACATTTCCTAATTCTAATATTAATGAGCGTTGGGCTGTGTCTGGCTTTTTCACATGCTCTGTGAAAATGTGTAAGAGCTCTGAGCATATCCCTGCAGTCGAATTGTTAGGTCATATGGTTTGTGCGTCTTCAAAACGTTTTGCACTTGTGTGACTGTGGAATCCCACCAGCAGCATATAAAACTTTCAGTTGATCAAAATCCTTGACAACCCTCCCATAATTAATGGTTAAGCTGTTCGTTTTGACAACTGGTGAATGACAAATACTCTCTCTTTTTGGTTTGAGTTATACTTCCTTGGTTGTTTGCCTTTCCATGTTTATCCTTCATTTATATTTTCTTATTTTAAAAAAATCTGTTGCTTTTTTTTTTTTTTGACTATTTTGTCATTGGATTTTTTTTGTCTTATTGATTTGTAGAAAATGCTTAGGAAACTGACCCTTTGATAGTTATAATAATTCAAATTTCACTCTTTTTTAAGTCCTTTTTACTTTTCTCTTCTTCCAGAATTCTGGTTAGATACGTATTATGTTACCGATCTAATTTCTCTGCTCTTGGTCTCTCTTTCCTATTTAACAATTCTTTGTCTCACTGGGC